>NC_134175.1:5234400-5569065 GCF_964188355.1 Buteo buteo
AGAGAGAGCAGAAAAGGCTACTTATTATATTTACTTATTTCTTATCCACTGGCCTGATTTAAAGCACTGGTGGAAATCAGTGTGACGGATGACGCTGACTTCAGTAATCTTTTATGCTCACCTATCCCCAGGTATAAGAGAGGGCATAAGGTGTGACGCATGAGCAAATTACACTTTGGACTGGAGCACACGTTGTACATAAGTAATGAGCCTGGCCATGTGCTCCAGACAGAATGGCATGTAAGTGTCCGAGCCCGCTGTCCCAAGCCAATGGGCTGCCAGAAGCCTATGCTATACCAGATGAAGGTATTTCTGAAGGGAATAAAGTTTGCCCCATTGAAGTGATCAAATCCAACTGCATAGTATGTCTGTCGGCTGACATCAATGGATTGATACCACAGATGGGATTGATCCAGTCTCTCAGACTGTTTCATCTCAGCGTTTCTGAAGTGATTTATACTAACAGCTGGATTCACTTTTCTTGCTGCTCTGCCCCCTTGGTTTTGTTCTTCCTTGCCTCTCTTTCCTGCTTTATACTCTTCCTCCCTGTGCAGCTCCCCCGCTCTGCACTCCTCCTCTGCCTCCTTCCTTTTTCCACCACATGTGGAGAGGAGGACATCCTCCTGCAGCCACCTCGAAGGCCTCTGTCTGCGCTGTGAACAGAACAGCTTCCTGACAGAGAGGGGGCCAGACAGTGCACTGGTTCATTCCTCCTGCTCTGGCTCTCCTTCAGAGAGCTGAGGCAGACAGCCTTGCGCGAGTGGTGCTGCCCACATGCCTTTGTGGAGAAGCAAGGAACAGGCTGTAAATAATCAGGATTACACCGCACAGAGAGTAAGTGCCCCGTGTAAGGAAGGGAAAGAACGGCCATGAGGTCCCGGAGGCCCCAGTCTGCACAAAGAAATACTGCTATAATATTCTACAGTGCTTTTTACCCCCAGGCATTGCACATATTTTTGCTAAGACTGTTACTGCTGCCCTCTGTATTTCTCAAGCAGAAAAAAATAGTCTTCTACATGCAGGGTAAGAACTAATATAGTTTATCAGGGCCTTGTCAATATTTTAGATAAATTGTTTGTGTCCTGCTTCCAGTTCCACTTCACTGCAGACTTGTCCAGCCTCTCCAAGCTGTTCTGGATTACTTGCTGTGCTCTGATCTCAGGAGACCTGTGAACAGTTGTTAGCAATGTGTATACGTGCTGGCCCATCTTATACACTCCACCTATTCAGTAGCAGCCAAAATATGCCATGCAGCTGGTCTGCTTTGCTTTCTGTGCTCTGCCTGCTTACAATTTCTTTTCTGTAGTAGAGACAATTGTATTTATTTTTTGTGTTTGGTTCATACGCAGCCAGTTACAGAGAAGCAATGTGAAGAAACATGATCCAATATAATGGTGTTTACTAAACATACACTACCATTTTATGCCTGTAAATCCTGCTAGTTTCTGGAGCGCGCTCTAGCACAGGACATTGTGCCAGTAGAAAGCTTCCCAACTGTTTAAAGGAATACCTCCTCATTGCTCTATGCTATAATGATGCATGTGCACTTGTATTTTCTTTCACTGAAACATAGTTCTTTCATTCACGTGCATCACAAAAGGGAGTGAGAATGTTTGTGTACAGTAAAATAAGACAGAAAAGAGAGTGTTCTGCAGGGTTTCAGTTTCTACCCTGCCAGAAATACTTCATTTGTGGGAAGAGGGGAATATCACTTCTGTGTGAAAGCCATTGGCCACCCACAAAGGCAGAGCCCAAAAGGCACCTTTCTTTCTGTTACATAATGTCTTTAAATCCTCCCAGTTCCTCAGAAAAAGAGCCAAAGGGAGCAATGTGAGGCTGCTATTACCATCTTTCTGTGCTACTGTTCTCTAGCAAAGAGCGCAGTGCTGGCCAGACGGTAGAGCTGCCAGACACATTATATCCACAGCTATTACACAGTGTTGGCACCCACAATGGGTACTAGCAAATAGCACTGGTGTCCATTCCTGGCATTTCCTGGATTGTGCAGGATGGTTTTCTGTAACTTACTGTCAGGGAAGAATGTGCTCGTTAATCAGTACAAATGCAGATAGAGATGTGTGCTGCCTTTTTCTGATTTCATGACATCCGCAAGACTGGCACGTGAATATTCTCTGTGCTCTACGCTAACTAGAGAGGCAGTGCTCAGATCAGAAGTGTAGCTACCTGAACTGTTAGGCTCTGATTTTACTCCCTACCACAAGACTGAGACGAATTCTTTAAACCCAGTGAGCATCTATGTAGTAATTTTAAAAAAATCTGTAATCACTGTTTTCTCTTTGCTTGCCAGTTAAAAATGTTTTATCCTAATTTCATCAGGTATATCATCACCTGGTATAGGCTCATCATCTGGCACTGTCGAAATTGGACTTAGACTTATAAATAGTATGGTGAGAACAAAAGGGTTGTGTAGATCCTATACTTAAACACACTTTGTTGGTCTAACTTAGCCTATGCATCCTTAGTAGGATTAGGAAGAACAGTAAATGTCGCTTAAAAAATGTAATTGTTCTACTACTCCCCTTATTCCTTCCCCTTTACTTGTTGGAAATAGACTGGATTTGATTCTTCTCCTTGCTGTACTTGAATAGTAGCTTTTAAAGCATTCCATCGAAAAGATCATTTCCAGTTCAAACGCCCACTGATGTCAAGGAAGAGTTTCTGTAATTTCACAAGCAGAAAATGGTTGGTTGAATTAACTGTAATTATAGCAGATATTTCTGTCAGCATTTTCCTGCTGAAAATGGTTAATTTTGATTACAGGGTCAATCTCTGCTCTTGCATACAGCATAGCATGACCCTATCATGGGGAGAGTTGTAATGTCAAAGCCTCAGATGCAATACAGCAACTTCTTTGCTTTCTTCGTGCAGAAAGATATTAACCATTTTCTGCCGTATTTCTTTTAAAACTAGTCCAAAGTATACTTTTTTTAATAACGTCATGCTTACGTAACTTATATTTTGAGGGAGGAACACCTTTTTCTGAATGTTGGCAACATGAGCCCAGCAGAAACAAAACCTCCCCTTTTGAGATAAACCTTGGGTTTTGCAAGGCCATCTGCTGTTAGGTGTTGCTGCAGATGATCAGCCACAGAGCTGAGGGGAGTTTCCAGTAAACACAGTTTCAGTCTGTCACATACGAGCTCTAGACAGACTAACCACAACCACAGGCTATGGCAACTGTGGCGGCAGCAGACAGGAAGCAAGGAACATCTGGCCTTTGACTTCCTTTAAAGAGATTTGGGTTTAGGGTGTTCTCTTCCCCCCCTCCTTTCTCTGTTGGCTTTCACTGCTGCTCAGTAGTAGGAGCTGCTCAGCAAGGAGGCAGACAGAATTTAAAACCACACACCTCAGGGTGCCAGAGGAGACAGACACTTGTGTCAGCCCAACCTCTGCTGCGCCTTCATGAGGTTGTTGTCGAAAAAGGAAGGGCTGACTCCTGATGTGACCTTGTTAGGGTCATCTTTACATAGCCTTTCTCCTTCTCCCCAGCTAAAGGAGTTAACTTCTGTGAGTTTCCGTCTTCCCCTGCTCCCCAAATTGAACACACCCTCACTTGGGGACACAAAAACAGTTCTGTTCACAAGATGCTTCTTGGGCAATTAGGAATTTGCCTGGGCAGGATGTCACCTAGCCAAATAACTCTCTTTGTCTGCTTTTTTTTTCTTCCTGGCTGATGGAGCTGTGGTTTGTTTACTATTAGTATATATTTTTTTGCCTTTTATTCTAAGGAGACTTGTTTGAAGTACAGGATCCTTTAGAAAGAATGAAGTCTAATAAACACATCAGGAACAGGGATCCTGCTGAGGCTGAATTAGGTTATCTCACTAGCAGAAATATTTAACACTTAGCAGTGTTCAGGAGTAGATCCCCAGGGATGTCTATATCATTGCCTGTTACAGAAGCAGGGAAACTGAGGCATGGATCAATGAATTGACTCATTGAATGGCAGTCAAAAGGCCAGTGTAGAGTTAGGAATCAAGCCACTGTCTCTTGAATTCCAGCCCAGAGCTCTCTTCACAGGGACACAGTGCTTCTGGGTTTGGGTGTTGCCTAGTTTTGATGTCACTCTGTCTGCACAGGAAGCAGTTTACTCAAGACATGAATAAATGTGCATAGTGCTTGGAGATGAATTTTTTTTTTTTTCTGTTTTCTTTTTAAAGGACAGTGTCCCAAAATAAATGTTGCCTTCAGTCAGTTCAAGTTCTGGTAGGAAGAGTTTCCACAGAGTAAAGACCTTTACCTTTAGAAGTGTACAAATGGGTGTGTCAAAATTAAAAAAAAAAATAGCCCTGTGATAATATAACTTGCTATATTAGGAACTCGTGTAGTTGAGTCTTCTGCTCAGTAACTTTAGAGAATAGCTATTACAGATACTTCAGGGGAAAACAGAACGCTGTCCTGCCTCTGGGTCTCTATAAAAGACAACTGTGTAATGCTAATTTCTCTGTAATCTCAGCTGTGTCTTTGGGACCAACATTGTTACCCTTCCAGTCTTTTCTCTGCTACCTAAAAATGGCCTAATTTCAATTTTGGCTTCCCAGCTGAGGTTCCCATAGGCTGTGACAAAGGGACTACTCGACACATGCTGCACTGCCCTTTCCTCGGTGGATTCGCTGATGCCTCTGGCATGCCTTTTCCCCAGGCTTGGGGAGTTTGTCCTGAGCAGCTCAGTGTTGTGACTTTCCATCCCTTATTCGCTTCTCTGTACTCTGACTCACTAGTATGACCTGACTATAACTTCTTCACTGAGCAGAGTGCTTAAAATACACTAATTATTGTCACAAGGGCAGCAGTGGTTACACACCTCCCTATTCCACATCAGAATGCGCTTTCCAAACCATGGTGTCAGGACAGGAGAGGATCCTGATGAACAATGTCATCATTAAAGTGAGTGTCTGTATGTCTCTTTCCCTGCCACGCCGAAGAAAGGAAAGGGAACGGTAATTGGAGAGGAAAAGAACTTGGAGAGATAGGAGTTAATACCCTGTGGTGCAGACACCTCTAGGAAGGGAGGAGAGAGTGAGACAAACCAAGGGTGGGAAATGCAGTTTCCTGATGTAAGAACTTTGGCTGACACATTTGCTGTGAGTAACACAGACTTAGTGACCCCTGTCTGATAGCTATTTATAACCTCTCAACAATGATTCCCTTATCACGAGGCCATGTTCAGTGCCTGCGCACCACGCAGGGGGAGAAATCAAGTCAGAAGTAGTGTTTTTGCAACAGGAATAAGTGAGTTGCCAAGAAGCCTACTCTCCTCTGTGAGCGAGGCCATGATCCAGCAGAATACATGTACTTGGAATCAGAGAAAGGACTCTTGTGCTACCCACATACTGTGTAGATCAAAGGAATTAAATACAAGCTGTCATGGCTCTTCACCAAAGCACACGGATCCATGACACTACCCCTTTTGGGATGCACTCCCTAATTAGGCTGGGAGCAGAGCACAAGGTGAAAAGGTAGCCAACAAGTGTCTCATTGGGACATTGCTGTTCTGTTGTGTGTCATGACCATATGTGGTTTGAAGTTCACAAGAGCTGGCTAAATAGATAGATTGCCTATAGTGTAGAAAGGTGTTCTTGCTTTACAGTGTAATTTACTGTCTGTTTATTTATGGTATCAGATAACTTGCACTGAGAATGAGAAATGTACAAAGTTTAGATGTAAAATTCCTAGAAAAAAATTACAAGAGAAAAGGTAGTTGTGTAAAGCAGAATTAGCTCTGTCTTTTTTGTGTACATGTATGAAATTTTCAGGAATCTTTAACAATAGAAAGTGTGTTGGATCTAGTTTGTTTGTATCATTTCCTTCCTTCCCAATCCTAAGAACTCCCTACCAATCTTTTCATGCTGCTAAACTTGTGCTGCATTACATATCTGTCTTACATACTGTAAACATGATGTTCCTCCTTGTTCCTGAGCTACATCATACACCTGAGTTTCTCCTTCAACCATGAGGTTGATGTAGTTAGTACAATGTCCTGGAAGTCCCTGGCTGTGAAACAAGTGGAATGTACTTACACACCTGAAAACTACTGCGTATCCATATAGGTGCTGCTCTCCTGTTAGCTATTTACACCTATACAGATCAAGATCACTTTGTAGTAGCTAAGTCGTGTGAAAGGTCATAGAAAAAGACAGTGGAGTTACCGGAATCCAATGGAGATTACAGTCGAGCTTCAGAGGCAATGACTAATAGCAATCTTATAAAGACTAGGGCAAAGCGTCTAATTTAATATGCTGATGTTCCTAATAGTTCCCTGAGAAGGACTAGCTGCTTCCTAATTTACGTCAATCTGGAGCCATTGTTCTGCGTGTGTGTGATACAAATCTACTGATGGTAACGATTAAGGAAGAGTCTTCCCTAGCCCAGCTGTCAGGACTATAGCATGCAGAGATGAGAAATCTGTTATCTGGCAGGCAAAATGTGAAATACAGGGAGAATCACAACGTCCAGTATAGCTCTGAATTTGTTATATTTTTGAGTCAGGAAAAATTTGAAGCTTGAATTGATTTTTTTTTTCCTTTTTTTGCTTTTATCATTTTTATTTCTGTGCTCTACTATTAATTAAATGGGCGTGTTAAAAAACTAATGTCTTTACATTAAATAACTTCTATGCTTAATATATTGCTTGAGCTCTGTTTGAATTTGACCAGAGCTGGCAGCAGTTAAGAGGTAAGGAGAAGGCAGCATGGGAGTGAGGACAAGGATGCAGGCTGTGATCCAGTGGTGAGAAGAAGATTGCATCAGTTAGGCTCAGGTACTAAAGAAACTGGAGAGTACAGCTCACTTCTGCCAAACTTAGGTACTGAAGGACTAGAGGGAAGTGTTTCTTCTCTTCAAAATTAGCGCAGACTTCTGTTCAAATAGGAATAACACTTAGCCTAATCATAAGGGTAAAGGTGAGGAACAACACCTGTAGGTTAAAACTACAGGAAGAGTTTGAAGGAAAGAACCCAGTCAAGCTTTGCCAGCCCAGAGTGGGTAAAAGATGGCTGCAAATCCACCAGGCTTTCTCACTCCCAGGACCAGGTGAGCGCACGTGAGCCTGTTCACTCCCAGTCTTTGATTGTCTGCTGCTCTGGGAGGGGAAGGTGTTTTTATTATTCAGCCAAATAGCTCTGCTTGTGTGGCAAGAGAATGATGCAAAAATGCCTTGGAAGCTGTGGTGAGGGTGATGACATCACTGGGCAAGTGCATCACTACAGCAATCTCAGTAAGCTCATTAAAAGATAAATCTTAAGACAGGGAATACAGTGATACAAATCTCCAGCAGTAAGCCTGGGGAAGTGTGAAGGCTTTGGGAAGGGATGAAGGGAAAGCGTGCATGGACACAACTAGGTTCTGGCTCTGATGCTCAGGCAAGCCTGGGCCACCCCTTTAGGCTTTAGGCATACGGAGCCTGTCACCTGAGCTGAGGGATTGGTGCCAGTGAGGATGGGCCTGGAGGGAGGACTGCTTATTATTCTCCTGGTAGGAGTGGACCACTACAGTACATGGTGAAAGGACGTAATATAGCCCAGAGAGAGATGGTTGTGTCATTGATATTCCTGGATGGGAATAAGGGAAACGTAAGCACAGCTGCAGACACAGCTGAATGGAGACTGTACAGCTTAGCACAGAGCTCTGTGAAAACTGGCTGAACTTGGCATCGTGGCCTTGCTGCAGCTGCGAGGACTGTCCCCCATCCATGTCCCCATACAAAGGGGCTGGATACTTTTGTCAGTCCTATCATCTTTAAAGCCTTGAAGCCAGTTGCTGTCCTGCTGCTAAGGGAGTATGAAGGAGCAGTGGGGATAAACCTACTCAGTCCTTGCAGATGCAAGTTTTGATTAGGGCTTCATCTGCTCACCAGGAAGGAGGGTTGGGGTTTGGGAGCAGTGAACACAAGCCGTGACCATTCTATGTGCAGGCTTCCTCAGCTTTTCCTGAGTGCCTGCCATTTCTACTCATTCCTATGTATTCATGGGTTTTGCAGGTCTCTTATGCCTGCACAGGAAGGGGCTGTGAAGGAGGAAGCCAGATATTAGTGGTTTAGGGCACCCCATCCAGCCCTCTCCTCAGAAATAAAGGAGACCTACAGAGAGAGAAACACGGCCCAGATGCCCTGCAGCCTTCTGTACAGGGCAGCCTCCCTTACCAATGTGGAAACACTGGTACTGCACCATAACTGCACGTCAAAATGGGAGTCTTCATTGTGCCCATTCTTTCTCTGTGCGATTGCTGCTAGATTACTAGCTCTTTTAAGATGCCATTCCTACTTCCCTTCATGGTCAGAAGGGGAAGAAGTCTTTGAAATCTGCTTTTGTGTCCAGGAGCCTCTTGGAGCCTTTCTCTTCCCCTGATTTCTTTAATTATGCCTCCTACTTTATCCAAGCCCATGGAGATGTGAATTGTGCTCATGTACCTGTGGCTTGCATTCATTAAAGAGCACAGGTGCTTTCAGCTCTGCTTGTTTATGAACTTGCCTAGTTTGCTAGTCAGAGAAAATGCATCTGGCATGCTGTCAGACAGAGAAGCAGGTGTCCATTACTCGGGATTTCCAAGGAAAACTTGGGACAACAGATGCCCAAGTCATGGAGAAAGGGAAAGACCAGAGCCAACTGTCTGGCTGGAAAATTTGTGTAATGGACACCTGGAGGGAGGCTGCTGCAGTTTTGCCATCGTATCCTTTGTGCCACTGTTCTTTAACAGTCTGCCTCCTGGCTTTCAGAGTGCCCTCAGTCATTGCACTGTGAGAGGAGTCAGAGCTACGGGCTGGTCCATAGAGAAATCACCTTTCTAGCAAGACTGCCTGGTTCCCCCAGACACAGAGCCTCTGGAGGTGAAGTACAACATTCACATAGCTTTCCAGCTGTCCTCACTGCTGTGAGAAGAGAAAGCCATGAAAGAGAAAACCTTAGCATGAATTTTCCCTGGTTCTGATCCACATAGCTGTAGCACCTTGTATTTGTGGGCGCCACTGAGCTCCACCCTGTCAGTGAAAAATTGCGTGGATGCAGATCACTGCAGGCTGACATGTTCCTTTCGTTGGCAGATTAGGGAGTTACGCTCAGTCATCCCGCTGGTTACTGTGGGTGTGATGGGCAGGGGTAAAGGTGAGTTTTTAACATGGAAGTTCTGAGGGTGGCAGTTTGAAAACCAGGTATTCTGAACAAAATATCTGGGCTTTTTTTGGTCCTCTTAAAATTCAAAGCAAAATGGTGGGTTTGCTATTTTAGCTAACTGACATTTAGAGATGTTTCAATGAGCAAATGTGTCTTGCTTGTTGAAATCTTTCTCCCTATCTGCTCCCTCCTTTGTTATTTTCTCTCTGCAACTTGAAAGACCTGGATTCAAGCCCTTTCTCCTTCACGGATGTTATGTATGACCCAAACACTCTTGCTCTCTACACACACCTGGGAACAATGCACTGGCCCACCTCACAGAGGCGCTACTAATACAGTATACTTTTGATACTTGGACACTCAACTGCTATGGTATGGCAGGCTATTTTAGTTTGTTAGATAGTTTTAAGCTATTTTTGCATCGCTTAAGGAAATTCACATAGAGCAGTAGTAGAGTACAGGTAGAGAACCCAGAAGTGAATTAAAAAAAATGGGAAAAGAGGTCAATCTATTTCCATAAGTCAAACAGAGAGAAGATCAACACCTGCCTCCTCTCCCACCCCCATCTATCCACTGGCTGTTTTTACAGTCTCCTGGCAGCGTGCTATGTCAGCACCTGCCACTGAGGGTAGATACTGGCCTGGGTGAGCAGCACAAAGTCTCCAGAGGCTTGAAAACTTTCCCCTTCAACCAATCATCAGTAAATCATCTATGAGCAAATCTGTTGGGAATACAGGAAAAACTTTCAACCTGCTATTTAACGTGCCTAGTGCAGGCAAAAACTCACTGTGAGCTCAGCTGAACAAAGAGCAGCACAAGTCCAGAGCCAGCACAGAATGGAGAAAGCAGCAATTGCATTTTGGGGCTTGCAGAGATACAGGGACACTGGAGAGAGCAAATGGAATTCCAGAGATTTTTCACGTGCAAATGGATATTTCCTTTGAGAGTCTCTAGACTAAATAATACTCCTTGTGTCTAAATGGACAATATATTCTGCTGACCTGGCAGCATCCTCTCAGTCCAGCACAAACCAAATAATGCCCTACAGCTGCTTAAGAAGGATAGGAAGGGGGGGGGGGGGGCAGTAAGAGGAGGAGGCATAAGACGGGTTGATCTTTATCATTTCTCCCTGCTCCTCTCTCTCACACACATTTCTCTTTCTTATTTTTCATGCCTGCAAAGTCTCAACACTTTGGTTAATGTTACACTAGAAGTCAAAACAGAAATGGTCTGTGCTACGCAGATGGTCAGCTCAGATAAAGGAGACAGTACTTTCTCGCCTTCATGTGTTAAAGTGCAGGTGGGTTGTAGCTTGTGTTGCAGCGTGGGACATTCAGAAGATGTTTGGACCACGTGCTCAGTAGTAGCTTGAGAGGGTGCAAGCATTTTTTTCAAGAGAAGGGAGAGTCTTTGGTTCTTTGCAGCTGGGAGGATGCAGTGAGCAAGCTGCCAGGAAGGATGCTGATGTAGTTGTTCCCCACTTTGTGCAGGAGAATGAACTAGGTGACCTCTCAAAGGCTTCTTCTGGGATGAGATGATTCAGCACCCCCACGCTGACACTTCCCCCTCACAGTTGCATTTATAGCTGTCAGATGAGGGATTTGGTGCACTGAGATGGGCAGTGGTTTACTGCACTGCCCACTTCTTTCTCTTTCTAAATCCAGTTCCAGTTTGGGCTGACATAATTTCTCACAGGTCGGATGGGCATGAGAGAGGGGAGATGCCATTCTGACAAATTATAGCACTGATTACTGATAATGAGGCCTTCCACCAGAAAGCTTCCAAGATCTGCAAGTCTCTGGACTGTGTTGTCTGTCCCTCTCCCTCCA
This sequence comes from Buteo buteo, assembly GCF_964188355.1. Taxonomy (NCBI): domain Eukaryota; kingdom Metazoa; phylum Chordata; class Aves; order Accipitriformes; family Accipitridae; genus Buteo; species Buteo buteo. The sequence continues at coordinate 5,245,358 of NC_134175.1, forward strand.
AAGACTAGATGCTGCAGAAACCCATCTCTGCTGACATCCCCCTTCACTTTACAGAAAAGGCAGCAGATACTTGAAAGCAGAGCACCCTGGCATCCATGCCAGTGTGAAATGGGACTTAGCATGGGGAAATGGCAAGTTCTTATTCTTGCAGTGTGGGAGAATCTTGTTTTGCTGAAACTCTTCCCATGGCACATTATGAAAGATGGTCTCTTGTTTTGAACCCTTGCAAAGTCAACATGAAAACTACAGCTCTAAGTGGGAGGTGTTTGCCCCACAGTTTATCTAAGTGTACGGCACAGGATTGGGGGCCCATGTTCATGGCTAGAGAGAAACTGAGTAAGGCTAATCTCATGGAATAGGAAAACAGCTGCCTTAAAAACCTGCTAGGGAGAAGGGGCATTTTCCTAGTGAAAGCACTGGAGGATTCAATTCTTTGACCTTTCTCTGACTTCTAGGATGAGCTAACATTTTGGCGGTATAATTTCTGCTTGGATAATCCATCTCTACCTATGAGTGACAGTGACATCTCTGTGTTCAGGGCAGAGGTTTGTAGGACAGATGTTTGCCCAGTGCACAGGATTTTCAGGAGAAAGTGCTGTGTTTGTGCAAGCTATTATTAAAGCCAATTATGTCTGTAAAAGTTTCTTACCGGGTGGAAGGTTGAGGTGTTTCATGACATGCAAGTCACACAAAGGACACAGATGGGTATTTACTGCCACAGGAGTCCAACCTTACTCTTCCCCTTCTGCTCCCCCATCATCACCTGCAGAACCGGTTCTCCCCACCTAGACGCAGTAACCTAAAACCCTTTGTAGCACGATGAAGAAAGGAGAGGGAAGAGCAGTCATGTCCAGCTCTTAATGTGACATTCCTTTTCCTGAAGGGCTGAAGGAAGATTTGACGTGGACACTTCTTTCGCCTGTTATCATTGACTGATCCCGCCGCTTTGCATGGCTGCCTCAGCCAGCCTGTCTCACAGGGTGTCCATGGTCTAAAAGGCTTGGGACATTAATAGCCACCAGACACGACTTAGCCACACTACATAACATACCAGAGAACCGTTGTCTGGTGAGATGTGTAAGCAGTTAAAAACCCCATCTGATTCCTGTATTAAGGCTAAGATGGAGTCAAAATCATCTTGTGAGCCCACTCTAAGGGTGCAGTTTCCACAAGGAAGCCAGAGAGCTGTCTGAAAGCTCAGACTCCCAGGCAAATAACACCTATAGGATACTTCTGTCCCATCTCAGCCCAAGAGCTCAAAGAGGTCCATAGATATTAATCCTCCACTAGATCAGTTTTATCCACAAACAGGCTAAGATTCTGGAACAAATCATTCTGTAACTCTTCTGTTTCCTCAACTAGATCTTTAGCTGACATTGTCGGCTCAGGACAATGTCACCCAAACCTTGCTTGACAGCGGACTGCATCTATGTCACATAAAATTGAATTAATTGCAAGGAGCTGCTGAGATTGTATATCCGGTAATGCCTTACTCCCTCACAGCCTGTGCAGCCTGCAGGCTCACTGTACTCATGTTCTCTTGTATTCAAGATGCAGTACAGATGCTGTCTTCTGTTACTGTAATGAATTAGTCCATTCTTAGACTTGTGAGAGAGTTGCTGCCACTTAATCCACTGGACAGTGTCAAACAGTCAGTAGAGATTCATTGTGAATATTACCTGCTGAATATAGACATTTTTGCTGTTGTGATTGAATGGAGATTTGCCTACATCTCAAGCAATGCTGAGCCATTCAGCTGCTCCTCGGTCTTTTTATCTCTTGTGGCAACAGGTAAAATCAAATTTATTCTTGAAGAAAGACCTACTGCAGTTCAAAATTACCAGTGAGATGTGGTCAGTTTGGTGTCTTGCTGGAGCTCAGGTATGGGATTAGACAGTGATCTTAACTCCTGTTGTGTCCCATTCTCAAAACCCCCACTCCTGCTGATAGGGCAGCTTCTTCCTACCTCCAGTAAGTTGTGACTTCTGCCTTTGGGGCTGCGGTACCCTACATTCAGCACGCTGATGTATAAATAACTTTGCGCCTCATCGTTTTTGAATGTTGTTTATACCCCACTGCCTGCCACGTCATGTGCCAAGGTTATAAATACGCTACTGCGTCTAGACTGTATCTAAACTTGGCATTGGGTACCCAAGTTCATGAGAGGAGCAGTTTCATCTGTTAGCACAAAGGGGGTGCCCCAACGTGTTTGATCAGGAGTCCAGAGGGGACTTGGCAAGAGACTTCTCTCCTCCTGCCATGCCAGAGTAGCACTGGCCCCGCTTTCTGAAGGGGCCTTGGAAACTCTCTTTCTCCCCTGCTCCAAAGCTACTGGGCACCCAGCCCAAAGGAAATACCTGACCTTATCCTTTCCTGATGTGCTTCAATGCACCATTGAGTGCAAGAGGCCCGAAACATCACAGACTCACCTTCACTAGCCTGGACAGACCCATGCTGAGGCTGGGCTGGGGCTGGAAAGACAGACTGAAATTCTGGGGCGGGGGGGGAGATTGCTGCAAAACCGAGCTGGAAAGGAAGAACAAACAAGCATTAGCTGCCTGTTAAAGCCGTGCTGATGTAGCTGCAGCAGGAACCTCTGCTAGTAAATACAGAGTCACAAGCAAAGCTGATGTGTTTCCCCATGCAACATGTGAGTGATAATACGTATTTTGACTAAGGACAGTGAACCACTTCAGGCCAGATTGTTTGTTATCTATGTGAGGGAGGCTACATGAACTCCTTCCCAGTTCTGGGTTTTGTTTGGAGGCTAAGAGCACTCTTGGCGTATTGCAGGGCTGTTACATGACGGATGACAGAACAGAGGATCACATCTCACATTGGAGCACTGGCTGTAAATATATTTTCTGCCAACATTGGTCAGACCCATGGGAAATCTCACTGGACCATAACCTTAGGAAGGAGCATGCTAAAGCATGGTTGACTCCATAGGCTGGCTCACTGCCATGCAGCATTGCTCCTCCCTAATTCACAAAGTCTGTCCCCTGAAGGAACAGGGAATTAGGACAGACTTTTTGTGGCTTGACTGTGAATGTGGAACATCTCAATGTGGTTGTGGCGTGTGGGCAGGCAGGGCTTCCAATGGCAGGGAGTGCAGAACTGCCAGTCAGTCCCTGAGAAGTCCCTGATGATTTATTGGATGCAGTTAAACTTCTACAGACAGGCCTTAGAAAGGTAGAACAAGCGTGCACCCATTATGGGGAGCACTGGCAGTCCTTTTGTTTAATGCCACATCACATCTAGCTGGCCTCTCACGTGGATCCAAACGAAACCAGACCCCAGTGGGTCCAGCTGCCCTAAGCAAGCCCGAGAAGCCAAAGCTGAATGAGAAAAAGACCAAAACGGGAAAAAAGAAAGGAAGTAAATGGGTCAGTGATGACTTAGCTGAAATAGGAGTGTCCAGTGGCAAGAGGAGCAGTGAGCCAGGCACAGTGAAAGGGCAGGCTTGGGAACAGTGGGGCCGGGACCCACAGCTCTGAGCAGAACCTGTATCCTGCCCCGGAGGGTGGTTGGTACCAGTCCCCCGGTGGTCCCAGACGGGCTAATGGAGGGGGGCATCTCCCTGTAGTGCGCACAGCGGGGCAGCACCAACCTGGCTGGACCTGCTGCTCCTGGCAGCCCTGGGTCCCCTCTAGCTGAACAAGAGTGGGATGATGCAGACAGACTGTAACTCTTCTCTCAGATCTTGTGTGCGCCACGGGGAATCTCTCCCACCTTGGAAGCAGTCTTGCTTTCAGCGAGGCTTATGAGGAAATATCCAATCAAGCCTAACGAGATGTAAGAAGTTATACCTTGCCACACCAGAGGGTTCTCAGTGCAGCTGCTGCTGGCTGGCTGTGGTGGTGCAGTTGCTTTAGCCATGAGGGATGGTCATTTGGCTACCGTCAAAAGGAGGCAGGGGCAGATTCTGTCTCTGTCATGGTGCATAGAGAAGATTGTGCAGGATTTGATTACTTTCTGGCCCCAGCGGTTTTGTTTTCTGACAACCCCAGCTCCTTTTGTGTTGTTGAGCTGCAAGGATTACAGAGGTCTTGACTCTTCTTGCTTCTCTCGCTTTCAAAGGGGAACAAAAGACAAAGACATGCGTGAGAAATCTCCTCTTTCATGCAAAATTGCAGGGCATACTTGTACTTTGCTCCCTGCACTATGCTAGTGCCCACACAGCTTGCATGACCGCTCTGAGGTTAGTCTTAAAAAGCAAAGAAAAATCTGAAGCAAACTTGATTGCAGTTGTACTGGCAAAAATCACTCAGCTCTTCAGTAATCTGAAAACTGCTCCCATTCATGGAGTTAAACATTCCCTCATATCAAGGCTCCCAGCAGGGGGACAGTAAAAGGAATTGAGTAACAGTTCAAAAAGATATCCTTGGAACTCCACCATCATCTCACGGTATTTAAAACTATTGAAGAATTCCCAAGGAACGGTTTGCCAGTGCCTGACTGGGAGCAAGCATCCAAGCAGTGATTATTTCTGCCGGGGAAAGATTTCTACCCATTCAGTACAAAAGGTGTCACCTTGGATTCCAGTGTACTTTTCTCCAGAATACCTGACAGATGCTTTTGATGCCTAGAAGATGTGAGATCTGGCCCATATTGGACACGATCTGTTGCAGAAGTACTACCTCACTTAAAGACGCAGGTCTCAATGTGGCTAGGTGGCAAATCCTGATCAGGTATGGCTGTCCTGTAACCTCACAGTGAGTATGTAGGGTGCCAAAGACATATGTTCCAAGCTGCTCAGGGACTGATCCCTCACTTATTGACTTGGGGTGAGAAAAGGAGGAATAGGAGAAGAGAGAAAAAGAAAGTTTTTTGGGGTGCTGAAAGTACCAAGCGAGCACCTAACAGAACTGTAACAACATACCTGGGCAGGAAGCATGTCTGTTTGCAGACACCAGCTAAAGTGTGAGCCTGGAGTGCAACTGCTGCCACAGAGATAACAAAACAAACAAAAAAGGTCTCTCTGCAGATTTATGGGCACAGAGGAGTTGATGCTGCTAAATGGCTATGGTTTCCCTGTTTGACATGTCCCCTGACCGCCACTCCAGCAATGACCTGCAGCACCAGGGGCACAGCACTTGCCTCCTACATGTTATCGCTTGTAACCTGACTTGCTATTTGTTTCCTCAGGCATTAGGCCGGAAATACATGCAAGGCACTATCAATACAAGTCCCATTTGCCCCTTTGGCAGCACCCTCATTTCGATCATGATATACCAAGCAACATGCAGATGTGTTTATTTTGTTTTCTGATAGCAGGTTGAGCCTCAATGCTGCTAGAACTATATTTTGACTTGGGACACGAGCACATTTGATATTAAGGCTGTAGCAGGGGCACCAGGCTTGATACTATCTGCTCTATGCAGATGATATTCCTTGTCACTTCAGTGAGTTGCCTGCATTAGCAGTACAGGATTGCTGAGTGCCTGCCACCACCTTCATTCCAGCTCCTTAACCCCTTGCATGGACTGAAAGACTGTGTGTGTTGAGTTCATGTATCTTAGTTCAGGCTGTGGCTCAGGGGGACAGAGTATGTACTGCAGGGTTATATATTTGGCTGTAAGTACTCCTAGTGTGTGTCAGAGGACACACACGTTCTAGAGGATATGTCATGGGGCCCGCCTTTGCAGGTAGGGGAGAGGTACCAACGGGAGCGGTGGGAGCATTTGCCTCATGGGTTTGCGTGTGTTTGGAGAAACCAAAGGGTGTGAGGGGTGGAGGGAGATGCTGTGGATTTTGTGTCAGGCACTGTGCGCTGAATGAGGTGCCTGCCCAGGAATCTGGCTGGGGATGTTTCTCCTCCAAGCTCTCCAACATTCTGGGATGTCCTGGGGAGGCTGCAGAGCTCATTTCCTCAGCGGCTGGCACTAAGTCTGCTTCCCAGCTCTCCAGCAGCCATACGAAGCTGCAGGGAGGCCATGAGGTGAGGCATGTTTGAGCTGTTACCTGGGCAACAGCTAAACACTGACTTCAGATAATAATTGTAAAATAACTTAGCGTCAGGGCAATGAGGTGGGGGGAGAGGGGGGCTGCCACTGCCCGTGCTCCCAGGGAGCCCCATAAAATCCTCAGTGAAAAGCTACTTGTGCAAGCCAAATTGGCTGAAGCTCAACCTGTGCTCAGAGCTCTTGACAAACTATACCCAGGCACAGGCACTGTGGTGTCCTGGGCCTTTCGGGTGGCCTCCTGCATCATCATATCCAGCCACTTGCTACTGCCTCCCACCTCTCTGTGTCGTCTGTGGTTTTAATGAGGCTCTGGATGGCTCCATGAAACACATCAAAGGGGAAAGATTTACAGACAGACTGTTTCCCAAGGATCTTCGAGGCAGTACAGCCTCTTGGCACACTCCTTACCGTCTCTGAGCAGCAACCTGGGTCCCTGGCACGCAAGAGCTTTGCCAGACTTTAGTGAATGATAGGCTACTTTGGGGGTGCTTGAAACTAACAGCAAAAGAAATAGAAAGCACTAGGTCAGGTTGCAACTCTGCCAATGTTGGTCCAGTACTGTGGCTGGGTATATGGGTATGTGTGCTAGTAGCTGGGGACAGAGTATGAGCTTGTTCTGCATGGAAGTAGCCTGGGTACTATGAGCACGGCTCAGCCATGACTTGCATCTTGCTTTGCTGTGACAAAAGTTTGGCTTGAATGGGAAGCAGAAAGCTGTCCCTGGATTTTTAGATGCCTCCCAAATGGGAGGGAGGAAGGAAGGAAGGAAAGAGCAGCAGTCTGTGGAGAAAGTGGCAGCCTTCTTTTCCTTATCTTCTGTGCCTGTGCTCCTGGGTAAGAGGGACTGAGACTTTCTGCTCTACCCTCCCTGCCCAAGTGATATGTGTGGCCAGTTCCTGCATAATTCATCAGATGCACAGAATGCATCAGCTACTGCTGGGATGGTTGCTGCAATTTGCCCTGCTTGTCTGGATTGCGTTACCTAAGGGCATTATGCACAAACTGAACAACAAAACTGAGGCAGAGATCCTCCCGTTTGTTGGGTTGCACAGCACCTAGTCCACCGAGGATCCAGGTCCATGACTAGGTCTTTAGGCACAATAGCAATATCAAGATGAATTAAGATTTTTTGCACAGTGTGTATAGCATGACATAAACTTGTACCTAAGCACACAACCATTCTGCATCACGTACATGTTACAGTGCAGGGCTTAGTATTTGTTTGCTGCTTCTAGATTTACTGGAAATGCCTGGACCAGGGTAGGTTGTATAATAAACAGTCATTAAAAATGATTAGCACTGTTCTGTCTCTATGGTAAAGCTGGCCCTGGTGCAGTGGGGACTCGCTTCCAGACAGATGGAGCTGTAGCATTAGGTAGTCATGGGAGGGATGGGATTATATTTGACAAGCAGCATGAGGTCACTTTTTCAGTCCCCTTCGGGTGGGATATATCAACAGGCCGCCCTTTGCCTTGAATGCAGTGAGTAATTTATTTTTCAAATCTCCTTATGCTGCTTCCCCTTCCCTCTTAACCCATTCTCATCCTTTCCTTTCCTCATTGTTTCAGTCAGAGATGACAAAGAAGTGTTAACTATATCAAATGATGACATTTGCCATGGAGTCACAGATTAGCAATGGGCATGTTTCTCACAGTAGCCAACATACCATAAGATCACATACTGGCCTACCCTGCAGTCAGCCACTTGCCAGCTCCTGCAGGCGTCTCTACAGATCCATAAACTAGGAATAGTTATCCTTCATTTGCCTGCCTTATCCCCTTAGTCTGTGAACCATGTAGGTCTTGGCAATGGGATTAAAACTGCACTGGAATCCTGAAGATCAGATAAAAAGGTATCACAACTGCAGTGGCATTTAGGGCCCATCCAACATTTGTCTTATGGATTGGCTTGCCCAGCATGGTAGAAAACAGAGTATGGGCTGAAGGAACACTTCTGGAGGTGACTGGCGTGAATTCCAAGAAGAGCTTAGAGAACTCCCCAGTTTGCCAGCAGGTCCATGTGATGAATCCATTTATGGAAAGGTCTAAAGTTAGCAAACGTGTAAGTGGTTTTGAGGGAAACACCGGCAGGTTGTTACTTGCTAGGCCAGCAAAAGCCGGGTGTTAGGATGGCAGCTTTCACAGTGTAGTGGATAGATGGTTTGGATACCAGTGCCAAAGCCAGAATGAGGCCCAGCAGCACTGGGAGAAGTGGAAAATGCAAAAGCCATTGTATAGTGAGCTGTTAAAGTACATTCCCTCCACCCAACGCAACCTTGGTCTGAACTGTATTTGTCTAAGCGGCTCTCATATATGCACAGAGTCACTACCAGGTTAGCTACATGCCAAACTGCCATGGTAACAAAACCCAACTTTCCTCCCAGAAGGGCTGGAACTGAAGTCTGACACAGTCCGGGACTGACAGTGTATCTCACCAGCTGGTTGGAGAAAATGGGTATCAGCTGGTGTAAGTCCCCACCCAGTGAGGGAGAGGACACTGGGAATAAACCTGCTCCAAATCCTTGCCTCTGAACAAGATGTTCTTGGCGTCTGCCTGGAGCTTGTCCTACCAGATCTTGTTAAAAAAAAAAAGGGGGGGGGGCGACTACGTTTCTGTGCAAGTCAGGCAGGCGTTTTCACTCCCTCTCTGTTTTGTCGGCTCCTGGAATTACATCAGGTCATTCTTTCTGATGAGGAGTGCTTGGGGGTGGAGGTGGGAGGAGAGGAGTGAAACCTAGCTGATCTTGGAAGTTAGTTGCTGTCTGTGATTTCTCTTGTTAGCAAAGAAAGCCTCCACGCTAGCATCTGTGTTAGCAATGACAGACAGCCTTGCAACTCTTGAGAGCTTCAGAGGACACCGAGCCTCTAATGCTATGGAGAATGTGGATCTAACAATTTCTTGAGCTGCAGTTTCTCTCCAATGGCAAAACTCTCATAACTGTAAATGCTGGAATTGACGCATTAACATTTATGTTTATCCAACTCTACTGAAAGCATTTATACAGCACTTTGGATGTTTAGGTTATGTTCAGGCATTAGAGACTTACTATTCAGGAAGGCTACTTCAATGAGTCAGTGAATTCCAGGACAGAAATCAATTCTCTGCTGCTCTCTTCAGAAAACCTTAGTGGCTGCTGCATCATCCAGGGGGATGAACGTCTCCAAGGAGCTGCGAGTTCTCTGAGCGAGGGGTGGTATGTGGAAGACACTGCGTGAACCCTCCCGGGTTCCTGTAGCCAGCTGCCTGTAGTGACCTTCTGTGTCATCACTGGAGTGACAGATTTGTATGCCTGGGGGCCTTGCCGGTGGTCTAGTGTTCCAGTTACCTGTGGGTTTACACTGGTGGCTGAGAAGTCCCAGCAGTTCTGCCCCAGTGAGTGCCTTTCCCCTGCACTGGGCAAAGACAGCTGAGGATGCTGGTAGAGGGGCAGAGATCCCTGAGTGAGAGGAATTAAAGCTATGCAAATGGTAGACAGATGCTGAATTCCTCCATGTTTTGATTACTCACCAGAAGAGAATGCCGTGCTGTAGGCATAGGAACAAGGTGTGAGTAGGAAGTGTACAGGGAAGGGGGGAGCCTCTCCCACCAAGAATATGTGCTTTGTACCCTACACTTTTCTGTTTTTCAGCCAGCCAGCAAAATGAAAAACATGTGAGGGGTGGAGCAGGAGGGCAGAGATTTATGGGTTGTTTTATAGGAGATGATATAAACCACTTTTATTTCAAGTTCTCTGTTGTGTTAATTTCCTCTCTCCTTCTCTTGCTCTTTTCTTAACCACATCCAGGAGAGAGGCAGAGCAGGATAGATCCAGGCTCTCTGCAGTCACAGCACAATTCTACCTACAGAATGCCTGTGGTCAATGGCTAGCCCACCCCTTCTATTCCCGTGTCATTTGTTCTCTGTGCTGTGGGCACTTCAGTCTGCGCTGCTTCACTAGCTCTTCCAACAGCTGTGCTGAAATGTGGAGTTACAATAACAGTGTGCCCTGTTTTCTTTATAAATAACCATCCTTCCACAAAAGCACACAAGTTGGGAAGAGAGTGGGAAGCTGCAGAGCATTCATGAAACCATTTCTTATTAAGTAAACCAAGTAAACAAAGAGACAAAAAGACAAAGACGCACTAAAAGAGCAATAAAATAGCCATGGTTGTGATTAAAACACACACATACACAACTGAGCAAAAGTGAAAGAGCTCCTTTAAAGTAGAGTGCCAGTGGGACACGCTTTAGGTGGAAGCACATTCCAGGCTAGTGGCCCCAGCAGAGCAAAAGCTCCAAAATTTTGCATGTACCACATACAACAGTGCAAACTCTAACAGACGGTGAGTGTAGAGTCCCATCTCACAAAGTCCTGGTTGTCAGTGAAATGAACACAGCTCATACAGGATCCACAGCTTAAAAGGTTCCCTGCATAATTATCACTAAGTGGACTTGATGTGACTGAGGAAACATATTGCAGCAATGACACTGAGGTAGCCCTTCGCTGTCAGGAAAGAGGGAAAGGACTGAGTTTTCAAAGATCCTTGGGGGCCATATTTGGTCCCAAAAGAAATCCTGAGATATTTCAGGGCCTTGCAGCTTATTCTGGAGTTCTTGGTGGGGAAGCTTTCTGGAAGGATCTGGTAATCAACAGTGTCAAATTTATAGAAAAAGAGGCAGGGCCAATAAAGCTATAACAATAGGACACTCAGTCCTCGTGGGGTTTACTGCTGTATTGCAAGATCCATGTTGGCTCATTGCTCTTGTAACCAGATTGTAACTTTACAGACCATATTTAAAAATATGTTCAAATTGTAGCAATTATTGCTCTTGTTTCTATAAAACTTAATCCTAATCTTGGGCTATTAGGCTAAGTCTTTTTAAAGCCATGTTGGAGGGAAAGGTTTACTGAGATAAATTTGGAGATCACCCAGCGCTTTAATGCTGTGGGTAAAGCCTCATTAATTTCAGAGGGTTTATGCACAGACTTCATGGCAGAATCAGGATGTCAGGGATGAGGTAAAGGAAGTAGTCCTGGAATAACCCAATGAACCTTGTATGGTAAGGCATGGAAAATGCTTGGTTACAACCTTGTTACTTAATTCTAGAGTGAGGACAGCAAAAAACAAGAGACAGGAAAGGTTGGAAAAGATTGTTTAAAGCTAAGCTAATGATAATAAAAAAACACATGTGGAAGGTAGTAAATCTGATGGGATGGGCAGCCATTTTACTGAGCACTTTATGCTGGTGTTAGCTAATAAAACAGCACAGCCTTTGGTAACTGAGCTCATGTCCTCTGTGCATTCCACCCTTACTTAAATTAATCTTTTCCTCTTTAAAAAAAAAACACTCTTTATTTTTAAGGGAAAGATTTATTCAAGTGATGATATGCAAATCCAGGGAGGTGAGAGGTACTGTTGAGATGAAGGATATTTCATTCTGCAGGTGTTTTGTTAGTTAAACTGCAGAGAAGCACAAACACGGGAAACAAAGATATTCAGATCACTGTCACATTGAAAATTTTCCCCACCTTGTTTCTACTGTAACTCCAGTTGGAGGATGACAAGAGCATGTAGGTGATGCAGTCCGTCACCATGATATTATGGTTTAAGCTGGAAGCAACTCCAATTCTTCTGCATAACAGTTCTATTGTTCACTTGCAATATAGCATTGTCTTATGACCCCAGCAAGGGCCAATGTCCCCTATTGCTAAATTCTAGAGAGATTCAGCACCTGTTCCAAACAGATCACACCCTGAGTAGACAACATGCAAGGAATTGTTCCGGGTTTCCAGAAAGTCAGTGGGAGATCAGGAATGTCACACTTTTTCTGAGCCCAAGTCATTACACAGGCCCAGAGCACACTGTCTAATGCCAGTGCTTTTCTAACCAAAAGGACAGTGAATTGAGGTATTCATGTGAATTTACAGCTGAAAATGGCACTGGGTGCATTGTCTGTATATGCATTGCAGCATTCTCACACTACCCTGGCTTTCAAGGACTGAGATGAGGACATACTGAGGAACTAGTGAGATTGCCAGAGTCTCTGGACTCCCCAGGGAAAGAGAAGCTTGGCCAAAGAGATGCTAATAACAAAAGGATGTCAGCGTGGCTCAGAGAAAACCGGTACAGGAACAAGCTGCCATTTTTCTACAAAGCGAGCCTATGCAATTTCAGTGCAAAGGTGGTTGAGTCTCCAATTTCTGTTTGCACTCCTTGCGAAAAAAGGCATAAAGTGTGAAGGTTGGATGCGGAGAAAAACTCTCTCTAGCTTTGGGAACATTATTATTCAGTGATTCTGGTTGTGGCCATTTTTCACCTCTTTCACCCAAAGACAAGATTCATAGTTGGTGTATAAAACAGTGTAACTGCACCGCTGGTTTGCATCGTCTAAAGGTCTGTCCTTGGTACTTCAGACCAGTTCTTTGGTATCCAGGACAGACCCCTTCACTCTGTTGAGCTGGTCTTCTACAGCTGTCCCTTGCCTATTAAGTCTGGATTTTATTTAAGTGTAGAGTGATGGGCTTTGATAATGGTTGCTTTGTTCTTGGGATCGACAAAGGGAAGAAAATCCAAAGAGAAGGATAGGGTGAAAAAAAGATGGAGCTGAAAGGAGGATAAGGGTTTATTTGCACATACGCACTGTAAAACAGTGGAGAGCCCTGGCTGTGTCCTCAGTGAGGTGGGGGAATCTGCATCCACCAAATTCCATGGAGGGGTTGAGATACAGCATCTGAATTCAGTCTTCAGCTCCACCAGAGCATTTGATTTTGCTACCAGTCTATTGCTTGCAGATGTAGCTTCATGGAAGCACCTTAAGGCTTCAGAGTTTGAGAACAGAATGGACTAGCACACTGGAACCCTAATGGCTTACTGTGAGTCCAGTTCTAATAATTTAATCTGGGTAGGGAGGGGAAGAGATGCTGCATGGAAGATGCAGGTTATGGTTAGTGACTCTCATGCTTTGTTGTGCTGGAACTGGAATGTTCCTCTCAGACTGGCATGTTGCCCTAGGAGGGTGGGAAGCACCAAACTGGAGCCTGTACCTTTTAAGTTCCCCACCCAGCCCACTCCCCATTCATGAGATGTTTTATCCCTGAGCTCACTCCTGAATGGGGTCCAGGTAGCTCCTTAGTGCTTCAGCTGCTCATCCTGGAGCCCTGGATCACAGACTCTCCTCCCATATGTTTCCTATTAACCCTAGTCTTGCCTGCAGAGAAGCTTGCTATGGGGATGGAGGGAAGTGGGTTCTCAAGAGGGATGCTGCTACTCTCTTCCATCACTCCCCTTTTCATTCTCCAGAATTCAGGATTCTTTCTGCCTATATTTGGCTATATAGGCTATATTTGCACTGAACTGTCAAGGGTGGAGGATCTCTGCCCACCCACTGCACTTCAATAATTCTGGCTCTTGGGAAAAGGCTCTCATGGGTTCCTGGTATTCCTCGCAGACCCCCAGGAGTTTCATGTATCCTTTAGAGGGAAAACTATTGAAGTGTCTCGGCATTATGCTACAGGTCATCCTTGCCCACAGTGTAAAGTCACCAGGATTTTCTTATGTTCATAGCAAAAGCAGAGCTGGTCTCCCCACAGTCAATGGCTGGCATATCTCTCAGTCAGCGCTGAGTCAGCCTGTACATAGGCAGTCTTTTAACAGTCTCCCAATAATCAGGGACTCTCAGGGCTCTCGGTCACTTGTTCTGACTGATTGTACCTCCTATTCTTCTAGAGAGAAAAACCAAAACACTAAATTCTTGGCCTCAGTGGCATCCTCTTACCACAAGCTCCTGAATCCAGTTCCACGTTAGTGTGGAAAAAATTTCTTTTGCCAGTTTTAATTTTACCCAGTTTCTCATTACCTTGAATGCCCTTCTTGTTGCTGTGCTGACAGCGTACTGCTCCTGGTGTTGGGTCAGCCCTGCAGTGGTTCCATGACACAGCATTTAAAATGGTAGCTGCTTCTTGGTGTCTTGGCCCTGAAAGTGGAACCAGGGCTATTTTAGCAATGACAAGATGTTTAGTAACAGTGGCCAAGTCTCGTAACAAACCAGGCCCTCCATCTGTAGCATCTTAGCACAGCTGACTGGGAGGCAGTACATGTTACATGACAGACAACTGCTGACCTTTGGGCAAGGCAGTCTCTGCCCTGGCCTCATCTCTGCTTGCTCATTTTGTGCCTGCTGTCTTTGTGCTTCAGCTTTCCACATGTAAATCAGGAGGAGTCAATAATCACTCACTGCAGAATGAGACAGATAGAAGGAATTCACATTATGTGTGTGTACTATACAGCTTTTAGGATGTTCATTAAATCACTCAAAGTACTCTCAATAAAATTTTGCTGACGGAATAGCCAGGTGAGGTGTCTCCTCACTAGGTTTGTAAAAATACATGTGTGTCCTCCATGCTCCTACATCCCTGGACTTTAGATACTCTTTTAGACATACACTTCTCCCAGGGCTCCTCCCAAAATCTCAGCAATGACCTCAGCCATTCTTAGGGCAGCTGAGTGCTATCAGTATCTTCATCACCACCAGAGAGACTTCTTTGATGGTTCTGCTGGCAGGGTTACACTTCGGAAAAGAGAACAGAGCTTCACAGATGTATCAGCCTCCTGACAGACACCCACTTAATGCAGGCTTCTAGACTCCTTTTGCCAGGTGCTTGGGCTGCTCTAAGTTCAGACCTTAGGTGTTTTCAGGAGAGAAACATAATTCCTCATGCTCTTGCTTGACTGTGTTGCTGTTTTTAATTTGAATGCCAGAAAATACCTGAGTTGCAGGCATCTATCTATTGTGTTGGACTATTTTACCAATATTTCAGCTAGCTGAAGACTTGAGACAGAACTGTTACAGAAATATCAGACCCAGCTCCAGCTGCACTCAATGGAAAAAGAGTAACTGACTTCAGCAGGAGCTGGATTGGGCCCTAAAACAGTGAGTGCAGTGGTGCTGCAATATCTTTCATCTCAAAATTGCTGGGTGAAATCCAGACTACGCTGGTAATGGTTGGGGAGCTGCCAGCAGCTAATGATGTGGAACAAGTTGGTGAGTCCTTGCTCCAGTTTGTAGGAAGCCACCAGACAAAACAAGTACCAAGAATAGCCAGCTCAACCCTTTCCTGGTTGGGTTCATGCTGTACTGGCAAGGGAGTAATTTAGGAACTTCCCCTGATGTGGCTCCTGTGGTGTCTGATCTGTGGAGGCCACAATGCTTCTATGCACATTTATCCTCATGAAATTCCCTAGAAATACTCAACATGCTATAAAAACAGTGTCTGGAACATAGTGCTTTCCCAGACCTGGCCCACTCTCCTGGTGCTTTGATACGCTCATAGCATAACCACAAAACCTGTCTTATTTGATTTCCCTGCCTGCAGCCGCATCTCCTGGACCGAATAACTACACTCTGCAGTGCTTCTTCTTTCAGGTCCTATAGGCAAAGTGCACTGTGTGATGGAAGAGCAGACACATCGTAGTGTGGGGTACCCTAAGAGCTCAAATTCAATGGATGGCTGAAGCAAGAAAGAGATCAACTTTCTAACAATATCCCACTAGGCATGTGAAGCAGTGTGGGAGATAGGACAGCCAATTTTTTTTTCAATTTCAAAACAA
The DNA here is from genome assembly GCF_964188355.1 of Buteo buteo. Classification (NCBI taxonomy): domain Eukaryota; kingdom Metazoa; phylum Chordata; class Aves; order Accipitriformes; family Accipitridae; genus Buteo; species Buteo buteo. The sequence goes on from NC_134175.1 coordinate 5,260,911, forward strand.
TACTGGAAAATGATGATGGGGAAGGAGAGGCAGCCCACTGTGCAGACCATCTGTACAGCTGTTGAGGTAAGCAGATACAAGCAAACATCCCTCCTCGTTCCACCTGGCTAAGGAAAATGGAAGTAAAGGTGATGACAGCCAGGAAGCAGGTAATACTTTTGCTGTCTGGCTCAAACAAGTGAGGCACTCAGTGCCAATGGGTTTGTTTTCCAGGACTTCAGAAAAAGTCATCAATGCCTGAGCTTTTTAGAACTCATCTCCCCTTTGAGATGTGTTTCGCGAAGAGGAACAGGAGCCACAAGACACAGTATCTTCAAAGTGTCCGGGGGGATGATAGGCATATATAGGCAAAACTGGAGGTACACTCAGAGAAAATGTGCAGGATCTGTTAAAGATCAAACCTTATATGCCTAAGTCCTCACTGCTCTAATGTGGCTGTTTCTAACATTGCTCTTACAGTGCTCTCTGCTGGGCAATGAGAGGTAGAGGCAAGCATGGCTGCAAGTATCCTTTAGCCTAGGAGGTCGGCAACCATCACAGACTAAGGAACAACGTGCAAATTTAGCTTATGCATTGCTCCAGTGAATGTATACAACGTCCTCTGGCCCACCCGTACAAACTAAGCTGAACCTGTGCTCCAGGAATAAGTTTCTAGCCAATGCAGAAGCAGGTGGCATAACCAGTAACCTGTTGCTGTTCTGTTGGCGTGACAGTGGTCCCCAGGCAAACAGGTTTCTCATGCAGCTTGGAGCACATTGAGGCTGCCCAGTCAAGACACCCCGCTGTAATCACGTGTAACAGACTCCTTAATGAGCTGGCAAGACAATTAGATTAGTGTCTTTTACTGCTTCCACTACGCTGCTGGCCACGGTAAATAGGGTAAACAGTAAATTTCACTAGGAAAATTGATCATCTAGTAAAATTGAAAACAATAAGCTGTTGGTCACCTAGCTAGGCTAGCTAGCAAAGGCCCTGCTAACCTCGGATTTGGTGATGGAAGAGCACTTTTGCCACCTTAACGTATGTAATTTTCAGAAGCTGATAATTGTGGCCTGGTGAAAAAAAACAACCCACCTTTCTGGGCTTCTAGACGGTACTTCCACTAGAGGGCTCTGCGGACAGATCTTCACGTTCTGAAGTGCCTCTAGCGTAGATGAGCAATCAGGTGAAAAGGTACAGTTTTAATCAAAATATTGGTTCCAGCCAGTATGGTGTTATGTTACAGCAGAGTCCTCCCCTTTAATTAGTATTCTTTAGAAGCAGTGCTGTTCATAAATAGCCTGTAGCTACTTTACTGACATTGTATAAACTCTCAGTAGCTTGCAACTTGTTCCTAAACATTCTTAGTGGGGATAAATTGGGATATTTGGTCTCATACCCTACAGCAAATAGAGAACTACGCAAAAAAGTGTTCATAGGTAGACAGTCTTGGTAATTGCCTAAGAAATCTACGTTACCTGCTGCAATGTATTAAATTTAACTAAAATCTAGGAACATTTAAATTGCTATGCTGGGCTGTAGATGAGATGACTGAGGAGTCAGCTCTGTCAGTCCTGCTGCCCACAGCCAGACATCTCCTAAATTGCTTCCACATGCGTTACGAGTGCTCAACTACCAAGCTTGAATGGCTGCTGCATGTCTCTCTGGCAGTACCAAGGAGCATAAAGTGAGTGAAGGTGCTTCTGTAAGAGCTGAGGATTTAAAGAAGTCATCATAGGCCTGGTAAATGTCACACAGGGAGGTGCTGGGCTGCAGTCTTCCCTTATGGCTATTTTCTGTTGCTGCTTATCTTTGCTTTCGTATGGGACCATAGGATGCAGAGTGTACATTAGACCGAAGTTATAAACAGTATAAAGTTTGCTGACCTTCATTTGTCCTACCTCAGCCTAGCTAGCACACATGGAAACAGAGAAAGTGGAAATGAGACCCTACAGCTTTAACGTTGAGAATCGTAACATGACCTCCCTCCTGCATACATAACCCTGCCATGCCAGTCAGTGAACCGACTCCAAATGGCCGTGTTTAAAAACAACACAGCTCTGGACACATCCTTCCCCAGGTCTCAGATCACAGGCAGCCCTGCTAGAAACCCTTGTCCAGAGGGTTTTCTGGGAAGCTGTTTGATGAGTGGCTGTCTTGAGCCTACGCCTCCCACCTCCCACTCCGCATGGGCTGCCACCCAGGACAAGGGCCCTGGCATGTCCCTCCTGTCTGGCAGCTGCTCCTGCTCCTGCCTGGCCCTTTGCCTTACAGAAAAGCCCACTGCCCAGTTATCAACTGACAGCTGCAAGACATTCTCCAATGGGCACAGCATAAAGGCAGGGAAAGAGCAAAGGAACGGCACCAGAATAAAACAAACCGAGGGAAAGGACACCCATCCCATTTGCATGTTCTGAAGGACCCTATAAGCTCCAGTTACGTAAACCAATTTTTCCCTCCTTCTTTGTGCCCAGAAGGCACAGCTTCTTCTTTCCTCAACCACCCTTGCCATAGCAACTTCACGTCCCTTTTCATACAACTTGCACAACTCTGCCCTGTCACATCCTGTTAGGCTCAGCTTCCCCCATGTGCCCCTAAAACAGCTGACCAATACCTTTCCTACTTGAACTTCTCACCTTCTTCCTCTCCCTCCCATGTCACTGTCACCCCATCCACTGTTGTCCAGGAAAGCCAGTTTCTCCTTCCTTTCCTCTGCCCCCTGCTTGAAGCAGATTTTCTTCTGTTACTCAGGTCAAGCTTCTTGTTTCCACACTGTAAAGGACTGCCGGGCACCTCCCCAGGGTCTACAAACCCATTTGATCTAGGAGCCGTTTTCCTAAGTTTGCTGGTGGGCTAGAAATAGCCTCCAGCTACTGCATGTCTCTCCGAGAACTGTTGTGTTTGTGCACATTCACGCACTGTGAGAAGGGCTGCTTTTCCTCTGTGGAACCGGGAGCATAAGACTGGGGCTCAAAACTGATTTTGACGTGGGGGGCGAACTTTTTTGTTTGGGCAGGGGGGAAAAAGCTTGGCCAAGCTTCATCGAACTACGTGTATGTATGTATAATAGGGCCCTGTGTGTGTGAATACAAAAGGCTAGTAGTCCTGCCTTTGTGATTTGTAGTTTATATATGCGTGTAAATGAGAATATTTGGCCCAGCTTTCAGTGTGTATATACGTGTGCTTATGTGAGTCCTTACCTATTCGCAGTGTCCATGTGTACCACTGTTGTGTTGAGCTGGAAGTCCTAGCAAAGGGGTCCTTACAGCCAGTTCTGGTTCTGTTGATGTTATCAGGTGCCATAGATGTGCTTTCTCAATGCTTATACCTACCTGGAAGTTTTTGTCATTGTGATAAGGTCAGTGGTTTTTTTGGCTGCTGAGAGGCACTATAAACAAGGTGGGCCTCCAAAGATCACATGGTGGCTGAATCAATACCTCGAGCAAACAAAAGAGATATGTTAAGAGTCATCTGCATGATGATAAATCTGCAGTGGTTACCAGCTCTCTTCTGAGTCATCTCCTCTCCACATTTTTTTACTCTTAGATTCATTTGCATGATCCGATGGGATTACACTTAAGAGAAAACTACTCCTTTATCTCACTGTTGGACAGGGCCGGCATCCTTGATATATTTACAACTAGCAAATCCATGCTGCTGCCTGGATCTCTGGTATATTCTATGTCATTACAAAGAGTAACTTCACAGAATCTCGATGATGATTTGGGGTCCTCAGGATCCCAGGATGTATAGGGACCAGGTGGTCAGAGCTGTAACTGCCTCAGATCCTATTTGCACTTAATGCTGTGTTCACTCCTTAGTTTCAGCAAACTCTGTAGGCAAGAGATCCCATCACCCTTGTCCACCAGACTGATTCTGCTTCAGTAAATCACTACTCCTCAGCCACCACACAAGATCACTTAGAGGCAACCATTCTTTATAGCACCTTAGGGTTCATCACCATCACATCAAAAAGAAACAGAAAGGTCTAGAAAGCTGTTCTTCAGAGACTGAGGATCCAGGACAGGCACACCCAAACAGCACTGACCCCAGTGTGGTCCCAGGTATTGCTTCATCTCTTGGTTTTAACCGTGAAGCCATTTTTTCCTCTGAGTAGGCTGAAGTCTAAATGCTGGAGATGTGCACACCCAAATTTCAAACTCCAGCGCCTGGCAGTATTAGGACTGGGAAGTTTGGTTTGTGCCATAAGGCAGGGGTGAAGTTCACGTCTGGATCTGAATTTAAGCTACGAGGCTGTTTGTTCAAGCCTGTTTTCAATAGAAAACTTGTGTATATGGAAAATATGCAGACCTAAGGTCTTTTTGTAGATTTTAATGTTTTCCTCAGGATTTTAACTTACATGTTAAAAGCCAGACATTTGTAAATGTCCTGGCTGTGAAATTAACCCACAGCATGTAAATTGATGGCATCTATCCTACAGCTGAATGCAAATCACTGCACTGGGCCAAAGTTCTTCCACTGACTTTAGAGAAGTGTACGTTTTAAAAGCTTCTGTGTCATGTGTACCTTAAATACAAATACTTCTAAAGATCATTGTTAAGCCACCTCTCAAAAACATTTGATGGGTCATTTACCCTGCAGTGCAGATGTCTGAGCTTTCCCCCAGGGCATTCAAAGGACTGAAGGAAAGCTGCAGGCTTTGAGTATGTAAACAGCACTTTTGATTTTTTTTTTTGTTGTTGGATTAGTCAAATAACTGAAATATTTCCTCTGTTCTCAATATAAAAACAGAAAAGCCATTTGCATAAAGAAGAGCTTGACATTTCTGAAATCCTTGCGGATGAGGGAGGGAGAAGGACTGTTTCCATACCGCTCACTGGATACCACCATTCCGACGTGCCAGAGCACAGCATGACTTCCCCGTTTCCATGCGTCCGTGCCATTAGCCCGTTTGGCCCATCTATGCTCTTCTTGCAGGGTCTCAGCTTAAAAAAGCTGCCTAACCCACTCACCCTTGCAGGGTGGGATTCAAGAACGCCTCGTGAAAGGCCAACTTATCTGCAACGAGATGTTGCCGCCACAGCTGACGGAATTTACAGCCTTGGAGCTGTGCATGCCTGTGGCTCACACCGCAAAGGACCCAGCCAGAGCTTTCTTCTCCATGTGCCGGTTTACCTCACATCCACACCCGCGTGCAGGTATACACCTAAAAATGCGTATTTAGCCAATTCAGCACTGGCTCCGACACAGTACAGGTATGTTCTGCGGGACGAGCTTTGTGAGCTCCGTGGAGGCACAGGTGCTAGCCCAGGACTAGGCGTACCTGTACGCAGTGGCTGTCACCCCTCCGCGGTGACCCCCCCACGCGAACGATCCGCCAGTGTATTTCTAACACCGCCGCCCCTCGTAGCGCCATCTTGTTCGGCGCTGCGTAGGCCCCAAGAGAAGAGCGGCCGGTTCCCGAGCGGGCCAGACCCATCGGCCCACAGCCGAACTCCTCCCCGAGCGCCTTCAGCCACCTCCAGCCGCCCCGATCCTCGGCGCGGCTCCTGCGGGACCGACCGACCGACCGACCGACCGATCGTCCTCCCTCCCTCCCTCCCGCCCCGCCGCCGGTCCTGCCCGCCGTGACGTCACGCGCGGCCTTTTGACGCACCGCGCGCTGCCCGCCGGCGTCACGTGCGCGCCGCGGCCCGGCCTCCGCCTCCAGCTCCCGCCGGCGGAGCGGGAGCCCGAGCCGGCGGCGGCGGCGGCGGCGGCAGCAGCAGCATGGCGGGCGCCCCGCAGGAGAACACGCTGCTGCACCTCTTCGCCGGGGGGTGAGTGTGGTGGCGGCGGAGGAGGAGGAGGGCTGGGCGCGGGGATACGGCCGCCGTTGAGGGGCCGCCGCCCGCCGGGGGAGGCCCGGCGGAGAGGGACGCGGTGGCGGTGGCGGTTCCCCGCCGGGATGTGCCCGGCCGCTGCCTCGGGCGAGGGATGGGCTGGGGGCTTGGGGTGGCCTGGCCTCCCCTCGCCTCTCCTCCCCGCGGAACGCCGGCTGGCGACGGGGAAAGGGGCTGTGGGCGCCGAGCGCAGCCCGCCTTTTCCACGGTCTCCTCACAAACCCGCGTGCCCTCGGTGACGGCCGGGCAGCTTTCTCCTTGAGGTCTTTCCACAATTAGAAAATACATCCTTAGCAAGCCAAGCAGGAAGGGTAAGGAAGGATTACGGTGGGGGTGCGACTTGAGCTCTGCGCCGGGCAGAGTTAGTTGGGCTGCTGTGACATTTAGCTCTGTGTAATTACAAAATCTTGCGTGGCCGTGGCGTCTAGCTCTGTTAAATGAAACACGTTAAGTCCTGCCCTCCTGCGTGGCTCCTGCTGAATCAAGCAGGAACTGAGGGATGTCATCCAAAAAGCATTGTCCGGGCAGCAGGTTTATGCCTTTCGATGGACCGCAGCTTGATTTTGTAAAGGAACGTATTTGCACAACGCTTCAATAAGCTCTGCGTAGGCGACGGTTAATAGTGGAGGCTGTGTAACTGCCTGGTCCATGTAATTATACTGAAAAGCCAGTACTCCGAAAAGGGAAAAAGGATGGGGGGCAAGAGAGTTAGGGAAGGTCCTGGTACTTCGGAGTAAGTGACCTGGCATGCCCCCCCTGGCGTGCCAGGCCGCTTCTTTTAAGTTCTTGCAAGGACTTGTAAACTTCTTATTTTCGTTGTGTTAAAAGCTTAAAGTAACAACCCCACCCACCCCAACCCACAAACCACCAACCAAAAACACTCCCCGGAAGCCTTGTTAATTAACTTACTACAGTAATTTTAGTAGCAGTCCAGTAAGATCGTTTTATGGTGTAAATTAAAAATAAATTTTTAAAAATCATCTGTTATGCAGGTAGTAAGTGCTGTTGTATGCACTTCTGTCCATATCGTAAATCTTCTTTTGTTTTAATTTTTTTTTTTTTAATGACTTAAACTATCTAAGTAGTAGAATATTCTGTAGTGCTTGTCAGCTGACAATAGTTAGGAAGCCAGCATGAAACCTATCATTAGTTTAAATCTGTTTAATAGTAGACCATTGTTTTTCCTGTTGTTAAACAGGAGACTGGAGTCTCCTCTGACAAGTCCCTGGAGCAGTAAGTTCATTTAATGTAATATTAAACGCAACAAAGCTAAATTTTTCAGAGACGCTGGCTTTCTTCTGCTGACTTGGATACTCTGTGTTGTTTTTAGGCCTGTCTTTCCCCTGCCTCCCCCACTTGCATTAGGGTCATACCTGGAGCCCGTGACAGAAACTGGACCTGAATGTACACATGCAACTTGTTTGGATAGTAACAATGCCTATCCAGAACTCTAGGTGTCCTCACATAACTCATCAGACTATAAATAAATAGGAATTTTAAACTCATCAGTGTTTTAATCTAGTACTGGGTGATCAATGTCTTCCTTACTCATTTAACGTACCCTCTACCTTCTCTAAGGATCCTAGTAAACAAACATTTTCTGCAGCAGGCTTAGGAAGTCACCAGGTTGGATCTGTTTTTGAGAGAGCATGGGGGAAGGAATGGAAACACAGCAGGGAATATCCCCTTGACCGCTCTGGTATAATAAGATTGATCTATTTCTAAAGCAGCAACGAAAATAAAGCACAGATAATAACAAATTAGAAATAACAACTCACAAATTTAAAAATAACAAATAACAAAGGAAAGAGAGAGTCTTTTAGGGTATACAGGCATTTAATGTTCATTGCTGGACCTGATTCTCATTCTGCGTATCTTGTTATTTACAGAGACACGGAAAAGTATAGCATCATTTATCTTGCTGTGATGTTACAGGAGGGAAAATGAGACAGCAAGTTTAGTCTTCTCATGCACCAGCCAATGCTAAAGTGTTTGGTCCGCCACATGCCCACCCACCATTTAAACAGTTTATTTCAGAGCAGTTCCCTGTTCAAGGCACTGAACTTTCATATCCTCTGTGTGTATATACCTAGTAATGCTATTATCTCTGCTTTTCAAGTGAGAAATGCAGACTTCTTAGGGCTCGCTGGATGGAACAAGAAATTGAAAATCAGTTTTGAACTGTTGCCCAAGCTATTAAAGCACCTCTCTACATGTAAGAAATGTCGTAGGAAATACATGATGTGTTTGGAAGGGTGCTGGACCAGCCAGCTGATATGCAAGCTAGAAACTGAAATCATATTAGATATGAGGCTCTGTGCCATGTCTGCCTTACACATTTTGGTTTTTAGTAGTAGTGGTAGTAAAGGGTGCCTGCACCATAAAATCTTGTTAAAGGAGCTCAGCTGTGATAATGTTTTTCTACTATTACATCATCAAAGGAACTTCAGAAGGAATTGCTGGTGTGTTAGTGCTTGAGTAATAGCCTCTGTTGAGGTCCTTCCTCAGTCCTTCAAATACCTTTACCTTTGTTCTTTGTTCTTTCCTGGAACCCTATTCTAATAAATGGGTTGTATTGTGACACAGAGCTGTTTGCAGAGCCAGGACCTTGGATAAAATTACCCCTCCAGCAGAAGAAAGTGTTGGAAGCTCAGAATACTTTAAGTTGTGTAAGATGCTAACCTTTGTTCAATTGCAAAGTATTTTTTTGCAGCTAAAGCAAGAGCAGCCCATTCACTTGAAATAATTTTGGTAGAGACATTGCTGGTATTGCGATAGCTTCCTGTGAAGGTGAGGACGGGGTGCAGTGCCAGCTTAAGGAGACGTAATACAGTATCCTTATGTGTGCACAAAAAAGGCAAGCCAGCCTCGGATAATCTTAATGGCCAGAATAGAAGTGTTTAATACTTCAAAGGCTAGGAGTGATGAAATGCACTTGAATATTAGAAAGTGTTCTCCAGTCGTGGAAAGAGATGGCTTCTACTAGCTGACTTGCTATAGGCAGGCAGACTCATTGGCTTCCTTTTGTTTCTGTTAGTTCCTTTTAAGGCTTACAAGACCAAAGGGTCTTGGTATTTTGATGGGAAGATGACTCTGAGGGCAGGGAAGATTCAGAAACAGCAAAGAGAATGATGCCTCAGTTGCACAACAGATGTGAGCATGTTTACAAGTCTGGGTTCCTGCTTCCCTGCTGAAGTCAATGCAGTTGTTGCTTGTTTTTGTTTGGGAAAAACTGTGGACTAGGCTGCAGCAGAGGTTACTCTGTGTTGTCTTTCCAGCTGGAGTAATACTGTTTACTACAGGGAATTCCTAAGAAATGGTATTTAGAAGCTGCAGTGCCCTTTGTAGAACTGGCAAAGAGCAAAAACTGGGAACAAACTTTTTAATCTTGATTTCGTATAGGTGCTGTGTGTGCCTTCTTTAGTGGTTTGGTTCACACTGGGGGGACTGTTTGAATAAAACCGTGTTTGTGGCTTTTTTCCCATCTTGGTATTGAGGCCTAAGTCCCTAACTCCCTTGCTCCTATGGCTCTGAACAGCAACCTTAGATACCAAAGCTTGCTTAAGCCACCTGTAAAAGAGTTGGAAGCATACTTTGGGAAGGTTGGTGACATCAAGCTGCTTTGAATTGAGGGCATAGTGACATCTGTCTCCATGGGCATAAGTTGATTGTCTCAGTCACAGCCGATTGGTGTTGGATGCACTGGGTTGCTGAGAGTCTTGTTTAAAGTGTTGAATTTGACCTGGGTTTGCCTGACTGTCTAGTACAGGTCACAGAACTAATGAAAAAGTTACTCCCCAAATTCGTAACTGAATGAATTGTGAGGAAAGGGACTGCCATACTGCTCCCACAGATGTTTATTGTTAAGCCATGTGCTAATGCTGACAAAGCACTTGGGAAATAATGTTTCCATTTGTAAAATGGAGAGAAGCAGTTTTCACCTGAAGTATGTGTGTCTGCTATACTGTGCGTGGTCCAAGGCAGCTAGAGCTGATGATGAGATTGACTGTTTTCCAGCCCTCTACCTAGTTTAGGTTCTCATGTGCATTTTGTAATGCACTAACAGTGCATCAGCTCAAGGAACACAGTAAGTGCTTACAGGAGTATCCACACCTGATGATAACATTATTAGCTGGAAATTTATTGAATGCTTAATAACTCAGAATTAAGACATTAGGGACAGTCTGTATTGCTTTGGTACTTAATTTCCTATGGCATCTGAGAATGCAGCAGCTGGTTTTGTTTACAGTCTTGATGATGCAGTAACAAAATACCAAAGACATAACCTGCTTTGCTGTTTATGCTATGCATGTCATGCTAGAGCATGTGGCACATTTTAGAAAAACAGTTAAATTCCTATTGCAAATACGGTCTTGTTTAAAACTGGGCGCACTTTCTGTGAATATACTGCTCACGTTGGGATTTCCTTATCGGTCTTCATGGGCATGATTCTGTGTCAGCAACCACAAAAGTTAGTGCCATGGTTTAACTGTATCCCTGGCTGTGCCACTGAATTCAGTGGGACAGAGTCTTCCGTCTGTGTTTGGAGAGTTCTACAAACTTCTGAATCCATCAGAGGGGGTCCAGTCAATAGTACCAAATAATTTCCCAAGGTGTACTTTGACCTTTAAAGGTGCATGTGTTGCCATCTGTGAAGCGTGAATTGATGTATACTTGTCAACCTGGTTCTTAAAGTGGCCCATTAAGTGTAGTTGCCAGATTATTTGCACTAATACTTACTTCTCTTGCAAGTGTTTCACTTGACTCCTGTCTGTCAAAAATTCAATGTTAAATGTTGAGAGCAGTTGCTGTCATTTGGGGAGGAAAAGGTAATTTCAAATGCTCACACAGCAGAACATGTCAGGCTGGGTTATAAGTTATGATTGTTCTAACCGAGCACCGCTTCATCTTTGCTTATGATCTTGGTAAAGTCAGTGGTACTCAACTGAAAGATCATTGAAGGTTTGGATGCTTTTTTGTTTGTTTTTGTTTTGCAGAACTTTCTTTAACATTCAGTATTGTGTTGTTATTCGTATTAAGAATATTGCTCAGTGATTAAGTCTAGGACAGATGAAGTAAGACCTACTCTTAATTAAGATTCTTGGCATCTATATAAATTGTGCTGGAGGATGCTGAGAGTTTATTTCAAATGCAAGTCATTGGTGTATCAGGGGTGGACTTTGTAAAGATGGAAAGCGGGCAGCAAGAGAAAAATTGGAATTAGATTTTGAGATTTGCATCCTTGGCATGTTTTTTTAAACAGTGTTTTCTTTTTATGGAAGTAAATAATTTTTCTGCAGCTGTTAATGTATAATACATTATGTATTTCCCTAAACACAAAGTATATTCCATATTCTCAAACCAAGAGTTTCCTTAGTTCCTTTGTTTGGACATCACAAAGCAGAGAACTGTGTTTTACTGCTGTAATGGCCATATATGCCTGGTCCATCGTGTAACTAGAGGGGGCATTCAAAGCCTGAAGTACAAGTGCTGTTTTTCTGGCAGTGACAGGCCAAAGCTGATGAACTGTTGGGTGTCTCACATTGGAGACATTTTGTATCTGTGATATGTGCAGAGCAGAACAGAGCTGGGAACCTCTTGTTATATGCTTGCCATGTGACCTGTTGAAGATACTTCTACTGTAGTGTTTGGTTTCTAGGGTGGTTTCTACCTTTTGACTGAGGACAGACTGAGATGTTATTTTGGGATTTTAGCAGGAGGCTAGTGCAGTAAACACTGCTTAACATCTCTGGAACTGTAGTTCTGCACTGACCTATCAGGAAAAACCCTGATTCAAACCAGTATGCAGGCTTGGAGGTTTTCCCTTGATTGCAGCATAAGATTTTCCCCAATCGAATTTATCTGGCTGCAAATCCATGGTCTGATTGTTTCAGGGTTTATGACTGTTTATGTAGCTGAGGAAAGCTGGTTGTTTCTCCTTTCTTCCCAGATGTAGGCATTTGGAACACCCTAGGAATACAAAGTGTTTCTTTTGTGCACAGTGTGTTGTTTTTCAGCCATCTTTCCAGGGAATAGAGCAGCACCAGGGTATGATGCATAGAATTCCCATGTGGAGGAAAATCAGCTCAACAGAAAAAGCTGCTCAATACAGTAAAGTCCTTATTTGAACTATCTGCTGCGTATTTATATTTGGGACATAATATATGCACCCTGTTGACATTCTGAGAATGGCTCTGTTAGGTAATGCTTTTTTCTTAAATGTCACACTGACAACATAAACTCTGAGCTGTTAAAACTGATGATGCAGATATTAACTCATTGTGTTGAATATCAGAGGATTACATATGCATTACCAGAAGTACTTAAATATTAAAGGCTGCATAAATTAACTGGATTATCACACTAAAAGGATGAAAGGCAAGGAGTGGGCTAGGAAGGCAAGAAGACAGCTGATGCAGGAGGGAATATGCCAGAGAGGGTAAAAAATTGTATGGCAAGATGTCACTCTAGACTGAGCAGCTGGTAGTTCAGAAACAGCAAGTGGAATTTCAGTGTTCTGACTTTATGAATTGTTACTGTGAAAGTATTGTTTCAGTGTTCATAAATGGGGACTGAGAACGGAGTACGCAGTAGTGGAGCATTGGTAGATAAATGAATTGGGAATTAAGGCAATCAAATTCTTTTCATTGAGTTCCCACAGACTTAAAATTTCTCTTGAGTATGTTGATTAGTCAGGTGTTAATGGTACAGACTCATGTCTGTATTGGATATACACAGTAGGAAAGGTGGCAGTGGGGAATCTGCAAGAGGGATCCTCAAAACACTTCCTGCTCTGGGTTATGAGTGTGAGCTCTGGGAACAGGAAAGCTTTTGCTGGAGAAGCCATTCCTGACCTGACTTTTTCTCCCAAGATCTGATTTCGGAGAAATGTGAGCAACATGAGATGCATCTGACAAAACAGAGAAGGATAAACTGAAGCGATGTCCTACAGAGTAGTATTGACACAACAGAAGGCTTGTGTCCAAGCCCTTGTTCAGTACACAAAATAATCAGAGGCCTACACAAAATAATCAGAGGCCTGATAAGGTCTCTGTGAACACTGTCATTTTTGAGCCAAAGGACACAACTTCATCTGCTATGTACCTAGTTCCATGAACAACTTTGTGACTTTATTTAACAGTCATAGCATGAGTGGTTTAAAAGGGATGAAGGCAATGCTTGCTCTTATAGTATCTGCCACTTCAGATGTACGGATTGTTCCCCGTTTAGGTTTATTGCCCTTTCAGCAGGGAAGAGGAAGAAGCAAGAACTTAGAGGAGAAACTCATTGTAGCATGCTGTTAAATCATATTGCCAGTCTCAGTGAAAACACAGTTTCTTCTGTTGGATGTATTTGTATCTGAAAAGCGTAGTGTTTGGGATCATGTTCTTGTTCAGAATCTTGCAGAACATGAAAAGTGTAGTGAGGAAGTTGTATTCCCCAGCCATGTGGTCTGGGGTGTCCTTTTGAGCCTTATAAAGAACCTTAATTTTTGTGGTTGGACAGCCAGGGTGGCCAGGCTGTTAATGCTGGTCAATGGCTTCAGGGTTTTGCCAAAGAATGGTTACCATTTGATATAAGACATACTGTTTCAGCAAGCAAAATAAGCTGTACCAGATAAAGCATTTATAAACGAGTAAGTATCTAAAGCTTGGATTTCTCTGCCATTCTCTAACTGCCCTTTTCCTTGTGTTTAAAAATTATTCTCCTAGTAAAATAATTCATGTATAGATGGGACTTTAGAAAATATGCACTAGTACCTTTATTAATGTCCTTTTATGGATCTCTGTTCCCAAATCAGTGCACGCAAACTTCTTACGACTCTAGAAGCAATGCTTTATTTATGCACAAGACAAAGGATAGGATTTTTTTTTTTTTAATTCCTCTCCCTTTCATGGAAAACTACTTAAATGACAATTTCACATTAACATCAAAGAAAGTTAAGTTGTTGACTCATGGTGTTTTCTAAGGAAAATAGCAAATGTGGGTTTTTGAAGGAATCATATGCTTTGGCAGTTGTGTAAAGAAAGAAAATATTTCTTAATCAATAGGTACAGTTGCAGTAAACATCCTTGGAAAAAACCCGAAATCTTTAGTTAAGTCTTCCTAAATCCCAACATGTTTGATTAATAAAATTTAGGTTATAGTACCTTTTAGCCAACCTCAGCATTGTGTTTAATTGTGAAGTTTAACAGAAGGTTCAATTACCAAAGAGGAACGGCAGCAGAGAGAGAAGTAGTTTGACTAGTCATTTTCCAAATCACTGACTAAAATGAAAATTAGGACTTGTACACCTTATATTCTTGGCCCTGTGTGCTTTTTCTGAGGCTTAGACTGACTACATTAAGATGAATATATGTTTATTATAGCATCACTTATTTCTTCTTTGTACATATATTTATATATATACACCTGTGTGTGTCAATATATCTATGTATATACACACACACACATATGTGTGTGTGTGTATTTTATTTTTGTACTTCTGTTATGTGAGTATGGGAACTCTGTTCTTCAGTAGCCCTTCTGTCCTGTTACTCTGTTTTTCCCACCCTCCCTCTCATCCTTGTGGTGTCCCTCTCCCCAACCCCCCCCCCCCCCCCAAAGTTGATATCCATTGTTTTTAAAAGGGCCTAACTTAGTGTAGTTTTGATATTTGCTACTTTTGTAGACAGCTGTTCTAATCATAAGTACTGAAGTGGTGAAGAATTATATTGTTATGTTTCCAATCTATAGTGTCCTAATCCCCAGTGGCTTGTTCTCATCTGCCAGCTTCCGGCTTCCCATAAGAAAAATCCATCCAAGGCTATGTCTGTTTTAGGACAACAACCTCTGAAACATGGATGCCTCTGAAGTTTTTACAGGCAGAATTCCAAGTCCTGGCAGAACATGGGACCAGCAGATGGTCAGTCAGGGGTTTTTTGTTAGTGCTGGGTATCATCTTTGTGTTTACCAATTTAATCGCTACACGTGATCGTTGTAACAGTTTCTCAACCTTTGCTTCCCTCCCGCAGGGCTTGGGAACAGTCTCCTTTGCCTAATGTCAAAACTGCCCTGCTTCCTAATAATTTGTCGACAATGCGGAGCAACTGGAGACAAGTCTTCAGATTTTATTTATATGCCGTGCTGTGATATGACACATCTGTGCAGCTATGTTTTACTGACTCTGTCTTCTGTTTAAATTGTATTTTACAGATGCGGAGGAACAGTTGGTGCCATCTTTACATGTCCCTTAGAGGTAATAAAGACTAGGCTTCAATCTTCAAAGCTAGCCTTCAGGGCTGTCTACTACCCACAAGTCCAGCTGGGGACTATCAGTGGTGAAGGAATGGTCAGGCCAACATCTGTATCACCTGGGCTCTTTAGTGTTCTCAAGTGAGTACTGCTCCTCCTGTCATTCAATGTTGCTTGACACCAGTGATGTGAGTTTCAATTCCTCTGTGCCAACACAGAATGCAAATTTTGCTCCAGACTTGCACTGGAAGGATCCTTGTCAGTTGGGCTTCTGCCTTCAGCAGTAGGAAGATAAATATTTCTTTTAAAAATACATACATACTCACGACTCCTGAGCATTCTTTTGAACTTCCACAGAAATTTGTTTCCACCACTTAGAAACTTTCCAAAGTGAAATGATTTGAATATGTGTCTGGAGGTGTTACTTTTAAATTGTCTCTTCACATTTAGGCTTTTTTGTAGTTATGACTTCTAGGGATCAATACACAGGACATACTGTAAACTCTTGATATGCCTTAGCTTGTGGGAACTATCACAGAAAATATTCTGGAGGAAAGGGCTTTTTCTCTTTTTCACACTGAGAAGTGTTGTCTTTGTCTCCTATTGGGAATAATAATGTTTACTGTCTCTGTTGAGCATTGGAACAGGTAATCCTTACTAGCTGGGGCCAATTCTTGGCAAGTGATTGAAGGACTGAATAAGCCATATAAGTTGTCTTTTTCCTGGAGCCATTCCCAGTTTGCTTTGAGTAGCTAGCAGAGATACTTGTTGCTATTGCTGCCTACCTGTTTGATGGAGGGAAGTTTTAATTCCTCTCTTGAAGCACTCTCTCTTTGGAGCATCATACAAAAGTGACAGCCTGTAGCCTTTCGGTCACCATAATGGACCAGCATTGTAACAAGGTTTCTGATTCTCTGTACTTAGTGATGCATGTCTGCCCCTGATGTGTCTTTGAAGCTGGCCCTGCTTTGAGCATGAGTTTGAACCAGATGACTTCCAGATTTCTATGTTCTCATATATTTTCAGTTATGCTGGTCTGCACTTTTGTGCGGATGATCTATAACTGAAATTTATGGGAGTAGAGGAAGGACACTTTTTGCAAAAGCAGTCTCACTAAAATACAATATCTAACTGGGGTCTTGGAAGCTTTTATCTTTTCCTCAGCTATAGCTGGCTTAATGAGCTCTCCCCTGTTTGCTCTTAGGTGTTGTCTTTGCCCATTATTATTATGCATCAACCCTATCTACACCTATATTACTTATGATCTCTGTTAAAAGCCTTCTGTGTGGTTCAGACTGCAGCAGCTGATGCTCCAGCTGTTCCCTTTTCGGATGTGTATTTATAAAGAAGAGGAAATGTGAAATCATCTAGCTTACAACTGCTGAATAGTTCTACCTGCAACTCTGAAGCCCAAATCTCTACTTCTGTATTTCATATCAAAGCACCATAAACTTATGGTTCAGACCTCATGCAAATGGATTGAGTTTATTTGGATCATTGGGCAGCCCAGGGTGATGCAGAGAGGTTCTGTTTAGATCAGGTAGCAGAAATGCCAAAGAAAATAATGACTAGCAAAGCAAGTTGAATGATTTTATGTAAGGCCAACACGCTTGGCAGATTGCCTGGGGAGAAGCTGCACGGTTATATAACAGTACAGTGCTAATTCAAATTCTCTGCAGAACTATCTGGCTAGAGTCATTCTGGGACTTGAGTTTCTGTATTGTAAACAGTGCTTCTTTCCCCTGCCAAACATTTCTTTGTCTATTCAGAGGTGAGTCTAGAGCAATTCGTGACTGAAAGTGTAAGGTAGTGCCAGTTGCCTTTGATTTTCATCTCCTTTCCCTTGCTAGCTTCTTCACCTTGCAGCATTGGACTTGAGGCAGCTGTAACTAAAGGAAGTGAAAACTTCAAGGCACAAGGCTCTTAATTCATCCCCTTGGCCCATCTTTTTCTGGGATTGTCTTTTTGGTTTTTTTAGGGAGAGAGGAAATGGTTTAAAATTGGGTCAACCTTTTAATATACTTATTAAGCTCATTAAATTTGGTGACTATGGTTGTGATTTCATTTCACTTCAGGAATTGCTCAGCTGCATGTATCATCACCAAGTTTTCAATCTGTTTACTTCGGAGGAGTGAGAAGTGAGAGCAAAATATTTATGCTGTCTTTCCCTTGCAGGCAGCATCTATGAAGAACAGATAATGCTATTGTTTATTATCTTTCTGATAAAATAAAAATGTATGAAGAAAGAAGTGAAGTTAGGTCTCTTGCTTTTACTCTTCCGTCCCTTTCTCAATCCTGGTCATGCATGCATTGCCTGACTGGATATGACTTGGGCCTTCTGGTTTGGGAAAATTGTATGATTAAAGAAGCAGCCATTAGAGCTCTACATATAAAATTGCTCTGCAAGAGTTAAAGGTGTTGAGTATGAAAGCCCCTTAACTGCTGTAAATAGAAAGAAAGTAGGTACTCAGGAGGGCAGGTTAAGTCTGCTGGTGAATAGAAAGCACTCCAGAAGGACAGGCTGTTTTTGTCTAATCCATTTAAGATTCTGATGAGTCACCCCAGCTGGAATCTGCAGTCGTGACTGTTAAGTGACAAAGAACAAGTAGTTGGTGGATCTGTCTCCTTGGAGACACTCAGCCCTGGAGTTTACACAGAAAGTTCAACTCTGCTGCAGAAAAAGTGTTTCAGAAGCTCCTACATCTTCTTCTGTCTAATGAGCTTGGGTTTGGAATCTGTGGGGAACATTCTCAACAGTGCTAATGACCTAGAAAGCAGATTCTGAAAAATTGGCAGTTCCAACAGGTGCATGTGAACTACCCATGGATCCTGAGGTTACCTGGATTTTCTTCCATGGTTTTCACATGGTGAGTTCGGTTAAGAGGGCTGCTGTCTAGCAGGTTGTGCACTGAAATCCCAGTGATTACAAGACTGTACTTGGCTTCCACTGGTAAATACTTGGCTGTTTACTAGCGTTTGGCTTTTGTTTTAGTCCTTGTAAATATGCCCACTGTTAGTAGCGCAAGGAATTTGTAAGACAAGTCTTTTTTTAATGAGGCACTTTAGCAAGGTATTGTACAGAACTTGGTAGCTGCTGGGGAAGCTGTGCAAACAGTTTGTCTTCTTCAGAGAAGTCCTAGCCCAGCATGCCTTCTACGGTGTGAGGGAAGATGGGGGGGAAGTGGCTTTGGAAACCTGGGCTTGTAGCAATTGCAGAACTGGAGGAAAGCATCATTTGGTGATCTTCTTGCTTTAGACCTGATCATGAAGTCCAGTCCTGACAGAGATTCACAGCAGTACCTCTGTAGCTGGAGTTTACTTGGGAAAGGTGATGTGAACTCTCTTGAATGCCCTCAGAAGCAGATGTCCCTTAACTACCTGGGAAGACATAGTTTGTAGTATGGTTGCCACATTCAACTTTCACTCTGGGGTAAAAACACATCACTAGGTAATTGTGAAAGGGAAAAAGATTTCTTTTTTTCGTATCTCTATACAGGAAGCAAACTTGTGAATTGCTTAGATACAGACAATGCCAAAAATATTTTTTGTTCATCAGAGTCAACTATCACTAGATTCTCCATGAAACTTTAATTTAGTTCCTGACAGCTTTCAAAGAATGGAAATTATAACCTTGTGCCATGTGACACACATTTGCCTGTAGTGCGCTGAAGTTTTATGGTGTAATGGCTTTTATTCAGTAGTGTATAATTCTGCTAATTTTCAAGTATATTACGTAGCTTAAAAGCTAACAGCTTCACAATTAACACTCATTGCTTTTGTACAGTTCTTTTGATTGACTGCCTGATGGAACAAGAAGCGTAACTTTTAACCCAAATACTATCTTTTTTTTTTTTTCTCCCCTATTGGTTTTTTTTATTTATTTTATTTTAAGGTCAATTTTGGAAAAAGAAGGACCAAGGTCACTCTTCCGAGGGTTGGGTCCAAACTTGGTTGGAGTTGCACCATCAAGGTAAATAGTTAAACTATTGCTAAAAGACACATTTAAGGTACCAACCCAAATGTTGCAGTGCATTTGTGATTCAAAAGAATAGGTCATGAAGTTATCCCATCTGTAAACTGAGATTTGGGCATGTATACTGCACAGTAAACGTACCAAGAAATACTTCTAAAAGTCTGCTTTCCACTTGTATAACACTGGAAGGTGCAGATTAAATAAGGCACTTAAATTCCAAGTCATTGCAAGAGCCACTTACCATGTGCTTGAGAAGACAAGAAAGTAGTGCAGAAAAGTCTGTAGGATTAATATTTGCATTTTTCTAATATGATCTGCTGCTTCCCTGCAGATACATCAAAGTGCTTGCCAAACACTGAGTAGGAGCTAGATGCCAGGGGAGAGGAATACATATCTGGTCCTTGATTGCCTAAATTCTTCTCAAATGAAAAACTGCAGCTGAGAGGGAAAGGCTAGCATTGCTGCCATATAACCCTGAAGGTCTGTGTGTGTCCCTTTGTATTTGGAAGTCTTACAGGCACTTAAATGGTTTCCACATGTAGTACCTATGACCGTCCCATTCTTGGCAGAGCTGAAGATCTTTGTGCCTAGCAAATGTTAAAACTTGTTAGCAGTTGGGAAATTGGCGTATGTTCTCTGCCTGAAATTGAACCAGTTAAAAAGGAACTTGAAAAGTGGTGTACTTCCTCTCTGGCCTCTTGCCTAGTAGGTAGGATGTTCTCCCCAGAAGTAGGGAATCCTATTTCTGTACAGGTAGTCTTTGCAGCAGGGATCTGAATCCAAGACTGCCTGCTTTTTCGTGCAACTCACTCATGCTGTCTTTTGTGTTCCTTCATATTCTTCCATAAAATTGGAATAAGGTACTTTATGTAAATTCTCAAATTGTAACCACCAATATCCACCTTTTTCTAGCAGTTCACTTCAAGGAGCTATGATCTGAACATACTCGGTTCAGACAGCTTCTTACTCATCATATTGACTGTTGCAGATCAGCTGAGCTTCCTCTATCCCTGTGCATTATGCAGGGATTTGAGGTGTGTAAAAACTCTTTCATTTCAGTCCAGGGTTAAGTGTTTAAAGCATGAAGTGCTATTAATGCAGTTACAGTGCTGAACAAATTTATGGAAACCATAGGCTCCAGGTGGGAGAGTGACATTCCCAGGTTTACAAAGTGCATTTAATGCCAGAGCTGGTGCAGGTATCCAATCTGACTTGCTTTGTCTGCAAGACCATGTTGCCTTCCATGTCGGACTTGGTGTGAAAGTAAAATATTTCTTCCCTGTGGGTGTTAAGTCAGATAGTGGCACTGTAGTGTAAGGAGGGAGAGAACCCCAAACCCTGTGTCCTTGTAGATGGAAGTAGTCACGTCAAGGCCTGTTTGGATGGAAAGTCTTGTTTTTCAGGGGATGGCGGAAGAACAGTAATGTGTGTAATTTGATGTTGCGTGTATTACATTGTTTTGCTTCTCTTTTTTTTTTTTTTCTCACCCCCAGAGCTGTCTATTTTGCATGCTACTCCAAAGCCAAAGAGCGATTTAATGGCATTTTTGTGCCCAACAGCAACATTGTGCACATCTGTTCTGCAGGTTCTGCAGGTATGTATTTGTAATTCATCTTCTGTAAGGTCTGCAGCAATACCCCAGTGTCCAGCCCCTCACCAATAGTGTGCAATACATGCATTGGTATCTGTGTGGCTCTGAGATGCACCTTAATTCTTTAAAGTATTTATTCTGAGCTGTTGTCACAAGACTTCTATCCCTCTCAATAGTTAGGAAGTGAATAGAATCAATCATAAGGCAGGGAATGGACTTTAAGTCTGTTTGTACAGGACCTAGGCTAACACACCAGTCTTGGCTGACAGCTCTGGATGACTGTGGTATATGAACGAGTACAGAGGCCAGTATGTGGCACATTCTGAAAATGTACACTTAGTTTGAGGCCGTATATGCCAGAAAACAGGAGTTTTCTAGCTCCTAAGTTACCTTGGCTACAGAGGAACTGTTTTCCTGTTCGAGACTTTGAAATATTTCTAGATTGTTGTTTACTAACTTGAGCTGAGCTTTTTTCTAACTGCAATGCTATGATAATGTCTCTCTGAATGTTAGAAAAAAAATATTAGTAGATACCAGCGAACTTTTGATACTGTTTTAGCCAAATTGTTTTAGGATGTTGTATTTTTCCCACCAGGATGGAGAAAATAGTTTGTTCTTGTAGGAAAAATACTGCAGAAGAGCTCCACTAATTCAAACATCAGTCACCAGAGTGATCACTAAAAATAAATCTTTCCCAAACTAACCCCTTAATTATGGGTGGATTCTGTTAATGGCTCACTGGCACCACCTAGAGCCTTGGGGAAAACAAAAGACTAGTACATGTGTGTTTTCCCCACAGGTTTCCTTTTATCTATTATTCTAAAGCCCAGTCAGTAAGTAAGGTATCTAGTCTACAGCAATCTTCAGGAACATGAAGTACATATTAGAATAGGTGCAAAAAGGAAGAATCCTTTAAGAATTTCCAAGGCCATTGGTTGATGCCTCCTGACGTTTAACACGAGGTGGTTCTCTAGCAAGAGAGCGATTGTAAGCTATGCACCTGCACGTCTTTTGAAACCTCTAGATAGAGCTGGTAACTAGAACTGTCTCACTGCACAGTGTATAAAGTTCAAACTTTTGGTTTTCTTTTCTCTTTTTCAGCCTTTATCACAAATTCCCTGATGAATCCTATATGGATGGTGAAAACCAGAATGCAACTGGAACGGAAGTAAGTAACTGATTGAGGGAGATGGGATGCCACTGAGTGGCTAAGGGAGCCTCTGGAAAACTGAACTTTCACGTTTTTCTCATGGCTCTTTGTACTTTGATCTCGTCTGGTTGTTTCCCTGACTCTCAGTTTCACCTTTCAAGCCATGATGCTTCTGCCTGGTCAGACTAAAGGTTAAAGTTCTGTGTGTCCTACTTCAGTTTGATGCACAGTTACTATCGAGAAGGATGTGGAAGTTGCCTTGAGTGCTGAGTTAGGTTCAGTTTCTGATTTCACTGTAAATCTTAAGTAAAGTTGGGCATAGCATTATTTTTCTCTCAGATTCCTGCTTACAGAATCTTCTGTACTTCAGGGGTTGATGTTGAGAATAAATATATCAAGGACTGAAATGCTTTGATACAGCAATAATAGAGGCTATGGAAGGGTCAGAAGAGCTCGCGGGAGTCTGAGCATGAGGTTGCAGTCTGTGTCCCATTTGGCAACATCACTTGTACTGATCCTGGATCATACAGATGTGTGTGTTACTGCAACAAACCAAGGTTACTGACGGACAGCTAGGTAGCTGTAAACAGAAAGGGTGATGTATTTAAATTGTAATGAAGCCACATTAGTTTAGTTTCATAAAACGTTCTAGAGGCAATAAGAATCTGTTGCAGTGGTTTAATGTTCTTTTGCTTCCTTCAGCATTGTATGACTGTTAACCATACGTCCTGAAGACAGAGAGGGAATTTGACAGTAATATCTTTGAGTTGAGTGATTCACAGTCACTGGTGGATATCGAAGCAATGAGGGACTCTGCTAATAATGTGACTGCTTAGAATGGAAATTCCTTCCTGCAAGGACATGTTAGGTCAGATAAGAAGGATCCTTTAAGGCACCACAACTGATAAATAATTTATAAGACTTAATTCCAGCACTTCACAGGGTGGCACCTTTGAACTGAGTGCTGCCTCTTAAAATGAAGGATCATTTCTCATGTAGCAGACCTGTCTCTTGGCCTGCTGAAGATGCCTTTAAGTGGAATTACTAGTTTAACAAAGCAGTGTCTCTTCAATGTTTATTGTCTTTTAAAGCATTGGTGTGAACTGTGATAGACTGGATAGAACTTGAGCTGAAAGAATTATTATGGGTATGTATTAGTGAATTAGCAAAGCCAGGTGTGCGCTCTTAGTAAGACAGTCCTGCTCTATGCGGTTTTCCTAGAATATTTTTGGAGTAAAACTTAGCAGAGAACCGTTTCTGTAGTTACAAAAACTATTGAAAGTCATGAGTGTTTTCTTACTGATTCTTTTTCTGGGCTCATTATATGCTCTGTTCTGTTTGTTTTGTAGAGTCAGGGGTTCAAAACCAATGAATGCTTTGCAGTGTGCTAGATATGTTTACGAGACAGAAGGTATCCGTGGCTTTTATAGGGGCCTGACTGCCTCCTATGCTGGGATTTCTGAGACCATTATCTGCTTTGCTATTTATGAAAGTTTAAAAAAGCACTTAAAGGAAGTCCAACTGCCCCCTTCTTCTCCTAATGGGACCGAAAGGAACTCGACAAACTTCTTTGGACTGATGTTTGCTGCTGCTGTTTCCAAGGGCTGTGCCTCCTGTATTGCTTATCCACATGGTATGTTAACTTTTCCATTTATGACTGCAATAGAACAGCTGTTGCCTGTAATCCAAGATGAATGATGGGGTTTAGAGTTGTAAAATTCTTAGTTGTTTGAATGGCCAAATGCGTGTTACGGTGACTTCTGCACATGCATTGGCATTTTCAGTACTCGTCCCAACATTCCTAGTTAGCCACATAGATGGTGATTGGGACTTCCTAGTTTTTATAAACAACTCAAAAAAAGGCCAAAAAGAAATTGAATGCCTAATGTTTCTGTTCTCACTAGTAGCTGAGTACCCACAGCCTTTGGGATTCTGTGATCAAGTGATGGGGAGCACTTGTGGGCTGAGCGGTGTTATTCTTTTTGGATAGACGTGAATGTTATCATGGTTATATAGAAAGAGCAATATTGATTATGTGAGCATCAGTGAAGCATTTAGTTCTGGAGTAGCTTGAATGAGCAAATAATCCATTTATTCCACACAGAAGGGAACTCAGCTTTAACTTTGCTTCTTGCCTGAAGGGCAATGTGTACAGCATTCCATGGCCGAAAATACTGGTGGGCAATTGGTACAGGAAGGTTTTCATGTCCCTGGGTTTTGCATGCTCTTTCCTGGTAATGGCACATTTCTCAATGGGAAGGTTTAAGTCTTGTTAACTTTGGGCTCTGTTTTACTTCTCTGCAGAGGTCATACGGACTCGGCTGCGAGAAGAAGGCACTAAATATAAGACTTTCATTCAGACGGCACGTCTGGTAGCACGTGAAGAAGGCTATCTCGCCTTCTATAGAGGACTCTTTGCCCAACTCATCCGGCAGATACCAAACACAGCCATTGTGTTGTCCACCTATGAGTTAATCGTATATCTGTTAGAAGACCATGCAAAGTAGCAGAGCCAAGACTCCTGTTACAGACTGTAGACCAAGTTCTTTGTTGAACAAATAGTCCTTTAAGAGACTGATGCAGGTGGCAGTGCTGGTGGAAAAACTACAAGTCTGTGACCACCTGCTGGATATTTCCTTTTGGATTCATGCTTTCTGAAAGGTCTCGAGTCATTAACGTTAGTAGTTATAACTTTTTTTAACTTAATGATAATTAAACTGCTACTAAATTAAATTACACTAATTTAATTTAAGTATATGTTTGTCCTTTTCCTTAAGCACAGCCATATGTGGTCAAGGAATGTACCTCATAGTATCAAGTGATCTCTTGGACTGATGTTCATTAAAACTGTATTAAAACGGAAGAACTGGTTTGGAAATTTGAAACTCTGTTGTCTTACCACTGGAGTCATGTCACTTTTTAGCACTGTAATAGCCTAATGCCCAAGTAACTTTGAGAGCTCTTGTGGTTTATTCAAGGTGCAGCATTCATTGCTGTGTGGACATCCTGGACTGTTTAAGTAGGACAATCTTGTAGTATGTTTCTCTGTTGATGCTATGAAATATGAACACCAGAATCTCTTCAAAAAGTCACTTATGCTGGCAGTATTGCTGGAATATGATTGTGGGAAGCTTTAGTAAAAATTTAATTACGGTACTGTGTGCATCTATGCATTTGGGATATGTTTATGCTAGTGTGTGTAAACAGATCTGTCATGACTTGGCTTTTAGACCTTGCTTTTGTGAAGGACAAAGAGCATAAGGACAGTCAATGATTGTGGCCTGGCTGCCCAGTGAAAATTCCATGAGATGCAGTAATTTGGTCATGTATCCTGACCTCCGCCTTGTAACACAAAAAGGCCCCATAGTAATAAGTTTTCCTTATACTTCAGTGCTAGGGTTTTGGAGAGTGGAAGAGAGAGTAAGATAGATCCCGAACACTAGAGACTATAAATGCGGTTCTGGATTCTGCTTTACAATATGATATTCAGGGATATGTCCCTCTTGATTTCATGTCCTTGTAGAGCAGTGCTTCTGATGGGAATGAGTTACTACATTATCTCATGGACATGTCACTGGAGTTAACGCCAAAAGAATCCACAGCCTATGTAAATAGTTTCTTTATGTCATTACTTGATTTCTTCTTACTGAAGGAAATAAGGGTCTGCCAGCTTAATGCAGCCTGTTGATACAGTTCTCACGTTTCATATAGATTCGGTATCTCCCTTCCCCTTCAAAGACACAGTATCAAAGGGGTAGTCTTCAACAGTAGTCATGATAAAGTTCTTGCCTTTCAGTTGTAAATCAAATATCCTGCATACTTGAGATTAGTCCTTTCATAAGTATTAGAATATGCTTTTAATTTTAGCAGTCTCTTTACCACTTGTATTGCAGCAGTACCTTGCGATTACAGTATTGTATATGAATAGTTACTAATAGCACAGGATAAAATATTTTAGAATTCGAATGGGTAGATTTGTGTTTTGCTTTGGCCATACTATGCTCTCCTATTCATTAGTGTCATTTGCTTTGGCAGCTGAGACAAACACTACAGCATTTGAGCCCAGCTTCAGTCTTCCCTGCTGTTGAACTGAACAATGAGCTTCTCATGATTTGAGCAGGTGTTGAGTTCTTGAGCATAAACAAGTGTTTGCGGACATCTTTGACTTCAAGGAGCATATACAGCGGAGGTGGTGTTTGGACTTGGAAGGATCATGCAAAGCGTTAAGAAACAGCCTAGTAGTGAGTAGGGCTGTCTTCTGTAAGATCAAGTTTTCAGGCTAGTATTTTCTTGCAGAAATATGATGGGTTGATCACTGGATTCAAACCTTCACGTTTGTTCTCATTAGAACCTAGCTGATGACTGGTACTTGAGGTCATATTTGACATCAGTGTGATGGAGGAGCATAGTGCAAAGAGGGTGGAATGCGTGTATACCTCATTATGAGGCAAAACTGCAAAAATAACTGATTTCTATTATGTCTTACTGAAAAGAACATATCACGTTACCCCTAAGCTAAAATAGGAAACAGTTGAGTAACTAAAAACTGGCA
The DNA here is from genome assembly GCF_964188355.1 of Buteo buteo. Classification (NCBI taxonomy): domain Eukaryota; kingdom Metazoa; phylum Chordata; class Aves; order Accipitriformes; family Accipitridae; genus Buteo; species Buteo buteo. The sequence goes on from NC_134175.1 coordinate 5,287,233, forward strand.
TGGCTTTTTTTATGGAGACGATGAGCAGCAAAAGCTGTAGTCTCTTTATAGGAGTCAAAACTGTCATACAGTGCTGTTTCTATTTTTGAGAACTAGGACACTTGTGCTGCTACTTTGAAACATTTTCTGAGAGTTGCTTTCTTAAATTAGTATTCCTCTGTACTTACAGTACACTAGCTCACTTTAAAAAATGTTAGTCAAATGTGTAGACTGCTGGTCTCTTTTGAGAATGAGGGAACTCAAAACCCTTTTGAGGATTTTGGGACTTTGTAAGAGAGAAAGCAAGAGAGTGAACAAATTTTTGTTCTGCCTAAATCTGGTGGAAAATCAGGAATTCTTCTGGATTTTTGTTTTTATTCTTTAAGCTTTGGTACCAACCCTGACAGAATTAGTTTCAATTTGATAGGGGGAGCTAATAGAATTTCTGAATTAGTAGAATTTACTCTTTTTTCCTTCCTTTCTCTACTAGAATTTTTAAAATTCACTACCCCTTGATTCCTTAACCCTGTAAAGAGTTAACATTTTTAGGTGATGCTCTGTGAGCAATCCTATTGATGTCACTAAGTATGGAATAAGCCTATTACCAGAGGGTAGAATTTGAAGTAGTTTTTTCCAGAGGGATATCTGAATTTAAAAATAACCAGCCTTTCTCTGCTTGTGAAAGAAAAACTAAAAGCATTTTTCACTGTTCATTTCACTTCTTCAACTTCCACAGAAAGTCAATTTCATGGAAGGTAGGTAAATTTGTTACTGGTTAGAATTTCCTGGGCAGTTTCCCTCCAGGTTTAGACTTCATTACTAGACCCTTTGTAGCTTAATTATTAATAAGGTCATGAAACTATGGTTGTATCTGAAGTGACCACAAAGTTTCCATTAACCTTACCAGGACAGATTCTGTTCCCGTTCATACGTTAACAGTTAAATTGAAATTACTAACACCCTGTTGCTACAATAGCATGAACTACTCATGAGGGTTAACTTAGCTTTGGAAGCATTTCTTAGGCGTTTAAAGATGCCTCAAGTCCTTATACTGTAAGACTTGCTGCCTCCCTGTAGGAATCTGCAGTTGCCTTGATATCCCTCAAAATTATCTGCATTTACTGATGGTTGTGATACATGCTTGTATTGTGGTTGTCCCCCTCACCAGGATTTATAGTTGTTTGCACAAGTTCCTCATGAGCTACTTTTAAGGAGGAAACTTTTGGTAAACAATGCATCTATGGTTGGACTGATACTCCAGATATAGTTGATAGGAAGGTAGGGACTTCTGTAGAAAAAATAGACAAGCTCTCAAGTACAGAAGTCCTAGAGGACTTGCAGAAGGGCTTGATGTGCCAAATGACTGGGTTGTTCTTCCTCCTTTCGCTGTTATTTGGTCTCATAAAACAATCCCTAAATAATTGAGCTAGACAATGGAAGGGAGATGGAGAAATTATGTCCCCCTTGCATTTATCAAGAGGAAATAGTCACTGTTACTCCATAGAATTAATTTCCATGGTTAAATCTGTGGAGATAGAAATGGAACAGTTAAGGCCCCAACCACAGTTAAGACAAGCTTAAAAGTACAGCTTACTTCCAGTACAAATACTTGTCTATGAAGAGCTTTTCCATTTGTGGCTTCTTAAAAACATGGTGTTGACACAGCTTGGTTCTCCTGAATTTTAAGCAGTTCTGTCTGTTGTGCTGAGAGGTTTTTTTGGTTTTAAGCAGGAAAACAGCTACGCAATTTGAGGCAGTGTCAGTCTTTTACTTAGGAGAGGTCTTACTTCTTAGCATCATGTAAAAGCAGGGCACGACTGTCAAACCACCAACTGCTTCCAGTTCTGTAAGAACCGTAAATCCCACCCATGCGTGCTGAGAGGGGCAGAGCATATAATGGGTGTTACTTTGCTTTCTAGGGGAGAGCTGAACAAGTCTGACCTGGAAACTACTCCCATCAGAGACCTGAGGGATTTCTGCAAACTTGTGCTTTTTATCAATCTGTGCAGAGAGAGGGGAAAGTCTAGAGCAGCAGTCTTCAACTGCTGGCTCACAGGTAACAACAAACTGCCCACAAAGCCCTGTACTTTAATTCCTGCTCCACTTGGCATACTACATGCCCTTGGCTAAAGTGAGATGTTACTTGCAGCACATGGTTTACTGGGTGAAGTTGATCAGGGACCACAAAAGGGGTGATCATCTGGGCTCTAAAATCAGGGGGGCGGGTACAGGAGTGTGATTGGAGGGGTCTTCCATGTTGCCCAGACAACTGGGTGGTTCGGTGGGAAAGTACATCCTGATAGAGGAGCTATGCTCTCTTCTAACCCTGCCCCTGTTTTGTTTCCATAATTTTCTGGACGGCTATCCTTTTTCCTCAAAAACGTACGTTAAATTTAACTGCCAGTTCTCTGCCTTGTTGTAGACTCCGTTGTTTCCTTTGTGTGAGTGGCCCTTGGGGGGGTAATCTTTATGTGTAGTTTTTAATAAAAAGCCATTCCCCAGGCCTGGGCCTGCAGCAGGGTATGTCCCCGGCTGCCGCAGCCACCCTTCACCGGCCCTTCTCGCTGCGGCAGGGCCGGAGCTGCTTTTGTAATAAAGAGTCCCGCGTCTAAATTTAGGACGAGGGGGGGAAAAAAAAAAAAAAAAAAAAAAGATAAAAATGGTTGAACTCGGCGCCAGGCCAGGCACGACGGGCCTCCCCCCGTTCCCCCGCTCCCCGGAAGAAGGGCAGGGAGCCCGGCGGGCCGCCCCCGCCTCCGCGGCCACGATCTCGGCCTTTGCGGCGCTGACTCACGGCGCCGCCTCACGACTCCGGCCTTTCACGCCGCGCTCCCCGCGCCGTGACTCACGCCGCCCGCCCCCGCCGCGGCGGAGGGGCGGAGCGGAACGGCGGCGGGGAGGAGAAGGGGGGGGTGGGGGGTGGCGGCGGCGGCGGCGGGGTGTGGAGAGGGGGGGGGGGCGGCCGTTCCGCGTACAAAGCCCCGCCGCCGAGGTCACAGTGGCGGCGGCGGCGGCGGCCCGTGTGGGGGAGCGGCATGGAGGGAGCCGGGGCGCTGCTGGCCCGCTGCCCCGCCGGCGGGTTGGGCGTCACCGTCTGCGCCGCCGCCGCCGCCGGGCTGCTGCTCTACCGCATCGCGCGGAGGTAGGGGCCGGGCCGGGCCGGGTGGTGGTGGTGATGGTGACGGTGGCGGGGGATAATGGCGGCCCGGATGAGGGCCGCCCTGGCGGGAAGGCTTCGGGCGGAGCTCGCCGTCCCGCCCGGCGCCGCCGTGCGCTGTGGCAGAGGGAACGGGGTGTGGAGAGAGCAGGTAGGGCTGCCGGCGGTGGGGTCGGTTGGGTTTTTGTCCCGCTTGGGGGGGAAGGGGGGGGTATCCATGAGGCGCGTGTTGAGGAAAGGATCCCCCCGAATTGTCAGCGGCCACAGACACTCGCAGGTAAGTGGCTGGAGGCGGTTCTCCGTATCCCCTAGAATTGCCTCGTGTCTTTGTGTGCCAGCACTGAACGTCGAGGACTTGCCTGCTGTGGGAGCTGTGCTTAGGGAATCTGAAGCGTTTGCCTTCCCCCAGTCCCTAGGTCAGAGGCTGCCGTTGTTACTGGCGGTATTGCGGAGGCTGGTGAAGGCTCGGGGTTTTCCTCTTTTGTTTTCTGGCGTGTTTGAGGCAGGGAAGGAGAACGTTTTGCTTCTGGTGTTGGTTGATTTGGAGGTGAAAGCGGGATGGCAGGGGGAACAGCGGGAGGGTGCCGTAGGAATAACAGCGCTGTTAGTGCAGTGCTAAAACTTGGGGGGACGATGACACAGAAGTCCAAGTTACTGGTCTGGTTGGTTGCACGGAACGTTTCTGACCTTAGAACAAATTTAAACAGACCAGTTGAAAAGAAGGTTTGAAAAGCATCAGGAGAGAAGTCAGGATACAGGTTTCACAAAAGCTGAACTTGACGGATTTTGATCTAGCGTAGCTTGAAATGAATGTAGGAATATATGGAATAAGAGGCACTCCAGACTTCATAACAGAACAGACTCGGGCAGTCTGCTCACCTATTGAGTGCTTCTCTTGGAGAAGAAGGCAGTCCCAAGTACTCGTTGTGCTAAGGTTAGTTTCAAGTTTATGCTTTGAAATAGAAGCATATTTCTACATCCCTAATAAAATCTTATGGTTTGCTCTAAAGCATTTGCTGTTTATATAACCATATAAATGGTCAGTGGTATATTAGCCCATATACAAGACCTGACATTTCTATGGCATATTTAGGGCAGCTAAGAAATACTAGTGGCCTAAAGCAATCCCCAGTGAAGCAGGCAGCATTTCTTTGACCCAGTTGAGGCTAACGTGTCTTTTGAGGGAAGAGATTGGATTTGTTTTGCTTAAGTTCATCAAAAGGTCTCTGGAATGGAAAGCATTTCTTCCCAAGTCCTTGAAAACTGCTGGTGAGCTGTAAGTATTTTCAGGAGGTGACCTTGATAATTCTTTGGGGCTACATATTAGTGTTTTCTCAATACTGTTCTGATATTACCTAATTTCGTACTTTGCATTAGTTAAATGAATCTTCCAAAGTCATCAAGGAGGACAGCTTTATAAGGGACCGATCCAAACGCAGACACGATGCTGCCTTTGCCTTTGGTGTTAATGTTGTGATATAGCCCTGCTTTGCTCCATTTTCAGCGTGAGTGCACTTACATATCTAGCAAGATGCCTTTACCACCTCCTATAGAAAGGAAATAAAATATATCAGAACAACCTAGTGGAAAGTAGTTCTGGAATAACTGTCAACACGTGGAGTTACACTACTGTAACTGTGACAGTATCTAAGGCTGTGCTTTTTGTATCAGGGAGAAAGAAGATTTGATGTCCGGATACACACAGGAACTCCTTAAACCTTAGGAGTTTGGGTCAGATAGGAAAACTCGTGTTATGTTTCGCAGTCTTTCTTCGAGATCACAGCTTGGCTACTTGTTTGTTACATAGTGTTGAAAGTCGGGTTGCTGAGTTCAGAACAGCAGCTGTAGCCGCGTTTCCTTCATCTTCTGTGCCCCTCCTGATTGTTAGCCGCTGACTTGTCAGTACCAATATAGAGTACCCCACGGGACTCTTTGGGTCAGTGATGCCAGAGGCTGCTCCTTCTACAAGTAAAGTCAAGGTAAGCCATCACTCACTCTAAAAGAGGCCGGTAGGAACTTGGGAACTGCCGTGCAGCTAGTTCGTTTAGTTGAGAAGCCTGTCACAGATACCGAGAGGGCAAAAAGAGGCATCTTTTCTGGAGAATCCTGTCCTGATGGCCAGTATTCTGCAGAATATTAGAAGTTGCTAAAGCTGCACGTTCAAGGAAGACAGCCTTTGAGGGGGACAGCACAGGAGGTGGTTACGATTGTGGGTCTGTCTCTCTGCCTAGGTCTATTGGGCACCTTTTTCCCTGTTAAGAGGACACTAAGTCTGGCACTTGGGTAAGGATAGGCTGCATTATAACTTATGACACTGTACTAGAAATCCGGTCTTGTAGCTATATCTTCAGCCCTGTCTACAGCTGCTAGTTCTGAGCAAATGCATCTATGATATAGTTTTCCTGCTGGAAAATAGACAGCTGTGATGTGTTTTTCTGACACTGGAAAATGGGGTTTAGCATTGGGTCTGCACTGGCAGACGCCTTTATTGACAAGTGATGGACATGGGCACAACTTGGAATTATGGCAGCTCAGTGAGCTCCCCCCCCCCAGGAGCTTCCCTAATTGTGAGCTGAACACAAATACCAGGTTTGATGAGCTCCTCTTAACTCAGTCATGCTGACCATACTGTGCCATGGGCTTGGTCTATACCTTGGAGCTTTGGCAGCTTGGTTATGTCAAACTGCCATCAGATGTTGTTCTGATCAAAACACTCCTCTTCCTAGTGTGTTTTTTATTCAGATTTGCTGGCATAGCCATTTGTATAATAGCTTTGTAATCCAGTTGTGCCAGAACGAAGAGTGTTGCTTTAAATACTTTTAATGGAGAATGGTTTTTTCTTTTAATCCTTGGCAGAGGATGAGGGTAACCCAGCAAAAATTGCGCATCTACCTGTGGCCTCTTAAGAATATGGAAACCCAAAGATCTTCATCTCCTGACCTAGCAGTAAAGGAGGGGGGGAATAGATGTAAATAAAAATATTTAGAAATCCAGTTTATTGTTATCAGGTAACTGATTTGACCTGCACTTATCAGGAAGACTGTTGTTCTGGCAATCCATTAAAAGTGTGGACTCAGCATGACCTTAAATGTATGTATAAATGGGGAATAGTGGAGAGTGTTGGGAGTTGGAAGGAATGTAAGTTCCTTCTCTTGTTACATGAGAGACAAACTGTTTGCTAAACAATGTTTGTCAGTGTGTATACATGCAGTCTGATTTTTTTGTTAGCAAAGTAAAGGAGTCTGATAGCCTCTCACAAAGGAACGTTTTGTCCTGTTGTTTGAGCAGTATCAGACATTTAGGTGTTGATTCATAACTGAGTTTACTCCCGGTGTGTCCCCCCAGTGGTGTCTTAAGCAAAGATGTGTCTGCAAAACAATTTGTCCAAACCTGGGAATTTTTTCTAGCCTGTTTGGGTGTGCAGGCTACATCTTGAGTTAGCACAGCAAGTCAGCTGTTAATGGAATCTCTCTGTGCAGTAAGTAATTCAATCACTTCTTGTTGCTCAGGTTTTATTTTGCAAGGTGGTTCTTTGTCCAGTGACGCTACTTCAAGTTAATACAGTGTTAGATGATAAACTCCTTAGGGATGATTTGCCTAGTGTTTTGCAAGGGATTGAGCACATGGTAAATGCTTAGTTTTGCACTGTCTGTCTCATAGCAGAATGTCTGACTTCAGAAGCAATGTGTGCTCTAGCTTATTACGTTCAGCTGCTGCCTGAATTCAGTCAAGGTGTATATAGTTCCGGAATAATTAAATCTGTATTTGAGAGTCTTTTCAAATGCAATACTTGTTTTTTGTTTTTTAAAGTCCTGCCCAGTTGCTAGAAAATTAGCACCCTACCTACATGTTCTTGCCTGAAATGACCTTTCTTTTTTTTTTCTTCTTCTTCTTTTTGCATCCAGCAGGTTGGGAACTTCTGATGTTTTTGCACCTATTTCTATGGCAACAGATTATAGGTTCACAAAAGGAAAGATTATTGCTTTTTATCCTAAATAATCCAGGACTTAGCAATTTCTTTTGCATACATTGTGATAATGAAGGGCTGCTATTTAACTCTTGGTAGCAATTCCTCAGCCTCGAGGGTGAGAAATGGAATCCTCTTTGGAAAAGGTGGAAAGGTCTCAAGTATACTAAGGATTTGGTCTCTGATATTAGCAAGTTAGATAGGGTTTGGCATTGGTTCTTTTTTTTTTTTTTTTTTTTTTTTTTTGCTTTATAGCATGCATGCTTTACTAATTTTTTGGCCTCTGCTTTCCAATTCTGTGTTATCCTTGAAATTAGTGCTTCTACCTACTCTGTCATGTCATGGAAGTTAGAGACTGGTGGTAGGTAGAGGCTGAAGTGTGGCATGTCTTACTTCCATGGCTGCCAGAGGACAGTGCCACAGCGGCATGAAGGTGGGATTGTAGCACTTTCTACAGTACCTGGGACCTGTGCAATAACCTACATCAGAGGATGGAGTTTAGGTTTTGCTTACTATCGGAGCCTATGCTCAAGGTGCAGTAAGATTTGTATTTTGGTGGTTAAGATGCTGAAGCCTATGTGTTATATTTTCATAGCTTTTACACCTATGATCGTGAGATGAAACTAATACCAACAGATGTTGCTGTCCATCCTTCATATGGCTGTTTTGACCTGTGGTTTGCTTGGCTTTTGGACAGTCGTAGCTCATGGATAACTTGGACTAGAGACCTAGATTTCTGTCTGGTTTAAACTTTTTTTTATTGCCTGTCAGTTTCAATGGTGGTATTTTTAACTCGGATCACTTACTGTTTTGAGTCCCCTTGGCAATGAAGAAAGTTGAGCAGTGAATATTCATTTTAAGAGGGGTGTGGGTGGATGCATCTATTTTGAGATGAGAATCTGTCACCCTAGTAGCTCCAGCCATTTTCTTTCAGCATCTGGCAGGGAATCCTCTGCGCACTCTGGCTTTTTAGGCTTCTTTCTGGTGCTTCATTTCAAGCTTATCGTTGTCATTAATACTTAAAACGGGAGGCCCAAGCATCACTTGATGGTTTGATATTTTATGAACCAAGTTTCAAGACATGGTCTATGGAAATGGGAGTGGGGAAGAATCCTAACTGTAGGCATCCAGCTACAAAGATAATGGCTGAGAGAGAACCCAGCTTAACTAAGGGGAGAGCCACCTGCCTGTTCGGTTGCAGGGTGCCAGACCACATTTCTGCACCATTCGGAAGATGTTTTGCTACAGAATATTGTAGCAGCAGAGAACATTTCCTAGAGCAGGAAGAAGAGCAAGTCGCTCTCAACTGGTGAGCGTGTTGGCAACTCTTACTTGCTTTCCAGGCCCTCAGTGAGCCTCCCTGCTCAGTGGCTTTCACTGCTGCTTTAGAAGCTGTCCAGCTGGAGGCATGCTGGTTCCTTGGTGGAGTTAAGCAGCAAACAGGGCTGGTGGCAGCTGGGTCCATTTGTCTGCATAGCTGCCATAGCGAGTCCCTGCCTGGGCTTTGCCTGAACAGCTGCCCTCTCTTGGAGGTATGATTGGGACTGGTTCTGAGAAACCCAGACAGCTGGGCTGTGTTGCCTTGACCTGCCAGGAAGCTTCCTCTTGGGTATTACACAGAGTTTTGAGACAAATGCAGACCTTCTTTAGCAGCCAGGCCACTGAAGTTCTTTGCTCAAACATCTGTCACAACCTGTTGCCATGGGGCCGTGTCACAGCTGTTTCTCTTGTAGTGACCCGTTGTTTTAACAGGATTGTTTTAAAAAACAAGAGGCTCATGGATCCAGGTCATAAGTCTTTCTCTCTTCAGTTGCAGTGCATAAAAACTGGGGAAGACATGTTGATTCCTCAGTTCCTTCTTTTGTGTCTAAAGCTGTGAAGAAACAGCTATTTACAGTGCCTGAACCGTGGGGTAGTTTGCTATGCCCTTGTCCTTGAAAAATTTTGTAAAAAGCAGGGCAGACAAAACTGTAACCATCGGCCCATTTCCTAGGTTTCTGAGTACCATCATATGCAATTCTTGTGGATCATAGCTTCTGTTTCTCAGAATCCTGTGTATTAAGCAGCAACTCTACTGCACCCTTTGCATATATTAACACTTCTGATTATGGAGAGGGCTTGCACCGCCAAATATGCCTCTGAAAAACAGTGGGTTATTCACAAGGTGGTTATTAAAGTTCTGGCAAGTCCATGGTACTAGCACGAAGAGATAAGAGCATCAGGCAGATTTTATTTCTACTTTGATAGTCCATCTTCTCATTGCTAAAAAGACTACTCTGAGTCATATCGTTAAACATACTGAACGGCAAGACTGATTGTTATTCCAGCCTCCCTTGCATTTCCCTGTTTGAAAGCTGTTGCTTTCCTCTACATCAGCTGAATTCAGTATTTGCGCCTGACATGTTTCCTTTCCTAACAGAAAGAAGCCCACGCACGTGACAGTGAACTGCTGGTTCTGCAATCAGGACACAGTAGTGCCATATGGGAATCGCAACTGCTGGGATTGCCCCAACTGTGAGCAGTACAATGGGTTCCAAGAGGTACTGTAACAAATTACTCAAACGGTGGCTGGGAAGGTGCATGCCCTGGGGAACAGTGCTTGCGGGGAAAACCCTGCTCCTCATTCAAGGTGATAGCCAGTGCAGATGACTATCCAGTGGTTTGACAGCTGGCAGCTCTGTGCTGAGCACCTGTGAACTCAGCAGCTGATCACTTGATCAAATTTGAGAAAGAATCCATTGTACTGGGATGTGTTGACATGGGATGATAAAGACAAATTCTCCTCTCTTGCTTTAAAGAGCAAGGCGGCCCTTGACGTTTTCACCAATATCTCTTAAGAATCTTTTTTTTAATATATGGAACAATTCTCTGGTTTTATATTTTGAAACACCTGAATTGCTGTATTTAGGGTATTAAATAACAAAGCCTGTCTTAAGCCAAAATCCCCCACCACCAGCTGCTTGCAATAGGTGTACAGAACAGTGGAGGGGGAGAAGATTTGATGCACTTTGTCTCTTTTTTTTTCCTTGTTTCTTTTGTTATATAGGTTAATGCATGGAGTGTAGAGCTCCTGACAGAGCTTAGGGAATCTTGTTATCAACCAGAGGATACCTAGCTTTGATTTTATGATCTCATGTTTGCTTTCCCTGCTGCTTCCCTTTTTGCTTCTTGTCAGAATGGAGACTACAACAAGCCCATCCCTGCTCAGTACATGGAACACCTTAACCATGTTGTGTCGGGTGGTACAACTTTCTGTGATCCTGCCAAACCGCAACAGTGGGTGAGCAGCCAAATTCTGCTTTGCAAGAAATGCAACAACCATCAAACCACAAAGATCAAACAGCTGGCTTCATTCTCACCAAGGGAGGAGGTAAGTGTTGGTTAGGGACTGGCATCACAGGAGAATGTTTGTCCAAGGCATTCCCATGCTTGTATCTGTTATTCCTGCTCTGTTTAATTCCACGCTGCAGCCTAGTAAGCAGGAGAGAGAGGAATTTTTCAGTGTGCTATGGAATGTTGCTCCAATAATCTTCAGAAGCACTACATGGCACTCTGGTGCAGAGAAGGTTACTAATTAGTGTTGCAAACTTGCCTAATCATACTCCAAAGCCAGAATGTAATGACCTGTTCTGGATGGACACTTGAAGTTGAAGCCTGAGCTCAAAACCAAACGTGCACATTGCTGAGTTCAGTTTACAACTCCAGTACTTAACCATTGAGCCAGCTGAGCTTACAGGATCTGGTAGGCACAACAGCCCAGTAGTCACCTTGAAGCCTTAATAGAATTTGTTTTTCCTGAGGCCTTGGCTGTGCTACTCTGCTTTTACTAGCGAAGTGGGAGAGGAATCCTGTGCAGCCACATCATCTCCCTGGTTAGGCATTTGTGCCTACAAGGGCAAAGGGATTTTACAGTTAGAGCAGCAGGATTTCCTGCTGAGTAACTTCTTGGCCTTCCCATTGCTTAATATGTACGGAGGAGAGGATAGGATAGTGGAGTTTCTCCTTCACAGTTTTATTGCTCTCCAAAGTTTCATGCAGAGAATTTGGTGCTGCACTCCTTAGCTTTCAACCATGGTCAAGCCTTGGGGTTATAAGACTGTGCTATAGTGGGATGTGTTTATCCTCTGGGCTGCCTAATCCAGTCTGCTTTGTGTAATTGTAATGAGTTTAATCAGGATGACTCCTGAGGAAGAGATCTAAATTTGATCATGCTCAATGAGAACAACTTCATCTGATTCCCTTTTCTCAGCTTATTTCTAGTCCCTGCCTCTTGCCAGACTTATCCACTTGCTCAAGTAACAGCAGCCTTTGGCCCCTTTTTAGGCATTCAATGAACTGCGGTGCCTCTGCCAGCTAAGAAACATGGGACTGTGTTATCCAACATGGTTAGATACATGTGTCAGTGACAGCAGTGGCCTGTCTTAGCATTGCTGGCCTGTCCAGTAAGGAATGAGCTTGCTGCTGCTAGTCTCTCCCATGTGATTCCCTCTCAATTCCAGCAGATGGAGCCTGTGAAACTGCTGCAGCAAGCCTTCAGGCAGCTACAATGCATCTTTCTACTTCCCTCTCCCAAAGAAGCTGCACGCTTTCAGCTGTATGCTTTTGGTACAAGGATCTTGACAGAGTGAAGATGGAAGCGCCCTGGAAGCCTCTGTGATAAGTGATGCGTCCACTGTAGTGACGCTGAAAAATGTACCTTTGGCCTTACTCATTGTCTTGTTTTTACAAGCGCTGTTAATGATTTATGCAGCTCATCTCACCAGGGCCTTCAAACAGTGACAGCCTTTGAGTCCAGGGCCAAGTTTTGGAAGGAACTTGTCTCCTTCTCCAGCACAGTGGTGTGAAGGGGCAATACATCTTTTGTGTCCCCTCATTTGAGGAGGGGAAGAGCAGTTCTAGTTTTTTGTCTCATCTTCTGTGTTCCGTTCATAAGGTCTCGACAAAGACAACAAAATTGGGCCACAGAAATTCAACATCCTGAAATTGGGCCACAGCAGCCTTCTGCAAGGGCTGTTTCTTCTCTTCTAGGACGTGGGAGGCTGGGTCAGCTGTATGCGAAGTTGGTTGCATGGCTGGCCTCCAGCTTGGTCACTGTTCAGGCCTGGTTTCAGGGGGCTGTGCCTCTGGAGACTGGAAGCATGCCTTGCTCTCATGTCAGTAGCAAGCATGATAACCGGTGAGGGACCTGCAATTCTCACCTACTTTTCCTCTCCTATTCTCTCACCAGGGCAAATATGATGAGGAGATTGAGGTGTATAAGCACCATCTGGAGCAGACCTACAAGCTGTGCCGTCCATGCCAGGCTGCTGTGGAGTATTACATAAAACACCAGAATCGGCAGCTCCGGGCACTGCTACTCAGCCACCATTTCAAACGCCGTGAGACAGACAAGACCTATGCTCAGGTACATGGGGGGAGAGATGAGGGAATTCAGGGGGAAGTGCAGAGAACTGGGTACCTCTGCACCTGGGTTTGCTGCTGGGAAAGGAAGGCAGCGACCTTGGGGCTCTCTAACTCTGGGAGCTTGCGTGTATGGCAGAAGTTTGAAGAGCACAGGATAGTTGCCACAGATGCTCCTGATGTTAGCTTGAGGTTTTCCTCTTGCTGATGTCATTCAGTGCAATTGCCAGAAGGTAAGTCTAATGTAATAATAAGAACAGAGTGGAAGCCAATAGTGGGACAGGCAGAAAAGGGGAGGTGGGGAAGCCAATTTATGAGTACAGTGCAGGCAACTACAGAGTACGGGGGGGGAGAAGGAAGAATGATGGAAAGTGAATTATGGCCCTCTCCTTGCTTCACTGCCCTGCCTGACCTTGGCTTGTGCACATAGCTCTACTGTTGCTCTTTGCTGTTCTACAACACCCCATGTGGTGTCAGCCCAGTACAGGGACTTAGAAGGACTTAAGAAAAACTGTCCAGTAAACCGTACAGTCTGGAAGTGTTTCATAAAGCACTGTTTCAAAAACTTACCACAGTTTATTCAGCTTCTGACAAGGTGGTTCTCCCTTCCTCTGCAGAATTTATGTTCATCCTCCTCTTCTGCTTCCATAACCACACCAGCTCAGGTGATATTTCTGCGGTTCTTGGCCTTCCTCAGCTGTGCGTTCCTGGTTCTGATGGCCTTGTATGGGTCAGGCGACCCCTTCTCACTCAGTGCAGCTGTCCCTGCTCCTGTCTCCTCTGATCCAGCATCCATTCGGAACAGGACTGGTACAAGCTCACATGCAGACTTGGAAAATGACACTTCCGTGACGGTGGCAGGCTGGCGGGAGCTGCTCCGCCTGCTCCCAGAACAGATGGTGGAGAACCTGAGTGCCGCATGGGCTTACGGGAAGAATCACCAGATAGCAGTCGCTGTCCTCGGGCTGTTCACCTGCCTGTTGGCCATGTTCTTAGCTGGGCGGATCAGGTGGGTGTGCTCTTTTCTTCTGTTTCACTTAAAGGAAAACTGCATTATACTGGAGGTCCTTTGCCCTGTCTTGACTCAGTGAGCCAGGGAGTAAACATTTGCCAGAATGGCACATGTAGTACTGGGTGGCGCAGTTCTTGTTATTCTTTGGGTTGTCAGATGGCTGGATGGAGACAGCAGAGCTTGCTTTGGATCTGTGCCTTGGTTCATTCAATTTAAGCTTGAATTACTGTGAATGAAAAGCTCCCTGTGCAGCTCTGTAATTTGGGCAAAAATGGAACTGGTCTATTCAGTTGCCACAGCAGTGGGAAAGGCCACAGGTGATACAACCGTAGTAAGAAATAGTACATAACCTGCTCAGTCTGTGTACCCTCCCCACTTTTTCCCCACTTTCCTTCTCCTTCCTCAGAACCAAGGGGGTTCATTGGTGTTTAAACTCTTAGCTTATGTCTTGTTTGGTTTCTTCTTGGCATTGCAGGCTCCGGAGAATTGATGCGTTTGCTTCAGTCTTGTGGTTCGTAGTGATGAGTCTGCATTTAGCTGAGAGGTACCTGAAGATGGAAACACCCAACTGGCTAGACACAGCCAAATTTGGCACCACATCCTTGTGCTGCTTGGTAGGCTTCACCGCAGCAGTGGCCACGCGGAAATCTACGGGCCATCGGAGATACCGGCCCCGAAGGTCAGAGCCAGAGCAGTGACGCTGGGGGAAGGAGGAAAAAAAGCCTTGTGAACTCTTTGCGACTGGTGCTTTTCTCTCCTCTTTTTATTTTCCTTTCCTCTTTTTTTTTCTTTTTATTTTTTTTAAATTAGATAAGCAGTGAAGATCTTTTCTTCCTTTATATATTTCTTTTTTTTTTCTTTTTTTTTCCCCCCCATCCTTGCTTCCCACTGTGCTAGCTGCTTGGAGCATTTCCACTGCTGGTGCTAGCCGTGGAAGCTACTCCTGCTGCCTCCATTCTCCCTTCCTTCTGAATCCTACGTCAGCAGTGCAAATATCCAACCTTCCCAAAGCCAGTTCTTCCAGCAGCTGCTTCACAAACTGCTCCATAAATGCAGCATCTTCCCCATTCTGCTCCTCCAGCCAAAGAGAATCTGGCTTCTCCTGTCCTTCCGGTTCTTCTCACTGCCTGTCCATCCTTAGCCAGTCACAGAGGAATCCTCTGCCTTGATCCTCCATGGGGCCCAGGCCACCTTCAGTTTTCTAATGGTGCTGGTCATTTTAATTTCGAACTGATGCGAACTTGCCTCTGGATTCCGAGTCCTCGTAATGTGTGCTGTAGTAACACTGCATGGTGTACAGGCATGCAAGGAGGGGACCACATGTAGTCCACAACCTAGTTCTTCTTGCCTTCCACTGCATAGCATTACTTAACTGCATGCTCTCTTACTCTGCCATTCTCCTATGACTTTTATTTCAAATGGAGAGGCGTCCTTAAGTGCTTTTGACTGGAACTTCAATAATTTATTTAAAAGGGTGCTTTAAAAGGTTATGTAGCTCAGGGTGTCTTGATTGAATATCTGAAAGTATTCAGCTGTTTTAGGCTAAATTTTCAAATCTGCCAGTGGCTGTTGCTTTCAATAACGGTTTTCTTTGGCTTTTTTACCCACCCACTCCCACCACCCCCCAAGGAGCACCTGTGTAAAAGCACAACTGGATAAAAATGCATATGTTCCTCCACCCCTGTAGCCTTAGAAAGAGAAGAAATAAGGGACTAACAGCCTCCTGCTATAGTATATGGTCAGCTTTCATTGTACATCACTACTTATTTAGTCAATGTTTTCCTTATTGTTGAGAACACAGATTAGGAGGATGTGCTACAGGAAGGGGTGGGAGCCTCTGCTGGGGGACTGCATGGCAATAGAGATGGATTTTTCTTGTTACTTGGTGGGGGTATTTTTGAAGTCTGGCATTGGTGCTAATGCTGCTGAAGAAAGGGGTCTGGAAATGGTGACTTTGATTTGAGTGCCTGGCAGTCCTCTGCTGAAATCTGGGATGACTGGATGTTACTGTGTGGGGAGGAAAGAGCTTTCAGCTGCTTGGGTTTTTGTAGGATTAACTTGTGGGGGCCTCTTAGGATAAGCAGTCTGATAGCCTGCACTGTTTTTCGCAAGGCACTCCACCAAGTCTCTCATCTGGATTTGGGCCTTTAAGAGGAAATAGCATTGTTACAGAAGATGTGCTATTTTCTTCTGTTCAGAATAGTGCAATGGAACTTGCCACGCTAACAGTCTGATATAAGTTAATTGGATGTCTTGATTTTCCTATGTATAAGCTCTAAAATAATCAGAATGGAGATCTCACTATGAAGTATCTGCATCTCCTGCTGAAAGATTCAGACGCTACTGGATGTTGCAGATGCTGGTGAAATTATAGAAGCTTTTTTTTAAAGAAAACAAAAGAGATTTCATAGATTTTCATAGTTACTGTTCTTCATACTGGTATTTATTTTGAAAGCAGAAAGGTAACACTAACAAAAGCTCTGTAGAGATTCGTTAACAATAAGCCAAGCTGAGTGTATCATGGGAAGGTACAGCTCCTGGCTGAAGGACCATGTGCCTGTAGCTTAACAACTGACATGGGAAGGGGGGACACAAACCTGCTTCCCAGATGTGCTCTGCTGTGGAACTTTTTTCGGTGCCTTCAGATAAATGCAATATCCACCTGCAAGCAAACAGAACACCTTTCTCCATTCTGGTGCTTGTACACGATGCTGCTCTGAGGGTTGTTTACTTGTCCACAAAAGGAATCCAGTATCTGCAAAGTCTGGTTCCATTCTTCTGTGTTGCATTGTTTATCAATTCTGATACCAAAGGTTTCTCTTCCAGTTCACAGTCCTGGATTGTTTCTTGTGCCAGTCTCAGACTTCCAAAATGCTAAATAATAACCATTATGTCCCATTTTCCCCTGTGATACTTAATTGAATTTAGAGAATTGTTTCAAAGTAAATACTACAAGAAGCCACATGACTTCATCAAAACAGGAAAAAAGGCCAACAGAAGTGTGCAAGGTCCTCAGTGCTGGGTTAGACTTTCACAATCATTCTGGTGCCTCTTTCCTACTCTCCGTTAGGAGATTTAGTAGGAAATGTTCCTTAAAAATCCAGTCGTCTTTCTGTACCTGTCAGCCTGTTGAAGCAGGGAGCAATGTTAAGACGGACAGTAGTAAGCTGGTGAAAGGACAGGAAGTGGCAGGGGATGAAAAAAGCGGGGGGGCGATTTTGTGTATGGAAGTGCTATCACTATCTACTCGGCTTTCCTTTCAGTGCAGTGATGGCTATAATGTTTTCACCCATGGAAAACTCCCCACTGCAGCAGCCCTTCCAACACCATTGTTCTGCAGCCCATCTGCTGTTAACAGTGAGGTGAAGAAAGCCACCTAATGAAATGGGCACTGGAACCAAATCCAGTGCCAGCTCTACCATTCTCTAAACAAGCTGCATAGAAGACCCAGGAAACTTGAGCTATTATGTCCATTAAGTGAAATAAGACAGCTAGACATTTTTTTTCTTCCTCCCCTCTTCCTGCTTCAGTACTTTCAAGTTTTCCCCATAAAGTTAAATATAGGAAAAGACTCATGTTTCTATTTAGCTGTGATTGTCTTCTGCACTTACTTATAGAAGTTGGACTGAAAGCTCCTGCTGGCTTCTAGCACATGAGCTTGCAGCCGCTTGGTGTGGCAGAGGTGAGCGGTTCCTCTTGCTGCTCAGCTGTCAAGTGTGTCCCAGTGATGGGAGGAATCTCGTGTTTAGAAGGATATATTGAGACCACTAGAAGGAGGAGGGGGGTGAGCAGCTGACAAACTGTTAAAATATGTGGGGATGGTCTTGGTAATGTCATGCCTGATTTCTAATGGCACTATCCTTTTAATAAGAATAAAATTAATCTGTCCAAATTTTCTTGCCCAGTAGCAAGGAAACTCTAAGTGACAGCCTCTAAATATGTTTGTCAGCCTCTTCAGATGTTTTGCTTTCAGGAGCTGAAAGTCAAGGCTGTATTAAATTTCACTTTGTCCTATTTCATGTGGCCTCCTATCTCTTCTGAACAGCTGTTTTCCTCCCTTCTTTTTAGCAGCACTTTTTTTGGTTTTTTGTTTCTTTCTTTCTTTCAATTTAAACATGTCCCATCTTTGAGCCCCCTGGGGTCTGGTGCCTTTTATGATGTTTTGCTGTTAAGTGTTACGTTGTTTTTCCTGTGCCTGTTCTGTTCTTTTAATCTCTGGTCTTTTTTCCTGTGCAGTACTGGGATGGGATGGGGAGGACGCACACTAGATATGAGGAACAGGCAGTTGATAGAACTGTGGGAAGGAGTGGGGTTTACACTGTGAAGCCTGAATAATACTGTTAAGAAATACTTAGCTCTGTTTGCACAGCAAGTGCAAATCTATTCTGAGTTTTAAATCTTTTCATCTGGCAGATAATGTTAACTGTAATTGACATGCAAGCAAGAAATCCATTTGTCTTCACTTTATGCAGATTAATACAAATGAAGTATATTTACAAGTTGCACTAATTCTGTGTGTCAGAACATCAGAAAGCTTATGGCCAAGCTGTCCCAACTGAAGCCCTGGTCTCTGCGGTGCTTTGTCTACAACTTATAATTCAAAAACTTTTGCACTCATAATTGGAAAAATTTCAATGGCAAAACAAAATAACAAAACACATATTGGAGTGTGGTTTAGTTTTAATGCCAAAGAAGCTTTTGTCTTTGCTCAGGTGTCAGCTTATTTTCCCACTTCTTGGTGCCTCAGCATGTCTATGCTGCTGCTTCTAAAAGCAACAAAAAACCTCAGAGCCTCAAAAACAAACTTGCAGCAATTGAATTTTTGGTCTTTTGGAGACTCTGCTGCTGACAGTCTCCTCTTTCTGCTTTTCTCACATGCTTTTGCTGATGGTAAAGGATGATTGATCTTGCAGAGGAGAGGGAAGAAAGGAGGAGAAAGGTGTTTTTTTCCAGAGGTGGTGTGATTTATAAACTGCTAGCATTCGATCTGTACCAGTTGTGTCTCCTTAGACAATTAGGCCTGAAGAAGATCAGTTATAAGTTAGCAGTATTTTACCGTTGATTGTTTCTGGAAAAAAAACTATTTAAACCACCACTGCCTTTACTGAGACAGTTCCTGCAATACCTGATTTCAATGCCAAATAGACTGTTCTAAACACTATGCCATGCTGTAGGTTCTGTATGGAAGGTGCTTTGCCAACCTTGCATTTTTTACCTGAGGTTCATTTAGGAAATAGCTCAGCAGTTAGATATGCTATCTGACTCTGCCTGGTTGCTTCCCCCACAGTGAGTCCAGCAGAAGGAAATGTATGCTTCCAGCTCAGGTATTTTAGTGCAAGTCCCACATCTGAGCACAGTGCCACCATCCTCGTGAAGCTGAGGTGCTATTTTGTATGACACATGGGTATACATTTCCTTCTGCTGAGGGGGATAATGGCTAACAAAGGGCTGGTAACTTACTAACCCGGCTGACACAAAAATAATCCAGAAACACTTGATCAGTACTTTGAGCTTCTTGTTTTCACTTAGCTAGACTCTTATTTCAGGCCACAGAGGAACATGCGGTAACCTGTGGTTGCCAGATGCAGCTTTGTTGCCTGAGGTTTCTCCCAGCCATGCAGGCCAGAGCATGCAAACACCTTAACTCAACAGTATTAGAGGATTTTAGCCCCAAAGCCTCTAATGTCAGGTGCTGCTTTTTTACACTGGACGTGGGCTGGTGTCTGGACCAGAGGATAGTACTACAGAATGGAGCTCAGGTAACGAGGGATTGTTAGTGGGTTTGTGTGTCACTTGAAATCAAATCTGCTCCAGCCCAAAGTGACTGACTCTGGTCTGCTCTCACAGTGGCCGTGGCTCATCTGCCAACTCAAAAGCATTTCGTACCCTGCCCAGGAGAGTTGGGTGTATAAAGGGGCCAATGTGAGTTCATTAAGTGCCTTTCCCTGGACAAGATTTTTGACAACACTGTTGCTCTGCTTCAGTGGAACTGATGCAGCTGCAACTTGGGACAGCATTGCCTGTATGTCTGCCAGGCCAGTGCTTTTGTCCTTCATTTGCTACCAGTGAAAGTGGCTGGGCGTAAGAGGATACTTGGGCTGCAGTCTAAAATTTCTGAGCAGCTCTGCAGACTGTCGGGGGGTTGAAGGAGAACCCAGAGCTAGCAACCAAGTAAGCATCCCTGCTGCTGCTACTTATGGTCTTTCTGAAGCCCTCACTGACATCACTGCATGCAAACTGACACCTTTGTGGCCCTTTACAATTCTAAATATGTTATACCTATATCCCATTCTTTCCTTTCTATTAACTCCTCCTTTCCTACATCTGTGCTTTGCATGCCCTAGTGAACTGAGCTTGGGTGTGTCAAAGGGTGAGGACAAGAGGGGAATATAAAAATGGTGTAGTGGTGTTTTATTTTGGCTTTATGAATATTTTTCAAGTACGCTGAAATTATGTGAATCTAATAATCATGCTTAGATACTATAGAAAGTATGTATCGATGTATTGTGGACAAATTATAAAAATTAATATAATTAATAGCCAGATGATTGCTCCAGACTGACTCCGCTCATGAAAGCAGGGAGCTGTGGTGTATGGCTTTGCTTTGGTTTTTAGAGATGCTTTTGAAATTGTGTGCTGTCACATATAACCTGCTAGTTCGTTCCAGGTGTGCCATCACCTGCTAGTTCGCTTGGGGCCTCTTTGAGCCATAGCAGATGCTTTCATACGAAAGGGGCAGTACTCAGTCCTGAAGTGTACCTTGAGTCATCCCCTGTAAAGACTTATTTTGGGACCAAAGCTATCAAGTACACAGGCAGGGAAGAGGTCCTATGAATATTTTTATCATGCCAGCAAGTCTGGATTTTTGTAGACATGGGATGTGCATACACACACCCCACACACATCTTTGTGCCATCAGCTAGGAGGGAAAGCAAAATTGATGCCAAACGTCTGTCTGTACTGTAGAAGGTATTAGTGCAGGACCTGGCAGCTGGAGCATTTTCAACTCTAATTCAACCCTCCTTTTTCATCTAAAACACGGCAACATGTAGGAGAAAAGAATTCTTAGTCTTGGCAGCTAAAGTTTCTAGTTCTCTAAGTCACGTACCAAAATCTTAATGTGTCTGAGACCTGTGCCCTTTTTTAGCATTATTCTCCCCTCTCCCTCTTCCTGTTTTTTATTCACTATATTGCTCTCTACTCCTGATTCTGCCAACTTGACCGGAGGCGCAGGTTATGGCACTGACTGATGTGATGCAGCAGACCAGATGAGTGACTGTATGTCAGCTCACAGAAACTTGCTTATCTCGCACCCAGCAGGAAGGCAATAGTGAGCTGCTGCTGCAGTCTCCATGCTGCCTGGAGAAAATGGTGCAGTTGTACATGGATAACTCATAGGTAAATTATGATGGGATCTTAAGTCTGGAGGAAACGTTTTGTCCCATGACTGATACGTGGTTCCCTGGCTGCCTCCGGGCAGGTGGACCTAGGCACATACAGCAAGCTGCCTGACGGTGACTGCATCTAACCTTCTTACTTCATGTACTGAATTATCTGATAGTAGGAGTGGGTCCATCTACAGCCCTGTAGTCTGACCTGACCCATGCTCTCCCATGTCTCTCTCTATCCCAGGGGTGATGCAGCATCTCTGTTTAAAATGTGAATTAAAAAGGCACACATATACGGTGTTGTCTTTGGATAAGAGGCAGGTATTGGGACAGAGGAGGGGAGGCTCTGCTGGCAGGAGGTGTTTCTTCAGGACAGTGTACAGTCCCGTACCATGTAATACTCTTCTCTAAGCTACTTATTTATTTTTGAAGTATCTGTGTAGCAGAGTTGTGCCCAACTGTCTAGTAATGCTGTGATCATTGTAAACACTAATTAAGGTACCCAATTTTTGATGTTCACAATACCAAGTTCTGAAATAAACGGCTTCCGGGCCCTGACTATTTCCACAAACTGTCTGACTCCAGAGCCTTTTCTTTTTTCGTGGTTTTTTTTTTTGTTTTTTTTTTTTTTTTTTTTTTTTTACTTTTTTTCCCTCCCTCCTTCTTCCTTTTTTGGTTACTTTTTCACTGTTACCAGAACAACTGTTATCACATGCACAAATGGCTTGGAGCAGTGCAGTAGTCTGAGAGCAGAGACACAGCTGCACTGCTCCATTCCAGGGCTGTGATGTGGCTGCTTCCTGCCTTATGATCCCCTTGATCTCACCTTTTTTCATCTGCTTCTGAAAGAAGCTTTGGTTCAGCTGACCATTCTCAGGCATGAAGTGCATTCCTGTGGCAGCACCCCTGCTTTTTAGCAGCATCTAGCCCTCTTGACATGACAGTGGCAAACACTAAAGAGAAGAAAGCATAGAAAAGGAACAGGTTTTTGCACATGTTGCAGGAATTTACTTTGTTCAGAGCAGATCAATATTTAAGCCATTCTTTGATCAGCACTCAATCCTAAGGCATTAATATGCTATGCTTAAAATTCTTGAGCTCCTCTTTGCTACCCAGAAAAATTCCTTTTCTGGATGGTGCAAGACAAATGATTCATCAGGTGCCCGGAGGATCTGACTGCACTAACTTGGTGAGGTTGAGAAGTGGGGCTGTTAAGCAGCAGAGCCCATGGAAGTCCGATCCAAAAAGTTACAAGAGATCATGGTTATGAGTGATAAATGCTTGTAGTATCTTCCAGCCCACTAAGTGAAAAACTACCGAAAGCCAATAAGCCAGATAAGTAGTTTTCCACTGCAGCAAGGAGCTGTGTAAAGTTGGTTCCTTTAGCCCAAAGTACAAAAGGTGCAAAGTTAGGAAAAAAAGAGCTATGTTGTTCACAGGCAATGCTCTGAGTTGACCCTTCGCAGACATGGCACAGGGAGTGGTAGGTATCACTCTTTCTGTTATGATTCATATCATAGTCCTGAGCTGCACTTTTAATTCCCTTTCCCATTTGTTTTCTCTTACAAAGCTGAGATGGACATTTATATCTGCTATTTACATCTGTATGTGTGGTGGGGCAAATGTGTGTATGTGCACTAAAGGACTCTGCACATTTGCGAAGCATGACACCATTCCCAGGTCCTCTGGAACCTGAAGAGGTTGGGCAATTTCTGCTGCAAGACTGACGAGTTCCTTGCTGCTGTTAAAGGCATGTGCTGCTTGCAAGCACCAGGAAGCTGGTTGGCTCAGAGGTTGTTCAGCCTGATTAAGCTGGTCGGGATTGTTGATGTCTGCCTCGTACTAGCAGATAAGTAGTTTTACAAGATATTTTAAATTGTAATCTTAACTCTAAACTCCTTCTTCTGGATATGCTAGCACTGCATAATATTGCTGCATTGCCTCTTTAATCTCCAAGAGAGAATGGCACATGCATAAATCATCTCACAGTGCAAGACTGAGATACGTATATTCCTTCACGCTCTGATTTACTATTGGCTTTCCTCTGACAGAAGAAAAGCCACGTTGCTGCTCTCATCTGTCTCTGTTTTCATCAGAAGTGAGATTAAACCTCCAAATGTTGCAGCTTGATTGTATGCTGCAAAGCCTGATATCTCAGTTTTAAAATATATACACTTCATACTTTGTTAGTACTTCATCATGACTTATTTGACAACTCTATTGCCTGTTTCTAGCTAAACAAAAGTCTTACAGGAGAACCTTGAGAGATCTTGTTCATATTCTAGACTTTCCTTCATCTATTTTATTCACTTGTTAAAAATAATACAAATTTCCTATACTTTCAACATTGCAACCTTCTTAGAATGCTCATTTTGGTGGCATGAGGACACAAGTGAGACTCCAAAGCTGACTCTTTATTTCTGATGCAGTGTAGTCAACTAAACCATACACATAGGCTAAGATCAGTACGTGATTGCAAGGAGGAGTAGAAAGACGGTAAAAATAGGAGTAAGTTTTTGACAGATTGTTTGTTTTAGGTTGACTTTTAAATTTTAAACCACTGCAACGGTAGGTGATAAAATGGGATTATTGGAAATTGATTGCATAGTTTATTTGCATATAGTGATTGCATGTGAAATACTGTGGCAGTGCTAGCTGCAAAAACTGTTTAAAATACAAAGTCCTCTCATACAGTTATTTTAGCAGTGGAACAGAAGTCAATTATGCCTGTAGTACTTAAAAATCAAGCTAACTGGTACAGGTACCCTTAGTGTGTTTTGTCTGTTATCTCAAGTCTTCTGTTCTCAAGTTGGACATGCTGTTCTACAGCTCCACTCTTTGACTTGGAAAGAACCCATTGAAAACCAACTCACAGACCTAGAAATACAATTGCCATTATTACTGGCAATTTAAATATTTTCCAGGCACTGTAATAAGAGATTGGTTTTTATGCACTAGAAGCAAGACACTTCCTGGAGTGTATGCTACAGGAGCACAGTTGCCTCTGAATCACTACACTAGTACATATTTGTGGCTAATTATGATATGCAGAGAAAGGAAAATGTAACAGTTTAGGCCTCAATTTAGGATTGGAAAACCCAGGTTTGTATCTCTGTTCTATCAGGATTTTTATGTGATGCTCGTCAAGTCACTCAATTTCTTTTTGCTTCTCTTTCCCATCTGTAAAGTGAGGCTAGTGAGTCTTAATTACCTCACAGAAATATAATAAAGGCAAATGTATTAAAGATATTTGAATGTTAGTTTTAAAACAGAGCTTTTGTGCCTAAGTCTTTATCTAGGTACCCATAAAAATACTTTTCTCTATACTGGCATCAGAGGTAAGATGTTGATTCTGATTTCTAAAGACAAAAAGCTAGTAGATAACTACTTGCTTGCCACAGTTATGACACTTCTAAGCATGTTGTTTGCATGTGCACATAACAAACATAAAATGTACTCTATTGTTGGTCCTATGTGTATCTGGACTTTGTAAACCATTCGGGTGGTCTCTAGGTAATTTTCTCATTCAGGGAGAGAACCAAGGTACTATGTCTATTTGCACTTGAGTTCCTGAACAGTTCCACCATTTTTTCCACCCTGTATTGTGGGACAGGTTGGTGCACAATAATTTAAGTAAGGTTGAGCAGTTCTTCCTTTCGCAGTTTCAGAGGTGTAGGAACATTCCCGTAAACTCTTAAGCATTTTGCATCTTTCAGTCCTGCACTGAAAAATTAGTACAAACCTGATAACAAAGAAAGTGTTCATGCAAGAAGTACAACTGAGAGAGGGAGTTACTGGAATGTACTCATTGCTAAATGTCTGTCATGTGTCATTTGCAGGTACCTTTCTGGGGATTCGATAACTCTCTTTCCCAGCGGCACTGGGACTGGCTTCCCTTCGCCTGCCACGTCTCTCTTTGTCCCAACACCACCCAGTATTCTCCAACTGACAAACCAACAGCTCTTCAGATCCCCACGCAGAACTTCTTCTTCCTCTCTTCCTGGTCGTCTCAACAGGGCACTCTCACTGGGTACCATCCCCTCCTTGGCCAGAGCAGGTAAGTGTGCCTGAAACTTTCTGGCCCAGTGGAAGTGACAGTGGACTGGTACAATGCTTCAGAAGAGAATGGACTGCGAAGTATCCACATGTTATAGTCCTGTTTAGGGATTGCTGCTCCTGTGGCACAGAGGAGTATCCAGCGTTGGTAATCAGTTTTTTGACATTAAGAAATTATGCACCATGCCATTGCCGTCTTGGTCAAACAAAAGTCACTGAGTGCTTGCCTGCTGTGGGTTTACTGAAATCCAGAGGCTTTTCCAGGCATTTGTGGCAGTATGGCACAAGCTACAAGGCTCTGTGTGGGAGAGAGACAGAAGGAGCAGTTAGACATGGGAATGGAGAAGGGCAGCTTTTGGAAGTGATTGGGAGCATTAGGATAACTGATCTGGCAAGGGTGATTGCTCCCTTCTTTCTAGCTGCTTTGTGTAGTTTGCTTTTCTTGCTACAGCTGAAGGGAGCAGAGCTGAAGGCAGGCTCTTCCCGAAGTCTGGATTTGATATGCATTAGCACAACTATTGAAGCTGCTTTAGAGACCCTGTTTCCTCTTGGTTTTAAGGGCTCGCTGCAATCTAGAGAAGATTTATAGACCTAAGGAAAGACTGTCTCCCAGTAACTCAGTAAGCCCTCAGTTTTTCTGTGCTTGAAACTAACAGATAACCTTCAAATGCTATTTGCCATTTCAAATAAATGCTAATAGCTAAACGCTATTTCAGTTCTCCATCCAAGGAGAATTAAGCTTTCCCATGTCACTAAGTGATTACCAGAAGGTCAGAGACCAAAATGTGGCAGTTTCTAGGATAACACTGCAGCAAAGAGAGCAGTCTTGCGGGTATTTTTTTAGTTGATTTGACATTTCTCTAGTTCATGCTGCCAGCAGTTTTGCCAGATCCACTAAGAGCAAGAGAAAGACCAGCCATGCAAACCTTTCAGCAGCATGGCAGCTTTTGGCACAGCCTTCACCTTCCCAGTTACCTAACTGCCACTGGAAGGGCAGGTGCAAATGCACCAAATGCCTGGGATTCCCCCTGCATGCTAAACCACCCTTGTGAGGTCTGTGCTTTCTTTTGCTAAGGTGCAAAACCAGACTGGAGAGAGCATGCTGTTGGGGCCGAATATTTTTTGCAAACAGTGAGGTTTTCAGCTTCCAAAGCTGTTTGCCTTGATGTAAATCAAATACCTAAGAAAAATAATCAATTTAAGCTCTTGATATTTCATTTGTAGCACTTCTTTTTCCTGACTTCAGTACTTTTTGTTGGTGTTTTGTTGGGTTGTTTTTTTTTTTTCTGCCTCATTATTATGGCTACCATGCCTGACAGCTAGATGGGAATTCATCTCACGCTATGATCTACCCTAAAGGCTCTTTTCATGAGAAAAGGATACAACCATATCATCACCTTCTTCCTTTTAAAGTAGAGGCAAGCCAGGCTGTGATACAGTCACAAGGCTGGTTTTGGAGCCTGCTGGACAGATCTGTTCTGCTGCAGCTGGGAAAAATGGATTATTCTGACGCTGGCACATAGCCTGCCCAGGAAAACAGGGACATTTTCCCTGCCTACATTTACCACCCGTCACCTTCTGAGATTGATGACAAGATGATGCAGTTACATTTCTGAAGGATAGGCTTCCAGTAGCTGAGCCAGCTGGGTTCAAACTGTTTCATTTTTGTTTTTTAGATTCTGGCTACTTGTTCAGCGGAAGTCGACCAGCGTCACAGTCATCTCAGTCCAAGGAATCTCCTACATCAGGTAATGCACTAGGCCTTCCAGAGCAAATGTCTTTGCAGGATTTGCAGTGAGTGTGTTGAAACACATGATGCAAGTTTAATTCTTTCCTACCTGCTCACATCCCAGTGAAAATATCTAACAGTTTTGCTGTTAGAAATGCTGCAGAGAGAATTCCAACTAAGAGTGGGATTGTATTAAAATAAGGTGCTGTATATGTTGGATGTCCTTTTCCCTGGAAGAGCTCACAGTGAAATCAGTGAGACGAACCAAGGATCCCTTCCCTGCTCTACAGCTGACTTGAGATTGCTTTGTTAGGAGACTTCAGACTGTTCCTAGGGCAGCTCTTTTGTTTCACTTTCCTTCCCCAGCCCAAGGAACTGCTAGTTTGGCTACCCTGTCTGCTCTGCCCTTTTGGTCCCGTGTTCTCCAGTGACCTGTCTGTTGTCCTCCTGACCCCAGACGGATCCTTTGGCTGTTTGTGCTACTTAAGTGTTTGCTGCGGGAAATGCAGTCACAGCCTGGGCTAATGCCATTGTGCAGACCTCCTCGCATCCTGATAAACTTTCCCAATAGCCTTTAAAGGACATGCCAGAACAGTTAAGTTACCTGCAAAACGGCATGTGTAATGCAGGCTCTCCTGAATGGACACAACTGACCAGAGAAAAAACTTACCCGACTCCTGATAAACCCTAGTCTAAGTCATTCTTGAGTGTACCAAAATGCATGTGGAATTTCTCCATGTTTTCCAGTGGGGGAACTGGAATGAGTAAAGACTTCTAGTACAAGATATGTTGGACATTTGCAATTCCAATTTCCTTTTCTTGTAGAATTGTTAAAGAAAACTGTGCCTATTGTATTGGGAATATAATCTCATTATGTTCTCTTTGGGGATGTTTCCATTTCAGAGCACTTCTCCCTGCTGTCAGGCAGCTGTGCTCCCTCCCGCATCCCCTCTCCAGCACCATCGGTGGCTGGCTCTGTGACTTCCAGCTCAGGTTCCTTGCGGTACCGACGGCCACTCATCAGCCCTGCCCGCCTGAACCTGAAAGGACAGAAGCTGCTGCTTTTCCCATCTCAGAATGAGGCTCTGCTCACCCCAACTAGCTCAGAGGAGCACACCCACTCAGACAGCAACATCTTTGCCACCGAGTTGTCCTCCTTTCCAAAGAAGAAACTCAGTGAGTGGGGAATGCATGGTATGCTGGCAGCCTGCTGCACTCCTGGAAATGCATTTGTAGAAAGGAGTTGGCTTGCAAGCAAAGCCGCATGTCATCTAGGCCACACAATAGATGGGGATCCTTCAGGAAAAAAACAGGTGGTGATGACTGGTGGGCTGTTAAAGCTCCCTTAAGAATCCACTGGCCTGGAGAGCCTCTTGTCTGCCAAAACACCTGTCCTTTTCTCACTTAGTGGTGTCCTAGGGATACTACTGCCACTGCCTTCGCCCTTGTTTGGATAACTCCTTTAACCACGGATGTGGTGATGCTGTTATGGACAGTGTATGAGACAAACATGCAGGCAACTTCTGCTGCACAGCAGTGAAATTTGCCTTTTGTTTCCAGCTCCTGTCCTCAGTACTTGCATGGTTTTACCAGGCAACCATTCATTACTCATGTCTAGCTTTAGTCTGGTAACTTCTGCTACTTTTGGCTTCCACTGGTGCCTTCTGAATTTTGCCATCTTTTTCACCTTGCAGATATGAGATCTGCTATGGAAGGAGGGAGTATTTGCAGTGATAATTCCATCAAAAAGGAGGATCACTCATCACACTCATCTACGTGTGTGGTGGACACAACTACCAAAGGGGAAGATTTGGCAGGCTGGAGAGGTAGGCGCAAGGCATGCGAGTGCTTTGTGTATGTGTGAGCATCTCTGTGAGGGTAACTGAGATCTTTCCTGTGCTGTAGCAGTGATCTGATCTTGAGATCAAATAAATAAGTAGTGGCAAAATGGATCTTCTGCCTGCTGTTCTAAGACCTTAATAAGGCTATTCCTATTCTTTGGACTGTCTGACAAATACTGACAGAGTGCTAAACTGAGACTGAAGGAAAGGGATGGGGATGCAGGTGTTGAGAAGAGCGATGAGATGAATATATAGAATAGGAATAGAGAGAATATATAGAATATATAAATAGAACCAGAGAGAGCAGTGGAATCTTTTCTGATAGGAAAAGTTTTTCAGCAATTTCTGCTTATGGTGAAAATGCTGGGCAGAGAGAGAGAAAGAGCACAATGCATGTTCACTGTTATTTATCTCATCAATTCCTTAATATCTCTTTCTACTATTCCCTTTTTTCCTTTGTGTTGTCCTCTTCTACTAAGGTCATTTTGGTAACTCCGCTCTCCGAGGTCTGCTAGCCGTGAGTCTGACTCTCAATGCTGTCTTCACATCAGCCTATGTCTACCGGAGCCTGCGCTGATTTGTGCCAACACTCCTGTTCTTTCTGGTTCCACCTGCTTCTGAGGAGACGAGAAGAATTCAACCACGGCTTCATGTCTAATGGCCGTGCCATTGGTGCATGCTGTTCTTTAAAAAACTACTGTATGCTCAACTGTCATGACAAGGAACCCAGGTAGCTGCTGCCATCACTTCCAGGTAGAAGATATCACAGGATTGTCCCTGGAGGTGGCAGGCAGAATTCCCCAAAAGCTCCAGTTCAAAGCAAGAGGCCAGTCAAATGGCCCATGTGCTTTCTTTCAAAGGAACTGACCTGAGACACAAGCCTGAAAATGTGTAAGCTACGTTTTTAGGAACCTATCCCCAGCTCTTCTTTCTGACATATTAACCTCGTGTTGGTGGTGCTGGTAAAATGAAGAGAATTAGAACAAAGGAGCTGGAGAAGAGGGATGGCTTAGTAGCTGGTGCTGGGCTTTGGCTACTGTAACAGCATTCCCAGCCTCTTTGCCCAGTGGTTCCTCTTATCTCTTCCCTTTGGCACTCTCCTCTAAATTATCAGTGAATTTTCTTTAGTTGCCTTAAGCTTGCCTAAGCACATGGGTGACCTTGGCTGCTCTGTCATATTCTTGCATCTTATATGTCTGTGTGCTTCCACCTGGGCTGTGCCCTGAGGCCACTTTCACCAGCTGCCATTCTGGTCATGCTGGTTCTCAGAAACTGCTGTCTGTACATAACTCCAGCCAGCGCTGTTGCTGTAGGTATGCACAAACCCCAGACAACATCCTCTTGTGGTTTGCTTTAGAAGGAGGAAGCCTGTGCTTTGCTTTACCCAGGAGGCATTAATTTTGTTACAGTTAATTCTGTAATAAGAAAGGATCCCTCTGTGATTTGCCCCACAGTCAAAGGGCTTCAGCTCACAACTCTGACTGCTGGTGTTTCCAGTGAAGCAGCAAGTGGCATAGCTTGTTCTTGCTGTAAGACGCACAAATCTATTCTATTAGAAG
Source organism: Buteo buteo (assembly GCF_964188355.1). Taxonomy (NCBI): domain Eukaryota; kingdom Metazoa; phylum Chordata; class Aves; order Accipitriformes; family Accipitridae; genus Buteo; species Buteo buteo. The sequence continues at coordinate 5,317,321 of NC_134175.1, forward strand.
ATAGGTGAGGAGCTGTGTGATTGTATACATTTATCCAAAAACCTGACATCTCAATTTGATACTGGGATTTGCTAAGTAACCATTTAAGAGATTTCTTACTTAGTTAAATGCCAAGGTGCTCTTGGCGAGAAATGCCAAACCTGCTTCTGGACAGTTCAGCCTTCTGGATAGATTCTTCTTTTCTAACCCAAAGAAAGTAGCCCTAGATTTTCAAAATCAGTTTATAATGTGGGCACTTCTGCTTTTGGGTAAATCTTCAGCATTGCTTTGAATTCAGGGGCCATTTAGAGTATTGTGCTGAATATTCAAAATCATGTAGTTCATTTTAGGGAAAAAAAAATATTGATCTTTATATTTTGATTCTTAAATCCCAAGTGCAGAGAGAAAATTTACCAACGTGTCAAGGGGACCTGGTAAAAAGAGAGCCAACTGACATTAGCTATGTATTTCCTGAAGCAGGACTGACACTATCAAGATTTTTTTTTTCTGTTGTCTTTTCCTTTGGGCTCCTTTACCTCAAACTTCTTTTCTCTTTCCTCTCCCTCACCCCATTGTCCTGTGTTTGCATCTTGACTTACAGTGTTACACTTACTGTGTCTTTTCCTCCCTTTCAGTTCTGCTGCTGTTCCCTCTGTCATAGTCTTGCATGTGCACAGAAACAAAGTGTATCTCTGCTGGTAATTCTCTGCTCTGAACCTGAAATTCACACCTTGGAGTGATGATCACCCTTCCTTTCACTTCATTGTTTTTTCTTGCACGTTTTAATTGAGTTCCTACCGCAGCCTCACTTAGTACATCAAGTGAGCGATAGGCAGGCCCTAATCAGCATGCTATATGACAGATTAAATGGGACTTTACTGCTGGTGATTCAAGCACTAAAAAAATTAAGTCTCTCTTTGTCTCTTCCATTTCTTCCTGCATTGTTTCGGCAGCCCGCTTCCAGCCACTGCTCCCCATCCTCCCTTGTTAGCAAGGCCTGCTCATCACCTGCTCTGCATCTTAGAGGCAGAGAGTAGACCTCTGCCCACACGTCCTGATCTGAGAGACTGTGGAGATGTCATTCCTGATTCTGCATCTCTCTCAGCATCTTTAGAGTGTTGGCAAAGGGCTGCACAGCCAGCACCTCCTATACTGAGGCCTAGGTCCAGGATAGAGACCTGCAGCAGAAAGATGTGCTGCAGGTTGATGATGAATTCTTTTGTAACTTGCATGAATTGTTACTTGTAGCCAAACCGGACCCATAACCTTGCTGTTAAGAGATTTTTGTCCCTTTTATAGACTTCCGCAGGCTCACTTGAGCATGTGTATAGGCAAGATGCTAGCAGACCAACTTACAAACTTCTATTTAGACCTCTGCTGTTTGAGTTTGATGGTGTCCTGGTGCAGTGTGTGACATCCCATTCATGGATCCTTGTCCTGACTTCCAGCATACCCGGGGGCCTCCTATGCAGAGACAAGCCTGCCAGAGAGTACTGTGGGTTTGCTTGTCTTTATTATGCCAACAGATGTGCACTGTGACTTCATGTATGCAAACTTTCCACTTTCACCTCCCAGTCTGCGCTGAGTTTTACCATCGTGCTCACCTGGAGTCCAAGTTGGTCTCTGTCTCTACCAGATTGCAATACAGATTTTCTCCTCCTTTCCAGCAACCAAGGAGCTGCAGCCTCTCCACACGCCTCTTCTTGTCCGTATTCCAGAACAGGAACACTTTAACGTGTCACACTGCACTTCTGAATCTGCTCACTGAAACTGTTCTTGGAAGGGTATTTGGTGACCTTGTCCAAAGCAATATAAAGACTTTGGATTTTATTGCTGAAGAGGGAAGACAACCAACTTTTTCATTCTGGTGCTAGAACACTCTCCAGTGGTGCTTTCACGGTTGTGAAGCCTTCGCTTGAATAGTACACACGAGTATACGTGTGTATGTGTGTGCGTGTGCATGCATATGTATAAAAACATTTGGAGGGTTTCTTCATTTCAAAAGATCTGAGCCCATGTTTGTCTTTATATTGTTGGCCTTAATCTAGCTCTTAGATACTGTGTCTATCTTGCTGCTGTTTTCTATATGAAGCTGGTTTGGAGGAAACAAAAGATTATCTGGTCCCCCTGTAAAAACCTTTGTGACTGATGATGTTAATCTTCATACAGTGTTGTCCAGGGGTGAGATTTTATTTTTCTAATATTGTTCCTACTGTAAAAGCTGTTGGGGTGTATGGAATGGAAAAGTTCTTTACAAAATGGTCTGATAAGGATTTGAGTGTTACTTAATAATACCAACAATTAAATGATCAGGTTGGGATATAAATGAGCTCCATTTCCGGACCTTTTCCATTACCTACCTTCCCCTGAAGATGCCCAGGTACTTTTTCTTTGGATATGGGCTTGTTAGGCACGTTCTGAGACGTTACAGAGACTTCCAATGATTTTGCTGTTCCGAATTAGGAAGAATTTGGATTCTAGAGTCTGGTTCCAGTTCCGCAGTCTGGGTAGTTTGGCAGATGTGACAAATATTATGCACATGTGACAAATATTATGCACATGTGACAAATATTATGCACATGTGACAAATATTATGCACATGTGACAAATATTATGCACATATCTCTTTGATGGGATAGAGAATTGGTAGAATGAGCTGCTGATTTCTGAAGGTCGTCATATCTTTTTACATAAAATATTAGGCATGAAATTGGTCACTGTGGCAATGTGGAAAAAAACCTCATTGCTGGCATACGTACGCCAGATTCACTGAATTTTAGGCTGTCTGCTCAAGCAACCAATGTGGCCTGTGAATGTTTTATTCCCACTCCTCCTTCTTGGGTGATGGGAACATCTGTAAAACACTGCTGAACTGACTGGGTTCCTTAAAACAGGGCAGCTGGAATCAACGGCTTGTGTTGCCTGTGGATGCTGCTATATTTTTTCTTCCAAGCACCATTCCTGGAAATAACTATGGTCTTAATCTCTCTCACAGACATTTGTTAGAAGGCTAGAAATGGCCAATTTGGCCAATACTTTTTTTCCTTTTTTAAAAATATACGTTGCATCAAGAAGTTATCATCGCTGTGTCCTGTGGTGGGAGTAAGGCACAGAGTACTTCTGGATGGAGTAGGTATCTAGAGAGGGCGAGGAGGACAATTTTGAGTCCTAAACCTTATTTCCTGTGAAAGAAATACTGTATGTCATGTGTGTAATACTTGTTTGGGGAGCTCTAACACTGTACAGTTTAGTTAAATGCCCTCCGAGGGAGGAGCAGCTGTTCCTCAGAGGTTTTTAGTTCATGCTTTGTGTTTGAAGAGGAATATTTTTCTTTAAAAAATAAAAAAATGTTTAAGTTTTCACCTTAGTGTGTTTGTTTCTAGGGGAGCTGAATATTTTGCGGGGAGAGGGAGACAGTATTTGTGCTTGTGTGTGGTTAAATCAACTTTGATCTCTTCACTCTTCTAAAGCTAGCAAGAGCTAAGAGAAAGCACAAAGCTTTGTGAGCTTCCCCGAAGCAAGGAGAAGCTCGTGACCTTGATTTGGAAATGGAAGAAGTCCATTGTTATGCTCTGAAGGCTTTCCATCAATTAAAAGGGAAGCCACCTCCTGCCATTAACTGATGTTCTGAACTTCTCCCTGGATGCAGCTGCAGGGACCTTCCTGTCTTGACCTCCTGTAGGGCAGGGACTGTCGTTTACAGACCTGTTTCCTTAGAACCCTGACCTCAGCTGATGGCTGCAGGGTCGCATGGTAGCACCAGCACTATTTTGTTTTGTCTGGATTTTCAGTAATTTGGTAGGCAGGGAAGAGGGGGGTGTAAGGGAGGTACTGAATGCAGGTGCTTTGATCTTGACCCAGTCATCTTCCAAATGTGCGCATGTTGGCAAGAAAGCCAAGAGGATTATTTATATGGATAAGGACTGAGCACATGTAAGGGATGTTTGGTGAAGCCCCAGAATTTGTCCCAAGATAAGCACAGTCACAGTGTCAAGAGTGGTCCAGTTATATGCACACCTTACGATTTGTGTTCATTTGGCACTTAAGGGATTTTTTCCTCTGTGAGATGGGGACTGAGAGTCTCTCTGAGATTTTGGTTTTATGCGTTATTTTATGACCTTTATGTTTTTAATGTAATGTAGATTAAGAGACAGGTGGCATAAGCTTTTAGACATCGGCTTTCTAAGCACAGGCTTCAAAGGCTGTAGTTTTCCTCCATTTATACTTTTATGACTTATGTTTTACTTTATTAAAATGTGCTGATGATGATACAGTAAAGGTTGAAAGATCAAGAAAATGAGAATGAGCAAGAGGGAGCCATGAGCAATAACAAAACTTAATTAAATGTTTGATGAATTTACGAACTTGCTGAGAAGGCACAAGCAGAGGCCTTGCCTGATAGATAGGGCTGGAAAAGATAAGAACTCCTGCCTTTGTTCTCGTCCTTGTAGATAATTTAGCTTAAACTAGCCATATGGTTTTACATCACTAATGAAAACTTAGATAATAAGAGCACTAACAAGCATTTTTTTAGGGACTAACGAGCATTCTTTAGGAAAGGACATTTGCATATGCTAATAGTTTCCCAGAAAACTAATGAATACATGTACTTAACCTGCACAATTAGGCCTGACGGTGTGCACGATAGGTGGAGCGTGCACCCAGCGCTGCAATAAAGAGTGCCTGCTTTCTAAAACTCCAAGATCAAGTCTTAGAGAGTTTCTGAACTGCCGATTTACTGTATCACTGATTTGTTTTAAGACCTGGCAATGTCTTCTGTCTTGTCTTTAAATACCTGGAGAGAAGTTCTATGCATTGCTATGCAGGAAGGGATGCACTTCTCAGACACTCTTCCTTTCCCCCCCTCTTTTTTCAGTGTTAGAGACCTGTTTGGTTCTGCAATCTGTTTTTATTTTCAACAGTGGTCTGTTTACTTGCTTTTCCATTACTGGCAGGAGATCTAAACTGTGGTCATACAGGTGAGTCTTCCTGGGCTCCATCAAAGAGCTTCCTTCTGCTGTTGGCAGATTTGTTACAACCAGTAGGGATGCTTCATGCTTAATAATTTAAATATTTCCATCCAGCCCACTGAAAGTTTTCTATTCAAAGACCTGTACAGTATTTTTAAAATATGAGACATGATAGCATTGTTTGACCCACCACTGTCAAGCTACTGTCAGTAGTTTTTGTAAACTGAGAACAACAGCCTGATAGTCATCGATGTTTTCCTTCTGTTTCTTAGCTCTGTCCAACTTTCGGAAAAAAGGAACCGATTCCTTCCAGACTAGTGAGTTGTGATTTTTTTCTAATTAAGGGTTGTTGTTGGGCTTTGGGTTTTGGTTTTGTTTTTTTTTTTTTAATTAATTAAGGGTGATCAAAGACAGACTTTTCAAAGGAGGCCGTGTGTTTTAATTAAATTACTGGCATCGTGCCACCGATGGCTCTTTACATACGGATGTATGGTGAAGCACGGGGTGAGCCGTAGCGCTCACACCAACGCGACGCTGATAAAAACCAAGACCGCGGCAACACGGTTCCCCCTCGGTACCAGCCGAGGATCTGCTCACACACATTTCCCCTCTGCGGCCGTGATGCCGGGGTACCCGTGGGGAGGGACGGTGATGGTCCGTGGTGCCCGGGTACCCGCTGGGGGGGACGGTGATGGTCCGTGGTGCCCGGGTACCCGCTGGGGGGGGACGGTGATGGTCCGTGGTGCCCGGGTACCCGCTGGGGGGGGACGGTGATGGTCCGTGGTGCCCGGGTACCCGCTGCGGGGGACGGTGATGGTCCGTGGTGCCCGGGTACCCGCTGGGGGGGACGGTGATGGTCCGTGGTGCCCGGGTACCCGCTGCGGGGGACGGTGATGGTCCGTGGTGCCCGAGTGCCGGATGCATTTGCATCTGTAATTAATTAGGCGTGCAGCTGAGCCCCTCACCTCACCGAAACGGTAAGAAGCGATACGTTCCGCTGGTCCTCCCGCAGGTACTTTGCCGGGGGATGCCCTCGCCCTCCGGAGCCGGCGGGCCCACTCTCCCCCCCCCCCCAAGCCGGGCCGGGCGGGCATCCCGGCTCCGTCTTTCCCCCTCTCCTCGTTATTTGGGTTTGCGAACCTAAACCGCCGTCCCGACCCTCCCGCGACCCCAAACACCCCGGGGCGGGGGGGGGGACGACGAGGCGGGCAGAGGGTTTTAGAGCGGCGGCGGGGCCGGGGGAGCGCGGAGCCATGGGGGAGGCGGACCCCGGCGAGCCGGCGGCGGAGAGCCGGGGGACTGCGGTGGAACCGCTCCAAAAACCGCCTTACTCCTACGTGGCTCTGATCGCCATGGCCATCCGGGCCAGCCCCGAGCAGCGGCTTCCCCTCAGCGGTATCTACGCCTACATCGCCGGGCGCTTCCCCTACTACCGCGGCGGTCCCAAGGGCTGGCAGAACAGCGTCCGCCACAACCTCAGCCTCAACCCCTGCTTCCGCCGCCTCCCCCGCCGCCACGCTCCCCCCGCCGCTCCCCGCCGCGGCGGAGACTGGGTGCTCGATCCCGCCTTCCACGACATGTTCCCGGGGGGGGACTACCGACGACGACGACGGCCGCGACGACAAACCGCCCCCCCAACGCCGCCGCCGCCTCCTCCTCCTGCCGCCGCCGTTCCCTGGCTGGCCCCGCCGCCGCCGCCGCCGCCTCCCGCCGCTTGCCCGCACGGTCCCTGCGCGGCGCTGGCTCTGCCGTTGCCCCGGGGGTGCCGCTGCGGTGAGGTGGCCGGTTGGGCCCCCCCCGCCATCCTGGGGCTGCCGCAGGGGCTGCCCGCTTGGCCGCTGGCCGGCGGCGCCGGGGCGAGGGCTGTCCTGCGCCCGGCGGAGCTGGATTTGGGGATAAGGAGCGACCTGGGGGGGGAAGGTGCCCTCCTCCTTTAAATACAGCCCCCGACGTGAGATGCGGTGCTGCAGGACGGGGGCTGATCTGCTTGAGCAGAGGTTGTGTCGGCTGGTTGAGGGGTTCGGGTGTGTTTCTGCATCCCGGCTTGAGAAAGGGGCTTAAAATAAATGCTCAGCTATTCAAGTGCCTGGAGGAGGATTGCTCGGAGAAGTTCCCGTTGCTGTGACTGAGACGTGCCACCTTGTTTCTCCGTGCTGTGAGGAGCTTGAATTGTGCTTCTGCACTGCTTTATCCGTTTGGATTGCGGGGGGAGGTTGTGATTTTGGGGGATTAGGGGGGGTGAGGCTGTGATTTCGGTGTTTGAACCTCCAGGCAGGGCTGAAGGGGGGGCTGCGGAGCTAAATCGGTATCTTGTGTCTTCTCGAATCTGTCGTGTAGATGCTAGTCCTTGCAAAAGCGAAACCCGGCTCGTGCAGGGAAATTATTTTTTCAAGTGTCCTTAAAACTCCTTTTGGAGCTTTTCTTTCAAGGTTTATGGAAAAGCAATATATGCATTTTTCCATCGGGGGGGGGGGGACCAGCGAAAAACTGAAACAGAAACCCCAAAGATCTTTGGAGTAATACTGGGAATCTTGTGGGTTTGTATTTAAAGTGAATCTATATGGGGTTTTTCATACAGTGAAGAGTTATTTTATACTGTTGCTTGTTATATATGTTTACATATGTTCATTGTTAACAGGTCTCTTATAAATGATGATGCTATAATTACTATGTTCATTGTTAACATGTTTCTAACAGATGATGCTATAATTACTGCGTAAGGTCTTTTCCCCTTTTAATTTCAGAGGGAGTAGTTTCTATGCTTTTCCCTCAGAATAAGGGTTCAGAGAGAAAATATGCTTCTAATAAAACTGTGTTTCAAGGGAGAGAAAAGTTCAAATGCTGTTATGTGAAGAGCAGCGCTTGTTGTGTGTTATATTTTATGACTTGTTTAATAAATAGTACTTCCAAAAAGTTGTGGCTTCAGAAAGTACTTAAATTATTTTGATGCTTTCTTGATGATCCTTGAAAGAAGGTGCAACTTAAATCCACTTTTATAGTTGTTATTTTTTACTTTCCTATACTTACAAACCGATTCTAAATCTCATCTTTAAATTTTAGCAATATGATACAAACAGTGCTGGAAATACTGTTAGATTTAGCTGGGGCAACAACTTTACAGTTGTTCTTACGTGATGCCAACATATTAAAGATACTGCAGTTTTATGATTTTTCAGGTTGGTTTTTGTTTTCCTTTTGTCTCATTTTTCATGTAGCTCCTGATAATCTTGAATGCTAAACCACTTGCTATACTTTGAAAAACTGTCTTTGCACTTTAGTTATAAAATCAGTTCAGTGCCCAAAGTGGAATGCAATTACATAAAAATTGTTGCATTTTGAAGCTGATGGTAAGTCTGTATGTAATGGAAACAAATTCTCCTTGGGTTTTTGTTTTAAATAACATATGGTTCTGTTCTGTTTTGGCAAAGTTTTTAAGTCCCTGCTGTGGTTTAGAGCATATGTGAACAATACATGTATGTGAAAACTACAGCTGCTGAATTTGGCGTATTAAGCTTGACCTCTGCACTCCCCTTAATTCCACTGTACGCAGAATTAGGAAGAGTTTCAGAAAGTCTGACTTTGTGTATGCTTCTCACAGGTTGTTTTATCAGCTAAGCACCATATGCAGGTTATTGAATCTGATGATGTTCCAGCTGATGTTTGTCTTTTCTGTAAAACAGACCTTAGGCTTCGCAGCCTGAAAGAGTAATAACTGCTTTCTTCTAAAGGACTCCCATTTTATTCTAAAATAATGAATGGAGGTGTGCATACGAAGAACAAATCCATTTTCCTGGGTAATCGTTTTGGTTCAAATAGAATTGTCTTCAGGGCATGGTATGGTTGGTATTAGTACAAATAGACCCAGTATTTCTTCTTTTGATATTTCTTCTTCCTATTGCATTGTAGATAATGTGTAAATGTCCACAGTCACACGTGAAATTTATTGTGCACTCATGCATTTAGTAATTTTTTGCCCACGTATTAAATAATTGTTCGCTCATGCATAAACTAACTTTGCCCTCATGCACGAACTGGTTGTGTACTTACAAGTGAACTTTTAGCTCATGCATGGACTCATGCCTTCAGGCATAAACTAATTGCTTGTGTGTAAACTAATTGTGCCGTCCTGCTTTCAGAGTGTGGTGTAGCCAGTGTGTGTTAGTAAGATGGACCTGGACCCTGTTAATGTCTTCTTTCTACTCGATTGTGTAGATAACTTGTGAAGAGTGAAAGTGTCTGCTTTTTTGTGGGGGTGTGCACTTTCATACATGGATCTCCAGAGAAAGAAATCAAGTCTTGGAGGAGACTTGCTCGGGGTTTTCTTTATGGCCTTGGCTGTAGTGCCACTGGGACAGGCACCCTCACTCGCAGGCTCCATCACACCCCATCCCCACGAAGAACGGGATTCCCTGATTTTCTGTTTCCCCAGTAAACCTCCAGTGCACGGGGTCTCCTTAGAAACCCTGGGGTGGGTTGTGTTCCCAACGGGGGTAGCCTGTTGCGGGCAAACCAGTCTTGACTTGGGGAATTTTTACTTAATTGGATTCACTGCCAGTTAGTACAACTTCTGGTCACTGATTTAAGTACTGGGGGAAAAAAAAAAGCATAAACAATCATAAAATTAGCAAAATGCCTTTTGGCCCCCTTCCCCAGGCTCAGTTTAAGCCAAACACTTATAGTTTTCCTTCCTAGTCTCAACTTGCCTTGTTTTTGCCAAGAGTTGTACTTAGTCCATCCCTGTTACTTTAGGGAGGTGACAAGCGGCACAGGAGGTTGGTTATGTGCATAAGGATTTCTGTGTGCTGCTCTGGGTGCTTCTTACTGGTTTTGTGTCACCTGTGGGCTGCAGGCTCTCAGCAGGGTGTCTGCATCCCTGTCTGGGTCACCTTAATTGTGCTAATTGTGTCCTCCTGTGTGAAAGCAGGGAAGGCCGCAATTTATGCCCAGTGCAGGCTGCAAAGCCGGGGCTTTTTGAGAAGGCTTCTCTGTTTTTTGGGGTTTTTGTTTTTTGTGTTTTGTGGAATGCTCTCTCTTGGAGAGGGGCAACAGCTGCTGCAGTTTCTGAAGAGCCAGTTAATTATTTTTCTCAGGTAACCTCATGTTACCCAAAGGTCCACGGTCAGCTGGGAGGGGTCAGTGCCCTCCCCTCAGCTTGCTCGAGCACGTGCAGCTGCAGCTTGTCTGTGCTAATGAGACCCAGAAGCTTCTTTGCAGACACTGCTGGTCTCGGTGAGTTGTGGTGGGGCTGAGAAGATCTCCTTGCACCAGGGACCCCCGCTTGCCTGAGCGTCCCTGCTAGCCCTTGGTTTTTGCAAGGTGTGTACCTCTGTGTGGAAACCAGACCTGGACCAGGGATTGCTTTTGGAGCAAAGCTGCCTGTGAGCCCAGCAGTTGCCTGGCAGGGGATTGACTGGGGTAAGCGATGGCAATTTCTTACTTCCATAATGGCCTATTTTATGACTTGGCACCCTCACGCTGGGTTGCGTGAGGGGAGCTCTCTGCCTTCCCTGTTGTGGGTGCTCTTTTGTGTGTACTCCCACCAAATGCATGGATAAGGCTACTTTTATGTGCCCTTAAGTAAAGATCACTCCTGCCTCGTTATTCCCCTTGAAAATAAGAGATTATAAGGAGCGTATGAAGTGAATTTTGTAGGCCAAAGAAAACGGTCCAGGTGGTTTTCTGGAAGGCTGTGTGCCCATGGCTCATGAGGCACTCAGCTTTGGCTTTGCGTGGGTTCAGACAGAAGCATTCGTTGCTGTTTTCTACTTCATGTGTGTTGTGGTAGCAGCTAGAGGCTTCAGTTCTGGGCCAGGACCCAGCTGAGGTAGGCAGAACAAAAATATGGTTTATATTTACAACTATTTACAGCAGCTGACAACTAAGCGAGCACTTTACTGTGCGTCTTGTCCGGCTCATGTACTCCTGCATGTAACAAGAAATAGATGTGTCATACTCAAAAGTGGACTTTATTGTTGTTATTTGTGGCTTTTTTTTTTTTGGTGGTTGTTATTTCCTGTTTTAACTTTCAGATGACTTGGTGACTCTAGTGTCTGAGGTATCCATTCTCACACAAGAGATGATGAGCACAGTGGAAATTATTAGCTACATCTGGTCCAAGGTTTTCAAAACTAATGAATTTGGGTTCTGGACACGTGATAGTCTCAGGATTTTGAATATCAAGCATTTAAAAGTGTTTCAGTTTGTACTTCTACAGTTGCACTTAAATTTGGGAACAGCTCATTTATTTGTAATCCCGTCTTTGCTGATTTAGTACCTGAAAGTTCTTTTGTATGTCTGAAATCCTTCAAAGATTGTCTTATCCTTCATCTTTGTGTATGATTCTCTGAGTAAGTAAATGATCTTCCCAATTAAATGTGGCTGTTAAAGGGGTTGGGGGAGGGAGGTGTTGTCAGTGTTTGGGGGTGGCATATTTTTGTTTTGTAGGTTTTTTTGTAAAGTCTTCAGGACTTCCTGAAGCAGTTCTTGTGTTTGACTCTTCTGAATGTATTTAATTATAACTGTAGTTTACCAGCAAACTTCTGTGTAATAGTCTTCACAGCTACAGCATTCAGTCCTCTGGCATTTCTATCCAAAAAATGTTGAGTGTCTAGAAAAGGAAACTGTGGTCGGTACATAAGCCTCTGTTTTATTCAACAACTACAGTAGAGACACTAGAAATGACATTTCAAGCTTTATATAATTACAAATACATAGCAAGAGCTCTGTTCATATGGTAGGTTTCTGAAGAATATGGCATCTGTGAGGCTCTGGTTGCACAGTAGCTCTGCTGTGGAATCCTAGGGCAGGCAACACTAAATTCAGTGGTGTGTTAGTGCCTGTGTGCAAAGGATGAAAAGTTGTATGTGGTGCATGAAGTGCTGAATGTCTTGTAGGCAGTAAAGGCTGTGAAACAGAATACAGTGTATCAGGCAAAGCATGAGACAGTAGTCTCAAGTTTCCAGTTAAACCCTGTTTTAAGATGAACATTGTGAACAAATAGTCACAGAAATTCTGTGCATCAAGAAATGCTAATAATGTTGTCAAATTATACAAGGTAATTATAGATGCAGGAGTTTTATGTTGGTTCAGCTCTTCATTTTCATCTCTTAAAAGATATGCAAGTGTGTCAAGCTTTTGAGGACATATGGAAGAGTCAAGAGCTTTGTCTTCTCTCTCCGGTGGGTTCATGTGTCGTGTTGGCCCTTCATTACTTTTAGCAGCCTGTTTAAATTGGTAAGAGTGATGTATTTGCCAGCACTTTCTTGGTTCCACAGCTTTTCCATTTTGCGATTGCCACTAGGTGGGGCGTTCGTGCCAGCACACCAGCGTTAGGGGTGGCTATTAATGAGGCTGAACTGGGTCTTTAGGGAAAGACCTCTGCATCTCCATCCCCTCTGGAAATGAAACAATAAATACACGTTGGAGCAATGTTAACGGGAGATTCTAGGAGTCTGCAAGTGGAGGTGGGAAGATGAGTTCAACTGCCTTTTTCACCTGCAGTGGTTTCTCCTGCTCGCCCCCTCCCAGCAGCATCCCCCATCATGCTGGGCTTGATTAATTTTCCTTAAGGTGATGGGGCCTATGGGCAGGTCTGATCAGATGTAGGTGGAATTTATTGTAAGGATAGTAGGGATGCACGCGGCTGAACTATCTGTAGTCCAAGTATTTGGATTGCAGACCACACTGTAAGGGGCTTTGCTCTCCTTTCTCTCATGCTCCTTGTTGCACCTGCTTTGTCCTTTTCTTGAGCAGGTTTGGATAATGTGCCACAGCCCCAATACCAAGTAGTTAGGTCTCTTACACAAATACCTTTATGTGAATGCCACAGAAGAGTTAATCATCTCTTCTGTTTGCCTTCTCCAGAGGCTCCTTCAGTTGTCAGCAGAGATGGTCTCTTCCAAAGATTGATTCAGAGCATTTAGAGGAAGGCCCTGCTCTGAATCCCTGCTTGTAGGAGCATCTCTCTTCAGTTATTTAAAAAGACAAAACAAAAAAACCTAGGAGCCTAGGAAGACTAGCTGGCTAGCTCTGCCAACCAAGGGAGGTGCTGGGAATCCCCCTCAGTCTCATTCAGGCACTTAGACACACATCCCCCCCAGCTCCCCGCTTTACTTCTGTGGCTGGAACAGAAAACTGCAGTGTTGGCTGCGTTTAAACCAGGGGGATTGTTCATGGTCTGCACGGCTTTTTTAGCAGCTCAGAAGTACTGGGGCCTCTCCTGTGTTTTGCATCCCTCTAACAGCAGAGGGTCTTATTGGTAAGCCTCTTTCTCTTGGGTTTGTGACTGCATTTAGAAAACTTGACGTCTGCTTATTTTTCTTCAAGTTATAGCCTTTGGTCAACATTCTTATAGGTTTTATAAATAAACTACAGCACAGCATATCCCTTTGCAAGCAATACAGAGGCTTTGAAAATGACTAAGGAAATATTACATTCCCCTTTCCCACCAGTAGATATCAGACTGTTTAATTCTTTTCCATTGTGTTGCCATGCATCTGTCTTCACTCCTTCCCCTTTTGGTTTTAGCACTTAAAAAATGGTTTTATGTGTTATTAACAGTAGAAAAGGACAATTCACCTGTGCACAGTGCTGAATTAGTACAGATGTAAAAAGACTTCCAATTGACAAAATCCAGGCTAAATACAGTGTAGAGAGATGCCGTGTTGATATCTTAACATGTTAAGGCCTATAACTGATCCTGAGCTGTCACTCACTGTGGGATGTGCTAGGTCATTTTGTGGCTTCATATTGTGAACTGTTGCCCACCATGGCTAAGGTTGTGCATGCTTATCCCACCTGCATTCACTTTAAATTTTGAGCACTGGTCTCCAGAAGCACTAGCCAAGCTGTGTTTTGTGTCTGGCTTTTCCCTTTGCTTTCAACACCACCAGGATTCCTGTGACATGGCTTCTTTTCCTTTTGTTTTATCCAGTTAGTTGGTTGATATAAACATAGATGTGGTTACATGCAGAGATAAAGTTGGAAATACTTTATATGAAATGGAAGCCAGGGTGTTTGCTTGTTTGTCAGTGGTTTGCTTGGCCTTTCTGTCCCCTAGTAGTGTTTTTGCCCCTAACTGTTGTTTCTTCATCTCCACCCTTTTAATTTCTCAGCCTTATGTAGAAGACTCCCAAGATAAGGCTGTGAGCAATGAAGACTCCTGCAAAATAGAAACCTTTCTGTCAGAAGCTGCCAACAGAGGGTGAGTTGGGAGAGCTATGAATGCTGAGAGCTGTAGACAAGCTGATCCACTGTCCCTCTTCAATACATAGATGCGACTCAGAATCCTTATTCTTTAATAGGTTGTGTATGGGCATAAAAATGGTGTTAAGAGCATTTGAAAAGCAGCAGATTATAGATAAAGTTCAGATAGTCTGTAGAATGGTCCTCAGTAGATATTTGAAGCTGCAAATCTGAATTCTTGGGGATTAAGGAGGTTACATACTTTTCCTTAAAGTTTAGAGCATAAAATGGATGCAGAGCTGCCTGTGGAGTAGTGTCTGTTTTGACTTGTTCCTTTTACTCTGGGACCTTCAGGGCAGGAATTAGTGTTGTGGTACCTCCCAAAGCTAGTCTATCTGTAGGACTTTTCCTATGCACAAGGGACCAAGAATACCCTATCCAAGCTGCAAAGAGAGCAGTGCTTTAAAAAGCAAGCTAATAGCCATGAGCGGCTTACTGCAGAGGGGACAAATGGGCAACAATTCAGTCTTGTGTTTCCCCCTTCAAAAAATCCCTCTTTAGCCTACAAGAATTGTAGCAAAATTTGTTGAACTTCATGAACCTAGTGTGCTTAAAGTGGTGGCTGACAATGGTTGTGGAAAGGCCAGCTGCCTTAGCCGGGGATAAGTAACACAGAAGAAGAGAAGGCAAGGAGCAATCCAAATTCCCAGCGAGAGCACCAAGAGAGCTCTGAGAGGGGCATGTATGGGAAATGATGCTTCGTGCATTGTCTGGAGGGAGGTAAGGTACAGCTCCCATTCCCCCAGATGCTCTGGGTGTGCTGCACCCTCTCCAGTTTGTTGTCCTCTCCCCAAAGTGCCTTGTTCGTTATTCTTTGTACCGGAGGGCAGTTGCTGGTTGCAGTCAGTTTGGCATCTCTCTGAGCACGGCAGGGAGGCTGCAGACCCTGCGGAGATCTGGAACAGACCCTCTGCCTGCCGTGCTCCTGCAGCATTTCCAGAACCTGGCTGCAAGACGCAGGGCTGCTGCGTGGTCAGAGGTCGCACCCAGCCATCTCCATCAGCACGAGTGTGGTGATGGGAGTTCTTCGCGCTCAGTCCTGCCTTTTCCACCGCACAGGAGTGGACAGCGTGTGCTAGGACTTGACAGTGAAGTATAGCAGGAACTTCTGCTGTACCCAGGAAGCTCAGATACCTGTTGGGTTTAGCTTGGCTCTCTTAATATCAGCCGCACTCCCACCTCTCCCCCCTTTGCCACCCCCAAGACCAGCAGGGTCGAGTGAGATGCATTTCCCTTCGTGCTGCTGGATTTCCCCTCCCTCAGTGGCTCTCTGGCCATGCAACTCCGTAACCAGTTTCCCGTCAAGAGCAAGTACAGCATTTCTCACCGAGATCGTGGCCTGTGGTAAGGGGGTGGGAAGGGAAGAGGGGGTGGGGTGCGTGTTGGGGGAGCTGTTGCTGCTGCAGTTTCGTGCCTCAATCTGTATTCTCTCTCTTCTCTGCATGGCTTCCTGTTTTTTCACACCACTGCTCTTTGAAACAACAAGCTGCAAGCAGCAAGGAGGACAGGGGGTGGAGGTTAGTAGGCTGGAAGAAGCCTCTGGCGACACTTGCAAAAGGTTTGGGTGCAGGCTCTGGAAAAGGCACTACATGCTTATGTATTTCTCCGGGTGCAATCCTGCCGTTGCATACCGCAGAAGTCGCTCTCTGAGGAGGTGTTGCTGTGGTACACGTATGCTCCTCAGAAACGCGTTGCTCAGTGCCGCGCGATTGCGGAGGAACTGTCCGTTAATTTTTCACTGCCAGTTGTCTTCCGCAGCTGCTCTTGAATGGACAAAACTAGGATTTGTCCTGTACTTGGGCATCCTGTGATAATCAGTCAGATGTAGTCAGTGTCAGAATAATGCTAAAAGATGAACCACCAGTGCTGATTCCTGCAGAATTTGGGAGTTTATGCTTTAAAAAAACCACGCAGTCCAGTTTTGCTTAGTATGTGAAATGAGCAAGCATCTAGTTTGAAGGGCAACAGTTATGAATTGCCCTACCTTTCCATGACCTTGGGTAGCTGGCAGCTTGTACAAGGGCTGGACGATAGTGAATTGCTCAGAGAAGTGATTCCCGAACTGTGAGCCAGACAGAAATTGCTAACCGTTTGCAAAGAACTGAAAATTCTTGAGAGCTGTGACTTCTGTTTTTTTTGGATGCCTGACAGCATTCGTAGAAAATTAAGAAGTTGCATTAGGAACACTGCTGTCGGTGTAAGTCCTGTATTTACTGCTATGTTGTCTCCCCTCTGTTTTGAGAGGGGGAAATGGTCTGTCTGATGACCAGTAAAAGGCAAAATGTGAAGAAAGCTATTCCCAGGATATCATCGGGATGAGGGAGCTGTACCATGAGGTGTCCTGCTTGAGTCAAACCTATAGCAGAGTCCTCTCCCGAACAGGACTTGTTAACAATGTTGTTTGAAAACATTTTTTCCGGTCTCCCACACGCTTAACGTGAGCGAGTCTCTACTCACTCAAGTTAAATCCATAATTCATCTTTGGTAGATGAATAACTTGTAGGGTTGAGGGAGCTGCTCTACCATATAGGACCAGTATCACATTCACTTCAGCATCCGATCTGTGCTCTTGTTCAATGCCATGTGCTTTAGAGAGAGGTGCAAGGAGTCCTGTGTTCTAGTCAGTATGATTGTTGCAGAATGGGAGATCATTTTTAATCTGAAATAGCTGTGTTGCTGTCTTGTCTGCCAGCGGGAGTCAACGATAAATTGTCTAGAAGCAGAAATTTTGGAGGAATGGAGCTAGATGGCTACAGATAACTTTGGTTCAAGGCGTGAGACAAATGGGTGTTCCTGAGATGCTATTTTTATGGGTGACATCAGAGCCTTGGTTTGCTAACATGTTGCTAAGTGCCTTCAAAAGCTGCTCCTCTGGATAATCATTGCAGAGTCCAGGGCAAGGTAAACAGAGGATTAGGTTGCAAAGTCTTGTTCTGGCAATGGTTCTTCTCTGCGGGAGGCGGATGGGCAGCCAACTGAGCACAGCTGCTCGTGGAGTTCCTTGCTTGCCAGACAGTGCTGTAGGAAGGAGATGAAAAATGGGAAAGATTGCATTAATTATTGAGCCTTGTAAAAATAATTAGCAAGACAACAGCAGGCAAATGGGCAAGGAGGAGGAGAAAAACAGCTGCCAAAGCACGGAAAGATAGGACTTCACTGGAGATAGAAAAGGAGGGGGAATTGGATAAGGTGTCCTTTTAATCAGTGGCTGGGGAGACAGATGAAAAATTAATGTATGAGCTTTGCGTGCACATTAGAGCAGGGCAAGGAGGGAGGGGACATCTCATTTAAGTTGCCCACTCTTGGCTTCCACCAAAGGCTCCTGCAGATTAAATGCTGTTTTCATGGCTTTTCAACAGATGTTATGAGTGGTAACAGATATGACCAGTGATACAAGGAGAGGCAAGAACAGCTTGTGCAAATGTTTGTCCAGAAGGATTGCCTGGCTTTTCCATATATGAATTGGTACCAGGGCTGTAAAGGAACTGGCCAAAACGCTGGTTAGTCCAGGTTCCCAGATGACAGGAACAAGCCTCCGTTAGGAATCGATTTTCTCCTTCATTTTACAGTTCCCTCCAGAGTCACCAGCAAGCATATGAATGGTTTTTGCACTGTAATGCTGTGGTCTCTGATTTGTGGGCAGAGCTGTCTACTGTGATACAAGGATGTAGTTAGTAAGATTTAACAGTGAGTCTCTACTGCGTGCTGAATGTAACTTTGTCATCAGTGATTTCATGGTGAGGCCCGTTCATGTCTTCCAGAGTAATTCCTAGGGTCATTATCCTCCTGGAATTGTTTCCCGTGACCAGTCTTCCAGGTGCCACTGTCTAGAATCTAGCAGATGCTCTCTACTCCTGGAGAGCTGCATCTGACTGGTCTCTCACCTGGCTCTATGCAATCTCTTGCAGCGATCTTTTTCTATATTACCTAAGCAGATAGCATAAAAGCTACGCTGTCGTGTACATTAAAGAAAACAGCCTGTCAGTTGGCAGTTCCCAGTCCTCCCACGAGAACATTGTTCTTCACTTGAGGCAACCACCTAAAAAGGGGAGGAAAGCGCTGCAGGGAGAGGCCCCATTATAGCCAGATGACTTCTGAGCACTTGCGATCTGTAGAACTGCTGACCATGCTCTGTTCCTTCAGGGAAAGTCAACTACACATATGTAGTAGAGAGGGTGATTCAGTCACCCGTGATAAGATCTAACAGATATCTTAATTGAAGTAAATAAACAAGTATCAGCATAAACTAATGGCTGACTTTACTAGAGCTCAGTTGCCTCTCTGTAATGGAAAGTTTCAGGGAAACTTTGGGGGAATTTGCACACATGCAATCACAGCTGCTGACTCCTCATTCAGAGCAGAGGAAAACATTGTTTTCAGAATCAGTTATGCTGGGGTTTTTTTGTTGGTTTTTTTTAATGGCCTCTTCCTCTATTTTTTTGTGACATAGGAGAAGCAGTGTGACTGGTTTTAATTTTCTGCTGTAAGACTGATCCCAAGTGGGTAAGTGGGGAGTACTGCTAGACAATTCACGCTCAGTGTCTTCTCCTGATGCTGCCAGCGTGGAGGAAGACGGCTTTCCCCTGG
Source organism: Buteo buteo (assembly GCF_964188355.1). NCBI lineage: Eukaryota > Metazoa > Chordata > Aves > Accipitriformes > Accipitridae > Buteo > Buteo buteo. Next base: position 5,336,100 of record NC_134175.1, read on the forward strand.
ACCCAGGTGATGGGAGCACTGTTTACTGGGCTCATTCAGTCTTTGCTAATTCATATGCAGGCAGAACTACCATGACATGTCTTTATTCATGCCAGCTTGTAGCTACAACCAGGACAGTCTCCAAAGTACAGCCAAGGTAGCAGGCACAACCATCTGTAGATGAGCTGGAAACATTGACCATCAAGATGGTGATAAAAAATTAATCAAGGTTTGATTGTCACATGGTTGGTCGTTTTGCTATCTAAAGTGCCTGAAGGGGAAGACTTTGCGCTGTGAGCTGTCTACAGGTTTGTCAGGTGCCTTCACCTTTACTTTTTTGCAGCATAGCAGGACTTGACATGCTATTTATTGTCATTTGTAAATTGAGGAGATGTTCGACTGCCTTCCCTCCTTTGGTCAGCTGGAACCACAAAAGGGGTTCAGGAAGAGGAGTAGGGAAAAATGCTGCGATGCTCTGGATTGAGCAGTTTGCGCTGCCAAGTAATCTGTTATCACCAAACATGCTAGGGTGTCTGTTATCAGAGATAAGGGAAGACAAAGGTTCAGCAAAGACAGGAGCCATGTGGGACAAGAGCTCACCCATTCTGGTAAATGAGATCAGATGTGTGTACTTGTGCATCTCCCCTCTTGGCAAAATATATTTCAAATCTCTCTGGGCTTTTGCTGGTTTTGATTTAGCAGTGGAGGAAAAAAAAGATCAAGTGTGGGTTTTGAGGGGTTGGTTGGCTTGGGTTTTGTCATTTGCTAATCTGAGGGAGCTACTCCAATCATAAAGTTTGCTGTGTGGATATTTATGTCACCACAGGGGAAAGACTGTCTGGTGTTTCAGGAACAGGAACGGAAAGTAGTGCTAGCCTCCGTTCCCCCACTGCTGCGTGTGACCTCCCAACACAGGGAATGGACGAGCAGAGTGCACGGGAGTAAGCAGCAGCAATCGATAAAGCATCGAAGGAAGAGAAGAATGCTAAATAAATAACGTGCATGGAGGAATAGTCAGGGCATGACCTGTTAGCACTGAATGGTCTGTAAGTGGGTGCTGTGGCTCGGGTTGTAATGGCATGACATTAAAAGCCCATATGGCATCGTCAGGAGCTCTGGGTTTTGAGAGGGCATTTGCCTGGCTCCAGGGTGGGAGCTAGTAAAAGAGACAAGTGTAACAGGCTGGGAAATGGCACAGAAAGAGAAATGCTTCTGTAAAAGGAGAAGTCTGAGGAGGAGGAAGGATATATTTTTAGTGTCAAAGGGCTTGTGAATTTCTTTTGCTTTTGCCATGGAACAAACCACATGTGTGATACCTAGGTATGTTTTTGTTGGGGACTTTTGAGGGTGGGGAGGAAATGTCTTTAAAGGCCCCTTTTCTTTGCAAACTTTTCTTTAGTGAGTTGAGTGAGCATCTTGGCTCCCCAAGGAGCATCCCAAAGGAACCTGACAGATGAGCAGGTGGGTGGTGGGTGGTTGCCACAGCAGCAGGCAGGAGATGCCGCCATCAGGGGTTAATTGGGGTGCTGTGCCATGTGTCTGCAGGACGCTTGTTAACCTGTTGGGCACCTGACTGGTGAGCCACGCATCTAGCAAGCAGATAACCACAACAAGAAGCATTGTCAGTCATATTTTACTTTCGCCCCCCACTTCTCCAGCCCAAGACGGTGGCTGATAGTTTGCAGTTTTGCAAGCCATGTGCATCTGCCCAGCTTGCAAAGTATGGCAGTAGTCTTCTGCTACAGGCAGTTCAGTGTCCCTAAGCTCTTTGGACAGTGTTACAAACCCAGTGCTTCCCAGCAAAACATCTACCTCAAGACCTGGCATCTTTGACCTCCCAGACCAAAGCAAGCTAAGTTTCCTGCTGTTCCCCATCATGAGAGCACTGCTCTTTGGCTGAGAATATGGCAGTTTGAAATGGGATGGTAGAGAGAGACTCTTTGCTGACACTAAAGTAAATGGAATAGTTCCCTTTTCTGGTGCCTTGTTTCTTGTTGCTAATTCTTTCAAAACTTTTCTTTCTAGAAGTGGGGTTTTATGGTCAGGTCATTGGAAACAAGCTACAATCCCCTCTTGCGGTACTCTAGCAAGTGGCTGTATTCCGTCTATGTTTTCAAGTGGTTTCCATGTTTCTTGGTATCTCCAGTGGGAACTCCAGATCATTTCATTCTCAAAGTCAGGCAAAGCAGCGTGGCTTGGCAAAGATGTCCTCTGGCAATATTACCGTGCTGTACATAATAGCACATACCTATGAAGCTGGTGCTTATTTATGGAAAAAAGTTGCACAGGTTTCACTAAATTTTTCCATTGAATTTCCAAGCCTAATTCTGAAAGCATCGGCTTGCCAAAATTGTGTATGAACCCCGTGACATGGTCCATCTCCTTTTTGACAGTGGTGTGCCCCTGGTTTCTTCCTGTAGGCATCCAAGCATCATGCCTCTTGCTGCCTGGGAATTCTGCTAACTATGTATGTCTGTTACTCTCCTCTCCTTACCCCTGTCATTTTCTCATTTTATCTAGGAGACTTTGCTCTGTGTCTTTCTTCCCGTGACCTTTAGAAAACGAGCAAATTGAAAAATCTGGCTCCTGACTGTAGCTAATTTATACCAATCGCTCAAAACACTAAACAGAAAGCGGGTAGGAGGAAGGAAATGAGAGGTTGAGTTTTTTCCTGTTGCAGGTAATGTGGAAATAAAATAGGAAATTCAACGCAAAGTTGTCATCTTGCTGAGCCCCCACCAGCACCACAGGCTGCAAGTGCTTTATGGCTGTTTTTGTTTGATGATTTATCCCTCTTAGCGTCAGGGTAAAGCTGGACTTAAGGTCTTTGTGATCATGCACAACAGGCTTACAGCAGAGACAGTTTAGAAAAGGAACTTCCAGGCAGTCTGGATAAGACTGAATTTTTTCCTGTTTAAAAGAGATGGGGGGGTGAGTTGCTGTGTGCTTGTCATACTAATAAAGAAGGTGGCTATTGAGGACTTAGTGGGGAAAAAAGTTGTATCAAATTCAGTCTAAGATCTTTACGTTTCTCCAACCAAGTGGCTGAGCAGTTGTATATGCAAAGGTGTGTAAGCTGGGGTAATTTGTTATATTGCTGTCCTTCTGTTAAAATGGAAAAATCACTTAGGTGAAGCGTCATTACTCAGGGCTGTAAAATCTACAAATATGAAGATACACTGCAAATTCTTTTAGTAAGTAATTAAGACTGCACGTGGAAATTGCCATCATTCAATTGATTTAATAACTGAATTTGACATTCAGTGTTGTTTACCAATATGTACGGTTTTATTATCTGTTTAGGAGTAGATGGCTTATTTAGTGTGCTAGACTCAGCTAAAGCACCACTTAAATGAGTGGCACTTTTTTTTCCCTCCCCTTAATTTTCAAATATTCAAGTATTTTCCTTGAAATAAGCCCTGACAAATGAGCAGCATGGTCTTCCTGGAAACTTTAAGGAAAAAAAATATTTTAAATTAATAAATAAATACATCTAGTTAACTTTTTCATGGATGTTGGGGGAACGTGAGCTACCAGGATTGCGGTGCTTTGGCTTTGAAAGGCAGCTGTTGGGATGAGGACCTGGACAACATAAGCTCAGTAAGAAGCGGCTTGTCTTGTATATGCAAAACCCAGTCTGCAAATCATAATGACGTACAATTTTCACAGAAGAATGCGCCTTTTCTTTATTTTTCCTCAAGTCACAGAGAAAAGCAGCAAATGCTGCAACTATTGATGATAAAAATTCCAGATGACCCAAAAGGATATGGTACAAGATACACGTGTGGGAGTTGGGGTTTTTGTCAATAGCTTAGATACAATGCCTATCTTAAATGCACCTTCTGTGTGTCTTGCTTTGCTGTTTTGCATGTAGTTCACCTCTTATTTTGTACATGCATGTAATGCATCATGCGTGTGCTCATAGGCAGCACCTCTCCACCCAGTGTGGCAGCGTAAGGCTGATTGCTGTCTACCGTGGGAAGCGTGTCTCCTTTATCTGGGTAAAAGAGTGGATGTGGGGGGTGATGCCAGTATAAGGATGACGGAGATTTTTAAACCCCTTTTTAGGGCCTGAGGGTCACAGGGCTCTGGAACATCCATTTCCATTGTAAGGAAGGCCAGCACAGTGGTTTGTGCGCACAGATCTGGGAGTAAATTTGCTGCTCTGGTCCCGATCCTGCATGCCCCTGTGTTGGAGAGTCGCTTGGTCTTTCTGGGCCTCAATTCAGCAGTCGAGAAAGGAAAAAACCAGCACTGAACTATGAGGAAAAAATGCAGAGTATAAAATTCCATTGTAACAAGCTGCCCAGGTCGCTTAGAGAAAGAAAAAGTTGCTGTGGCTGTTTTTCACCAACCCAAGTTAATAATATTAGTCTCTGTGTCACTGAGTAGGAGATCTGCGAGTCTCATACAAAACAGTTTGGTATGGTATCGCTCATCGTTGTAATTTGCAAATCACGTTGCAAATGCTAATCTTTTAAGTGATCCAATACTAAACGTTGCTGTTCCCACTGTCCTGAAAGGGAAACTAAGGCAGCAAGTTTGTAGCGTGGCCAGTGTCATGGAAAAGGGCATGGTGAGACCTGCAAAAATCCTTTGAGGCAGTGAATTTAGCTGTTTGATTGCATCCTCCTGATGTGAGGGGACACCCAACCTCGCTCAAATCCCTGCTGCTGCCGCCACATTTTAAATGATGATACAGTAATAATAAACAGTGAAGCTTTTTATTTTATTTTGAGAGGCACACTCACCCTTGTAGCATATAGTGTAAGTGCTTAACGTAGTTAATGCCTGTTGGGTACAGCTTCCCAGTCCTAGTTCTGTTTAGGCTGGCTGGAATGTTTGCTTCTGTGAAATGTATCTTCTCTTCTTTGTAAGTATTTTTAAAGACTTAATGAAAACAAACATTATCTATTTCTGGACCAAAATTTGAGGACAAAAATTTTGCACTTTCCTGCTACCAAAAGAGTTTGTTTTTCCTTCAACACTGTTCCCAGGGTAAAAGTTGTAGTTTTACCTCCAGCTATGTAAATCATTCTTCATCAATATGTCTCAGGTGGAAATTCCCCTGTTCACAAATGGAAATTTTACTCTGGTAACAGTAAAAATAATAATTTTCTTTCAGCCAAAGCCATCTCTCATTTTAGGGGAAAAAAAAAAAATTCCCTTCACATTCCTTTTCTCCTTGTTGTCATTGATGACTCATGTAATGGCCTTTGCTACTTATTTCTGACTCTTAAGTGATTTTTCAGGTGGCTGCTAAAAAATTCTTAAAGCATTTGTCACTGGCATCTGCCTCATTTTGTAACGTGATACATATATTCTGGTTTTTATGCAGAGAGTGTATTTGGGTTCTGAATGTTGCTTAGTTTGGAATACACACTTTAAACATCAAATAAAACTAAACAAACAAAAACTACCCAAATATAACAAACTCATGTGTTTGTGCAAAATATTTAGTGCAGGCAGGCACCTGCATCTGTCTGTCTTCAGTGTGCAGCCACCCACACAAAAGTTTGCAAGATCCGGTCTTACTGGAAACAATTAATAAGGATCCCCAAAATTCCCAAACTGGATGAAGGAGGACTTTTTTTTTTAGTGCTCTGACTTTATCACTGAGGTCTAGTTTTATATTATTTGAGAACCCAACCCAACACTCATGTGAACTTAAACTGTACTTTTGAGTGTGGGAAGACCAAGTGCTGCTTTTCTTCTGGTAGCAAAGAAGAGGATCCAGAATCCCCTAACAGTAATTTCAAGATTAAATAGCGTGGTTTAGTTAAACAGGCAGTTACAACTCATAATGGAAATTTGTGGTTTTATAGATCACTCACTTTCTGCAAAAAGAAGTGCTCCCAAGAAATGGTATTGCAACAAAAATGAGAGGAAAGTTGTTTGTCCTTCCTGAAGAACTGATAGTCAGAAAAGGGATGTAGCTTCTGGCCGTTCATGTTTGACGTTTTGTTTTTTGTATCAAAAAAACATCTTCAACAGAAGTGAGTTTTTGAGAGGCATTCCTTGTGTGTGTGGGGAAATGCTGTGTGTATGTATGCAATTATATTTTGAAGTGATAAAGTAGTAAACTATGTTTTGTGTTGAGACATTAATGCTTTGAACTTTGTAGTACCACCAGTCAAACACCTCAAATGACTTGTACAACTAGCAAAGCTTCACAAAATGCCCTACGAAACACGGAAGTAATATTATCTGTGTTCTGCATGCAGAGAAACAGGTGAAACAACTTATTAAAGGCCATGGTATCTGTGCCAGTATGAGTTGAAGAACGAGAGTACCTTACTCCAGGTCCTGTCCTTGAAAGCATTAAGTCTTGGGTTTTTGAAGTAGCGTGTGTAATTGTGGTGGGAGTTTTTGTTGGTGCTGGCTTGGTTTTGTGTTTTTTTTCCCAAAACCATTTTGTTTTATGTTTTTGCAGTCCGTAACGCAAACTGTATCCCTGACATAGCTGTAGCCTCGCTTATCTTGCAGAACTGGGTCAGTAGCATCTCCTCCCATCTTAACATTTGACTAATACCTTCCACTTCGTTCTCTGGGATGTTGTGCTGTTTGCAACACCAACAATTAAGAGAACTTGCTTTTTCCTTAACGCAATGCTTTGGCACGGGGGCAGAGGTTGTCACTTTGAAATTCTGATGAAGAAGAAACAACCAAGGAGGTATCAAAGCTTCCTGCTTCCTTTTGATAACCTCCTAAGGAGAACTGCCTCCAGGGATTTTTCTCCTTTAGAAGTCCTGTGGTGTTGCTGATGATCAAGATAGGAATCTCAACTGCTTGCTGCAGCTAACTCAGGTCAGTTCTTGTTGCTTGTTTTTCCTCTGCAAACATTTACGGGGAAATCAAGGAGGAATGCATTGTTCTCAAGTCTGCAATACCCTTCATTTAAATGCGTAGTCACACAAATAGAACAGTATTTTTGTCTGGGCAAGGACACCAAAGTACGCCATTCTGGCCTTCAGCAAGAGAGCTGAGTATCTTTGTCGTCATTCTCCTTTCTCTGTCATGCAGAGATCCCAGGCTTAACACTATTTCAGAGGCTCTTTGAACAAACAGGCTGCTCAGATCCTTGAATCCCACCCCCTAATAATTCACCATCACCTCCTATACAGCTTACGGAAAGATTTCACTTAGTGAGTTTTTTGTTTGAATGCATGTCCATCAGACGAAGAGAAAAATGTGCTGAGGCTTTGTCATGGTTTTCTTCTCTGACATATCTCTTGTGGCAATATCAACAAGCAAACTGTAGCCTTGTTCTTGAAAGAAAAACAATTCATGCTGTAACCACTGTGCACTCAGCTGTCCCAAAGTCCAAGCTACGAAATAACTGCCACATTTTTTCTTCAGAGAAATATCTTCTTCCTGGGAAGGTTGCTTGAGCGTAAATGAAGAATAGGAGAAAAACAGCATCTGTTTCAGGGTTGGTTAAGGACGTGTGCTTCAGGATGTGACAAGTTAGCAGTGGAAGGAGGTAGTCAGCCTAGGGCAGCAAAGATTGTCCCTGTATTTGTGGTCCCCCCAGGTTAATGCAACCCATACTGGGTAAAGCTGGTAAATGTGCTTGTGATCTCCCCCCCCCCCTTTTTTTTTTATTCCCCTAAATATCCTCACCTGGTGTCTGTCCCCTGCCTTGTCCTTAGCAGGGGAAATGTCATTTTTGTGGGACTTGAGCTGGGGGAAAGTGGAACCTGAGACGTGTGACAGTGACTGTCTTCCTTGCAGCTCTTTCCTGGGTGGTGGTTGTCCTTCGTTGCTTTACATATCCACCAGTCATGGGTCCCAATGCACTTGCTGTCCTTTGCCCAGTCACCTCCCAACCTGACAGAATTATTCTGGACCTAACTGGTTTTTTTAAGTCACCATTTCCTCCACTTTTCTTCTTGTCCTTCTTTCTTCTTCTTCTCACTGAATATATAGATGTTCTAAAAGTAAATTTACATTATCCTAATAAAACAAGTCCTTTAGCGAGAATACCAGAGATTTAACCTGAATTTTTCTGCTATCCCCCTATGTAACTTTTGGTCAATTAATTTCTGTGCCTTTGGTCTTCTTGTGTGATGAGAACGAAAGAGGAAAAGCACGGGCCAGCAGAGTTTACAGTACATGCTATTTATGTGTTTTAAGCAGTACAAATGAAAATGTATGTAGTCTGAACATATTAACAGCATTTACTATTCATTATTAATTATTAGTCATGCTATATTCCTGAAACTGTGAACTCATATCTGAATTTCCCCAATAAAGTTTAGGAGTTTTTGGATCTGCAGTTGGTTTAGATTAGTCAACATTTTCCCTAGAGCACTAGCACTGATTTTCAAGGTGGTGAAGGTCTAGTCCTCCCCTCGTTATTTACGTTGTGTCCCACTTGAATAAATATCTGTAAAATATAGCAGCATTAAGCTGTTTATGAAGTTCATGGTAATTGGTAAGGCTGTGGCAGCTCTGGCTATTTGGAGATGGAGAACTGGAAAGTTCAAAATACAAAAATGGATGTGTACAGCAGTTGGAGGCTGTAAGGTGCAGTTAAAATACTTAGTATAATTTATCCTAATTTCCCTTCAGTGTGCACATGGCTTGCTTGCAAGAGAGCCTAGGGGCCCCAAATGCATATATGTGTTTAAATAAATCCCAACAAAGAATGAAAAGCCTATAAGCAGTGTAGCATTATGCTGTAGCACAGACGCCCTTTGTGCAAGATGCAAAAAGAAACTCATGTTCAAATCTTGAAGCACTGTTTGGTTTGGCCATAGGCGTTTCTCACCGAAGAATGTATCCTGTGGCTATACTTACACAGGTGAACTCTGCTGCTCACCTCTGATAGCCGGCGTGGATCAGTGTTGTACGCTTCATGTGGCTGTGATCCTATTTCAGATCTTGTTGCCAAAAAAAAACCTCTTTTGACTTTTAAATAAGAGCAAGTTACCAGCTGTATTTGCAGACCAACTGCATAGCTGAAGCAAAAGCGCGGTTTCCCGCCTGTTGAGTAGTGTTAACCACATGGAGCAAATAGTTTCAACTCTCCTAAAACTGCTCTAGCTTCCTGTTTGCTTTGTGGTGCAATTAAATGTGGTGAGTTTGGTGGGGTTTAGTTTGTTTGTTTACCCCGTACCACAGCAAGTGGAGAATAAGAGGGGCTGCTTCTAGCTTTGCCTGCAGAAGTGGTCAATACAGCTTCACAAATGTTACTGTTTACTAAAATTGCCAACATCTAGGTTGGTTGGGACCCAGGAGGGCAGCCACGGTGTTTTTCTCTCCAGGTGCCCCACTGGCAGTTGAAAGTGTTCTTGCCAGGCAATCCTATAAATACCAAGGCACTGTGGTTACATTACTTGCTCGTTGTCATCCTCCTCCTCTTTCTCCCTGTTCCATTTTCCTCCAGAAGCTGACCAGCTGTCTCATCTAGGATATGAACATTGGCTCAGTTTCTCAGGCAGCAAATTGGTGTAGAGAAGGGATTTGGAAGGGAGATGGTTAGGAGCTGTACAGCCAGTGTTTCCAACCATGTCCATTTGTAAAGGGCTGCCGAGACGGTAAGCAGATGGGCAAGAATGGTGTACCTGGAGCAGCGAAGAGAGGAAACAACCTGAAAAAAATGTGAGGATAAAAGCCAAGAGGTCGAGCTATGAAAGACTGATAATTAAGACTAAGGGCTCAGAAAAGCCTTTGTTGAAGAAAAGGGACATAAAAAGAAGGTATTCGTGTGAGTAGTCATTGTAAGCGGGGTACAGCCAAAAGATGAAAAGAAAATCGCACTTTAGATTTGGCTTTGGTAAATATATAATAGGCAGCAGCCCTTAACCCTAGCGTAGCACTGCAGGGTTTTTATCCCCATCTGTAGGGAGTCTCCCCTCTCTCCTGTGAGCTATGGGCACTCCTTATCCTGCAAAGACTTGTACCATGAGCCAGCAGTTATGTGATGCAGAATGTCTGAAAACTCGTCATCCCTTTCCTCCTGTCCATTTGTCTTTCTACTGTCTACAGTTTTATGCTAACCCTGGGTAGTCCCAGTGCATGTCCTTTATAATGCGGCCTGAGAGAACATCCCTTCTTGTTTTCAAGTGCGTTCATTTATGCATGGCAAATACTAATTTTTTAAATGAAAGTCAGTTTGTGTTATCCAACAACTACGTCGACATCAGTTTTAGATAGCAATTTTTCCTCTTTGCCTGATGCTTAGCTAGAGTCAACCCATAGTTGCAGCACTGTGCCCTATTTGTTGTTATTGCAGGGCTCTCAACTGGGGACAGAGATGCTGTGTCCCCGTGGGAGAGATTTGCCCCTGCGATTATACAAAAAGTGACCGTTGTTCCTTCCTCCCCACCATCCCGGTGAGTCCTGCATAAAACTTGGATCACGGTGCGACAGTCGGGAATCCTAGGCTGGGGTCTGCTCCGTCTGCCAAGCAGGACGCGGCTGACCCCCTGACTCAGCAGGAGCGTGGAATCGTGTTTCTTGCAAATTCACCAGAGTAAGTGGCATGGAGCACGTGCCTGCTGCATGGCGAGGGAACTTAAGAGCCGAGAATACAAAATCTGCCTTTCAGAGTTTTCTGAACAACTCTGGTTAAATTTATACCAGATTGGCGTGGAGTGGAGATAGTCTTTTTGAACTGGCATGCCTAGCACATACCTTAATATTGGATGCGTTTGAAATAATGCCGCGCAGATGCCACTGGCCCTTCTTACCAGTGTTTTCTTCAAACCCGTTAGCACTGTTTTGCTCTCAGTAACGCAGAGGAAAAACAACTAACTGACCTTTCCCTTCTGTTCTTCCTGGAGGTCTCGGATCTTTAATCTAGTAGGTTGCAACTATTTTCTGACTTTCAGTTCCTTTTTCCCTTTGGTTTCTGTTGTCCGGTTTCTCACAGGCCGTGTGGGCAAATGTCCTGTGAGTGTTCAATACGGTCCTATATGTGAAACTTGGAGATGATGAATAGAAAAGCTGTTGAAAAGGAAAAAAAATAGCAGAACAGAAACCAGAATTCCTGTAAACAGTCTGTTAAAAATATCTTCAACACATGTCAGGGCCAATGATTTAAAATAGACAGTTTCTGAGCTTTAAAAGGTCACATTAAGACATGATGGTAGATTCAAATGGAGTTGAAGAACGAATGTTTCAACAGTCATATTTTGTACTGATGGTAAGATATCTGTGTTGCCAACTAGTAATGTTCAGGGGAAAAAAATGAGTCAGATTGCAAGAATAATGAGCTTTTCTTGGATTATAACATGGAAAAAAAAAAAAGAATTTATACCTTAATCACATGCCTCTGGTAGTAGAAGCTTTAGGAAAAATGGTGGTTCTGGGAGTCATAAAATTGCAGGACCCATCGGGACAACGCACTAACGCTGACCATGTCCTATACCAAAATTGTTTGTTTCTACGTGTGGGAGTGAAATAATTAAAAGCGCAAATCCGGGTTCACAATCTCCTATTATTCATGACCCAAAGCACGGTGGGCACTTCTCGAGTGCAAGAGGAGATGTGTGAAAAGAGACATTTTTTACAAACGAGCAAATGGTCTTTGGGTATCTAATTGCTGCTGAAAATTTAATAAGGTAGAGGAGAGCGAGTGGTTTTTAACACTGGAAACCATCCTTATCCCCATCTGCTGCTTCTATGGAACCACCAAAACTTCCCTCAACAGGTCAGAGAGATGCTCCGTGCAAAAGGGTGAAATTTAGCCGATGTTCATAGCCTAGATGAGACAGCTGGTCAGCTTTTGGAGGAAAAAGAAATAAGGGGAGAAAGAGAAGGAGGAGGATGACAACACCCCGTGGGGTGTTGGAGAAGCCGACCCTTGTGGCACTTTGGATCTCCGGAGGGGTGGACCCTCGCACAACGGTTTGGTGCCTGCGTGGGTTTCCCCTGTGGCCAACGGACCTGTACAAGGGGTTGGGGGAGGAAAAAAAAAAAAAAAACCCCAAACAAAAAGAAGGGTAGATAGCCTGTACATCCTCGGTATCCAGCGTACCAAGGCGTGCTCGACTCCTCTCTCTCCCACGATGAGCAGCCGCTAGTGAAGCACCAGGCATGTGACAACTGATCGCTGCCCTGCTCCGACCTTGGGCCCCACGGGCTCCTTGCCCATCTCGGAGGCGTTGCTTCTTGTTCCCCAAATCATTTGACTCTCTTTTGGGATGTGGGGTCCTGCCCATCCTTACCGCCCAAAAGTTTTCCAGCGGAAGAAAGAGCAGTCGCGCGGTTGAGGTTGCCGAAGGAGCCCTTCCCGGGGTAGAAGTGAATCCCAAACCATTTTAAATCTCCGATGCGAGTAGTTTTACCACGTACGTGCGGATTTAGGGCCTACCTTCACCCCCGTGCCCTACCGTTAGTCCGTCAGCAGTAACGGAGCTACGGTCCGGCGTTACCGGCAGCGTGTCCCTGCAGCGTGTGGGACGTCAGCTGCGTCAGGACGGTGGCAGCCATGTAACGCCTTGGCCGTTTTCTGCACTTGGCTGCCGGGATTGATTTCTCCGGGAAGGGGGTGGGTGGGGGGGTGGGTGTTGCATCGCCGTGCAACTGCCCCCCTTTACCGGGCGCACGACGCCCCGTCCCCGCCGCTGCAGGGGTTACGGCTGCGTCTACAGCTCGACAACGGTTACCGGGACCCGGTGCAGAACGCCTGGACCGGGATCACCGAGGTGCAGGGGTTGAAGGTGCAGGGCTTCACTTGCACGCCGCGACCGGGGCGGGGGGGGGGCGGGGGCGCGCCCCCGCTCCCCGGTAGTGCGCGCGCCCGCCTGCTGGCTCGCCGGTGGCGCGGGTGGGCGGCGCGCGGGCGGGCCCCTTCTTTTTATTTTTTTTTTTTTTTTTGTTGTTGCAGCCGGTGCCCGAGCTCGCCGGCGGCGCGCGGGCGGGCCTTTTTTTTTTTTTTTTTTTTAAAAAAAAAAAAAAAAACGGCGTTTGGCAGACGGTGGCTCAAAGCGCGCGCGCCGGCAGCCGGGGCGGTGCCGGTTTAACCGGGGCGGGGGGGGGGGGGTGTGGGGGGCCGCAGTCGGGACCGCGCCGGGGAGCCCGGCAGCCCCGGTTGCCGCGACGTGAGGAGAGCGCAGGTGAGCGGTGGGCCGGGGATGGGGGCGGTGGGGGTACGGGGAAAGGGGGGGGTCGGGAGGAGCGGCTGCCTGATCCCGGCTTGGGGGGGCGGGCACCCCCCCAAACCCGCCTCCCGGGGGTCTTTGCACAGGGTCGCCGCGGCTGGTGGGGTGCCTGTCCCCGTCCCCCGCCGCGTCTCGTCCTGCGTGTGTCTCCGTGCCTCATTAATGACTCCTCGGGCTCCTTTAACCAGCTTGCGCGTGTTTTTCTTAAGAAAAAGCACTTCTGCTTCGTGAAAACGGGGTGGTTTAAGACTCCCGCGAGTCAGATGTAGGTTTTGGGGGGGGGGTCAGCCCCTGAAGCCGTGTCCCCCCCCCACCGCAGGAGCAGATGTGCTGGCAGCAGACCCCCCCCTCGCTTCCCAAGGCGGGCGGGCGGCAGCGGTCTCTCTATTTTGGCCAAGAATGGGACGGTAACCGCTGGTGTCACCTGCTAGGGCTTCTGCTTGGCCTTTTCCCAGAAGGTTCGGCGCTCGCTGCCTCGTCGCTGCCATTAAGAGTCACCCAGAGATTTCGTGCGCCCTTGGCAACACCTGGCTGTCCGTCCGTCCGTCCCTGCTTCGACGTTGGGGTTGCGCTGCCTGGGCTCGCCGCCAACGGCGGTGTGTGTTTCTACTGCGGGTTAGCTTTGGGTTGCGTGTTTTGGCCGGGCGTGAGGAAGTCTCTAAAGAGGGTCTCTTAAGCGTGGCGTGCTGTATGTGCTCGAGATGGGAACCTGAAGGTCAAGAAAGTTGAGCGTAGCGGTAGAGGGCCATTAGAAGCATGTGGGTTATTTTTTGGTTTTATCAGCAAGATGCACTTGGGTTCTGGGTGTCCACTCATGGAGGCAGTTGAAAAGGGCTAATTTTGGCAACATCTTCAGCTAGAAGCTTTCATTTATCACAATCTCCTCCAACTCCCAGACTATGCCCGTGTTAGCAGTAACAGCAAGAGTGCAAAGATCCTAAATCACTTTGCCAGCATTTAAGAATTGTGACGTTCTTCGTGAGATATGCTTGTGCATATGAGAAAACTGAAACACAGAGGAGTTAATTGTTTGAAGTCACGCGTCAAACAATTGTCAGAGTTGGGAATGGAACTTTGCAAGTTGTCAGTTTTCAAGCTCTTGCTTTAACCACTAAATACACTGTTTCCCACTAGATGCTTCCTCAGGCAGTACTGAAAGCATAGTTGATTGACTGTGAACTTGCCTAAAAGGCTGCTTCATATTTTCCACCAGAGCAGGGCTCTTGAGTCCTCCCATCAGACACTTTTCTTACTCCCTGGTGTTCCTCTGCCTCTCTCTAGGGATACTGTTTTACTTCCAGAATGAGGTATGGCTTTACGTTTCCATTTCTCTGAAGTTGCTTTACCTGTGCTCCTCTTTCCCTTCCTCTGGCTATTACTTGTGGTTGGATCTGAGGTCCTGCTGAGCTTGAATGGTGGTATATCACTGGTGCTTTCTCTAGTTGCTCTGGAGCTGGGAGCCCCACGAAACTGCAGCCTGTTTTTATCACCATGTGTACATTCCCTCTCCTATCTCTCTCCTTGCTGACAACCCCTTTCATCATCAGCCCTGCACACAAACAAGGTTAGCTCCAGTTCAGATTACATTAGTGTAGTTCTGCTTCCCATTACTTTTCTCTGCGAGCCTGTTTTATGGGAGTGTGCATGTGTAAGGCAGGCACTGAGCAATATAAATGCTCGAAGTAAAGGAGCCTTTATTTCATAAAGGGAAGGGTACAAGCCAAGCGGTTCTTTGGATCTAGTGGTTGTTCAAAGCCTGATCCTTGTAGTCTCCATGTAGCTAGGACACTTCCTTGGAAGGTGGAAAAATCCATGGTTCTCCACTGACATCTTGATGCACAGAAGATGCTGATTTTGGTATGTAAATACAGGTTTATATCAGCCCTTCTGGTAGGGTAGGGGGATGCTCTTGTAGTGTTTTAGAGGCCTGAAGAGCTAGGTGTGTGCATTTTCATCTCTTGCCCAGTTATCCTAGGCAGATTCCATTGTACGTCTACCTCAGTCTAGTGGTTTGTGTAAGCAAAGTAGCGATTCATCAGGGGTTTAGAAATCTCTAATAAAAGGCATTACTGAACCAATGTAACTATGTGTATGCTATGTAGAGTTGGATGAACAACAAACTACTGTTGAAAGAACGAATGGGTGCAGGGAATTGTGTGGCAGGACATAGATCAATGGACAAAACAGAAGCTGATAACATGCAAAAGCCTTTATTTGGTTTTTATATTTGGTAGAGGTAGAAGTCTTACTATGGTAAACTAAATAAAGGAGATTAGAACATTCTGAACTAGGGTTTGAGGAAATGAACCCTGAAGATACAAAAGCGTTGATTTTAGGGGTTGTTCAGTACTTGAATGCTTCTCCACACCTTTTCGAGGGGTCCTAGTTTTTTTCCTACCTAGTTCATGGGCCAGGTCTTACACTTGTCTGTATGCATTGAAGGAGGAACCAGAGACAATTAGAGCTTTGGTGCAACACTGTCACAGGAACTGAAGGAGAGCAATGATGGCCTAACAGCACAGTTGGGACACCGATCCGTATTTTACAAAAACCTTAATGAAAGTTGTAAAGGAAATATTTCATTGACATGACAGCAAAATCTATCCCATTAATGCCACCTCCAAAATGATGTTAGCAGGTATCTGAGAAGGCATCAAAGCTATTCTTCTGGCATAAAAGGCTGCTGCTAGCTGAATGTCCAGGCTCATAGTCGCCCTTGGTGGCAGTCTTGCAGGGTATGTGTGAGTTCTCAGTCCAGCTTGCTGTGGATCCTGTAGGCTGGCTAGAGCATCAAGTCTGATCCGCTGCATTGAATGAAAGTCCCTGCTCATTTGGGTGAATGGGGCAGCACAGCAGACGCTTGCACTTCTGCAGGCTGGCAGTCCCTGAGGCTGTGTTTCTAGCACTTCTCACGAGCATGTGTTCATTTTTAGATAAATAAAGAGCTAGGTTGTCAATACTTGTTCAGCAGGCAGAGCTGCAAAGGCCAGTCTTACTATGAGCTTCTGTTGGTTGCACCCACATCATGGGACTGGAGCCTGAATCAGGATTTTTTTCATGTTACGCCACAAGGGAAGCAGATACACCATGTTTCTTCTGTGTGATTAAGTGGCTGGCACTGGGGTGTGAGTATCCAGCTAGCCCTGCGAGGCGGGAGTCCCTCTACAAAAGTCCCACATACAGTCACAGTTTGACACACCTGCTACGGGAGTTTTCCCAGTCTGTTCTTGGAGGGGAATTTGTGGGTTAATTTTACAGTCTATCAGTGCTCAAATGACATGGTCACAGCATACGGTGGACCTGTCTTACCCTGTGATCCCCACCAAAAAAGCAAGCCCAAGCTTTAAGACACTTTCTGAACACTCACCGAAATGGGTCTTTGTCTATGAAAGCTTAGGGTTGGTTCAAATCTGCCAAGTGTATTGATTCTGTGGTAAAGGCATGTCAAGCACGTGTGTACATAAAAATTCCCGTGGTCTCCTCCCCCAGCTAAGTTGATGCCTGCAATGAAAGTGACTTCCTGCTGTCTCCCACGCGACACATCACCTGTGAGCTCTGTGCCACTCATTTCTTATAAACTTGAAAGGTATTTTTGTAGTCCTGGGGTTTAGTAATTTTGTAATCTGTTTGTGGGCGTTAGAGCTTCCGTGTCTGTCTAACCCTGCAGCCTCACAGAGGTTTGTGGAACGCTGCTCCATGGGTGATCTTGCTAGCTTGCTGCCTTTTTTTTCTTTCTTTTTTTTTTTTTTCCTCCCCTCTTGATAGCAGTTGTATGTTGTAAACACCAGAGCTGTGGTTGATAAACTTCATAAAAAGAGATTTGTGTTAGTGTGTTTTATGTTGACTGCTGGCTTGTTAAATATTGACTGGGTAATTTCAAATGTGTCTATTACACTCTGCATAAATCTGCCTTTACATGCAACTCTGTATTCCTCAGGGTGTGTGAACCCAAAACATATGCTACCTCCTATTAGTGATCTTGTGCCTGTATTTGTTACATGGAATCTAGTAACATAGGGGTTTTATGTTCTGTCCTGGCAGGCTAGTGCATGGACTAGTCCCATGTGCCTATCAGCTCTGCTTGGTCATCTCTCCTGTTTGCAAAAGAAACACATTTATTACCTTCATGCTAATTAGTGCAAGGGGAAACTTTAAGGAGGGCAAAGCAGCCTGTAGCTTTCCTGCAGAATAATAAATTGAGGCAAAGAGGGAGAGAGAAAGTTGAGGACTTGACTTCATCTGAAACCTGGAATTTTGTCTCATGTTTATTTTCTTCCACCTCTTTTCTGGCCAGTGAAGAAGAGGTCTGGGCACTGTAAGATGGGTTCACTGCCCATATGACTCTCAGTAATGAAGTGATTAGTACCAATGGATGCATCTTTCCTGATTGCTCCCCTAGGAAATGACTCCACATCTCAAAATTACTGAGGGATAAGGGAGCAATTGTCCGTTACTAAGACTTTTTGCTGCTTGTTGGGCTGAACCAGAGGCAGGGGTCAATGTGGAATGGGTCCATATGTGTTTCATTCGTAGTTCCCTGAGAAAGTCTGTCTTGCACAGATTTTACTTCCCCCTTACAACAATATTCCACAGAACAGAAATACATGTGAAAAGAGGAGTACACTTGAATTCTCTGGGAACTGTGGGGAATAGCTTTGTGTTTGGACCCATGGAAATCTATTGTTGGGTGCGTGCTTGATGCTTTGTGACCTGCGTTGTGTGACAGCACGCATTTGTCTTCCTCTTGCACGCTCTGAGAAGTCCAAAGCGATACTGTGCTCTGCAGTTTGAGAGCTTGTTTATTTGCAGCTGTGATGGCAGTCACAGCCCGTGCTGTACATCAGCCAGTTCACGCACTGCTAGTCCCACTGCTGGGCTCTCCCCTTGGGCTGTGGCTGGTCACTCCTTACCTTTTCTTAGCAAGACCTGATGTTCCCATCAAGTATGCTTGCTTCTTTTTGGGAAAAGAGCTTCCATTACTGCCTCCCTGTGGGATAGGAAGAATTTCTTAGGGCAGTGGGGTCCCTGCCCATCTCAGGAAACAACAGAATAACATTTTGAGGAAACTGCATCTTGTTTTCATGCGCTCAGCTATGCCAGCAGCACTACCAACGAGACGCTGCCCCTGCAACTGCTGCCTGTGCAATACCCTTTCCTGGAGTCGGTACGATTGCGTGGCTGGTAGACAGCCTTTACAGCACATGATCTTGGGTGTCCTGCCCAAGCAAGTACATACCGCGGGGCAGTTTTTAGGTTAGGCTTGTGTACAAGCAGGCCCAGAGGAAAATTGGTGCCGGAGATGAATGAAGGAGGTATTTGAGGCCCTGCAGTTTCCTCAAATGTTCTGTGCGTACCTCCAGTTCAGGGGCTACATGAAGTTCTCAGAGCAATATAATTGGCCCTCACGTCTTTAGCTTGGATGTATGTGTTGTTGTGGCTTGTTTGGCCACCGAAACAGATCAGCTGGCCGGCCGGTCTTGAGGTATATCTCTCTTGGATGGAGTGTATGTACGCGCCAACTGCAGACCAAGAGCTTTGTGCGTTCTGGTTGTCTGTTCTCCCCCTTAGCCCCTGGGGTGCCAAGCACCACGTGCGTCCTGTCCTGATAAACTGTCTGGGCGTTTTGGGAGTCAGAAGGCAGCAGTGTACCTGCCTTGCACTTGAAACAAGTGTTTGAGGGTTGTGGGAGATGGTGGCTGGTGGGGGAGGAAGAAGTATTATAGGAAGAGGTAAGTGGGGTAATGTGAACGTATTCTAGCAAGAAGAAGTTTTGGGGCATATTGCAGTCAGAAGAGTGAGGACGGGGAGCCTCTTATGATAGAAAGCAGGTGGCTACAGCCTGGTGTTGATAAGCAGGGATCTTTGATAGCCTGTGTGCCTGCTTGAGGTTGGTTCCGTGCGTTTGCATCCCACTAAAACACAAACTTCTGTCTCACCCTTGCTTGCCCTAGCTTTGAGAAATATGCAAGTTGTGCGGCAAACTAATTTCTGTCAAGCGTGGGTTGAATAACTTGAACCTCAGGCTACCAGACCTACAGGTCAGAACCCTACCACAATATGGGATTTTTAACAATAATCTGTCTATCCACCAGGATGAAAGTCTGAGATGATGCTGGGACTTTTAAAAATTGACAGCTGCTATGGGGAATCCTTTTTTTAAAGACTGCTGCAGTGAAAGACAAAGAGTATATCTCAAACAACCCCAGTAGCATAAAATTCCAACAAAAAGGAGCGATGCTGCATTTGGCTAGTCACAAATGGCAAAATGACCCAGAGAAAAGGGAATTGTAATTGCTTTTACTCATGAGGTCAAGATAGTGCAAACAAGGTTACAGCCTGGAGAACTCTGTTCCAATTTCCCAAGGCAAAAGGGAAGATGAAAGTGCGGTGGTGCAGGAGTATTAATCTATGCAGAGGTCGCTTTGTGTTAAAACTGTCACTCTGGATCAGATCTAAGGTCCAAGGAGCAGAGCGTTCTGAATTTAGCAACGGGAAGGGGAGAAGCTTGGTAAAAGAAGTATTAAAAATAGTGCAAGTCCAGAGTTATCCTTGCTTTGGCATATCCGCTCCAGGTTCTGTTGGAAAAATCCCTCTACACTGGGAGATAATCAGTGAGTTTGGAAAGACAAGGTATTGAGCAACTTGAATTTGACATTGTAGTGCTAATAGCTTACATGCTTCATATCTGATAGGATGTGGCATCAGGTAGAAATCCTCAGCAGAAGGAAGCAGTTCAGCCATCGTTGTGTCTTCCATATCTGCTGGTCAGCAGAGTCCTGGTAGTTTGCTGCTTTTGTTGCCATTGGGAAAGGCTGAGGTAGCAGATATTCTAGAAACTTGCTGGTTTTATGGTTAATGAGCAGAAGAGAGGGCAAACTTGTTTTGCTTTATTCAAACTTGTAAACCTTGCCTCCTCCTTTTACTTCCCTCCGTCTTCAGGCACATGGGTGGTTTTGTGGTGTCTGTATCCGGTCTCTGTGTGATACAGCATGTGCGCTGAGGAAGCAGGACAGATAAAACATAGCTCATATTTCTGGGAATCCTTACCTCAATGCTGATGGGGAAGTGTTGTGCTCCCAGGCACTGGCAGATAAGATGCTGGGCTTCTTGTCATACTGAAGCATAGAGCTGGCTCACGAGAAGCTGCCAGCAGGACTTCATGATTTGGGAGACCCAAATCTTCAGCAGCACGTTGCTCTGTTTCTTTCTAAGTTTGTACACCGTCCGACAGCTGCAAAGCCATATTTTAAGTTGTGAATGAGCAAATTTTGTACTAGTTTCATGGGCTGAGGATAAGCGACACTTAAAATTGCTCAAGGCGCTTGCAGGGCTGAATTTAGAACCAGCAAAGAGTCAGACTGGCAGGAGGCTGCAGTCTTGGTTTCCACAGCAGCTACGTGCTATGGCTATGTGAGCACCCTGCAGGCTGTACTCCTGGCGTGTTTCTCTGCTGACCTGGTGGAAAAACTCTCATAAGCCTGAGGGAATTGAGGTGAGCTGGTTTCTCTGCTGAGGTGGTCGAAGAGAATTAGGTAGAGCCACTTATCTGTCTATTGCTAGGAGCTAATGCTAACAGTTCCAAGCTCTTCCTGCGTGTGGGGACACCACACTCTGCTGCCTGTCATCTGTGGAGGAAACTGGAGTTTTATACTGCTCTACTACTTTGCTTGTGGGCAAATGGATGGACCATGAGGGTTTCTCTGACTTTGGTGTTATGTGTCTTTAAGAAAGAAAATGTATGACAGGCTTCTGGTTCATGCTTTTTGAGCTGTTCATGTGTGTGCTTACCCTGTGTTTGAAAGCAACAGTTCGTACCTGATAGCATTCAGATTCTTTTTCTCTTTGTGTTCTTTGGATGTACTGAGACGAAATTGTAGAGCCCGGCCAAGTGAAAGGATGCAGGTGGAATTAACAAATCTATTTTGATTGCCTCAGCCTTAGTTTTCATTTTTTCTGTACTTGTAGAGGGGGGGATATACAGTGGAGTATTATTTGTTTGTGTGTATAAAAATGCATGCGTACTCAGAACCAGCAACACCTCTTTCTCCCTCTTGCAGACTGGAACTGAGCTCTGGAAAAACAAAGTGGAGCTTGGAGCATGTGGCCTGAGGATTGCCTTACAAAGCCAGGGGTAGGGACTCATTGTTTCTGTTGGCTGTTTGGTCGTAGATGACCTATCGGGACAAGTGCCTTTGTTCTCAAGTGAAGAGAATTCTTTAATTTCTTTGTCAAATGCAGATGTAGGTGTTAATCCCAGTCTAGAAGAGATTAAGAAAGAGTTGCATTGAAATAGAAGCAAATACTATAGCAAGAACGCCTCTGTGGCTTAAAGGCACTGGACTGGAAATTTCACTAAGGTGCATATTTTCCTGAGCTATGAGGATATGCTAACCTTCCTTTCTTTGGGTTCTTTTGCACATTAACTTTCTACAGAGCCCAGCACAGATCTGAGGAAATATTATG
The DNA here is from genome assembly GCF_964188355.1 of Buteo buteo. Lineage (NCBI taxonomy): Eukaryota > Metazoa > Chordata > Aves > Accipitriformes > Accipitridae > Buteo > Buteo buteo. The sequence continues at coordinate 5,357,654 of NC_134175.1, forward strand.
TAGTCAACAGCAACAGACTTTCTCCCCTTTTCTTGCAGGTGGTAGCTAAGAAGTGAGCAGGATGCCCCCAGGCATTTACTGCCCTATGGAATTCTGGTCCAAGGGGGAAAACCAAAACATCCAGGTGGACTTCCTGCTGCCCACAGGCATATACTTAAACCTCTCTGTGTCCTGCAATGCCAGCTTGGGCACCATCAAGCAGGTAACAGCCTTGTTCCACAGTCTTATCTGCAGTCTCCTGGAATGAGGAGTCTGTTCTTGGGGAGCACCTGGGGAAACGCGTTGGGTCTTAACTCAGTGCAAGTTGGGTTTCTTCTGCGTTGCTCTGAGGCAGGTCCTTGTGACTCACTATGAGAGCTCCTCCTTGGTGACAGCCTCTGCAATCCACTAAACCCATGTCTAGCCGTTGAGACTGCCAGCGACAGGGTGCTGGTGGCGGTGCTAGTGGCGTCAGGCTCAGTCCTCTAGTTGTCCAACCTTGGGATGAGAATTGGAGTAACTTTGGAGTAAGGGCAGATTTGAATTGGCGACGTAGGGCTTGTGGATTGTGTGTTCAGTTACTGCTTACCTGAGCCAACCAGTCGCCACGCTGGATTTTTCGTTATAAAAGCTCTTGTGTATGCATATGTAAGTAAGAGAGGTCACCCCCGAATAGTCAAATACAAATGCTGGACTGACTCAAAGCATTCAGGATGCCAGCCCAGTCTTCTCTTGCCTCACAGAAATTGAATACTGAAAATTGGGAACAGTAATGATAGAGAGGATATTTCTTAGTGCTTCATTTGAGGAATAAAATGCTGTGGTGAAACCATATGTAAATGAAATGTAGCTGCTTCCTTGTTTCCCTGGGCAGGAAGCGAGGTTAGGGGAGAGTGAAGGAAAGCAGTGGAAAAGGTTTTCTCTGCAGCAGCAACCTGGCCTGGATGAATCACAGATCACAAGGGACAGAAGCACAGTGCCAGACTATTCCAAGTTTTCTCATGCTGCAATTTTCGGGTTTAAAAACCCAAACCCTAACCCAACCAAAAAACCCCTAAGTAGAGCTGATTGATTCCAGCTGTTAAGTTACAGGTCTGTGTTTTACAGCCAGTAGGCACATGGGGTGAGACCAGAGGCCCGTCTGCTCCGGAGTTTTGTCTCCTGTAGCAGGCACTTAGGATGAGAGTGAAGAAATGGAATATGAACCGTCGTGTGGAAGTGCCATCCACCGAGAGCAAAGGATCTTTGGATCTGGATAGTGTTGAGAGGACTTGAGAAAAGTTCTTGGCTCTTGTCACAGGTTTCGTGTTACTGGGGGCAAGTTACTTAACCCAGTTTTGCTTCCAGTGGGGGTAATACCTCTATTTTACAAGGCTAGCAGTCAGCAGGTACTTACTGTGAGGTATTCGGGTGGGGGTTATTTAAATAGGTTGAGGGATTTACTTTGCCTGAAACAAATGGCAAGCATGAAAAAAGGAAGTCAGTTAAAGGCACTTGCAAATAAATCCACCCAGCAGTTCAGCACAAGTTGGAGCCACCAGACTTGGCTGGAAAAGCAGCCTGTGATTGCAGGTCCAGGAGGGCTGTGAGAAGGTTTGGCTGTGCGTTGCCTTCGCTGAAGGGTGTATCTCGGGAGAGTGAGGTGGTTGGGTGACGGTAGGAGGAAGATGAGGTTCTGGCAGCGCAGTGCTAACTTTCACCCTGCTGTTGGTCTGGCCCAGGTGGTGTGGAAGCATGCTCAGTATGAGCCCCTGTACCATATGCTCAGCGATCCGGAGGCCTATGTCTTCACGTGCATCAACCAGACAGCCGAACAGCAAGAGTTGGAGGATGAGCAACGGCGGCTTTGTGACATCCAGCCCTTCTTACCAGTGCTGCGGCTCGTGGCTCGAGAAGGAGACAGAGTCAAGAAGGTTATTAACTCCCAGATCAGCCTGCTCATTGGAAAAGGTCGGTTCCCCCGACATCATTCTCGCCAGGAGTGTGGCAGGGGTGTTGGCTGTAGGTGAAACACGCTTCTGCCCCAGACAGCCTTGCTGCCTGTGGAATAGCGATGGGGCCCTGCTTATGCAGGCGATGAAATGAGCAGGTTTGGTCTCTGGTGGGTCTAGTGAGGGAACAGTGTGTGTGCAGTCCCAAGAAGGGTGATCTTTCCTGCTGGCAGAGGGCTATAGTAATTGAGTCGGTGCAATTGTACATAGTAAGTGATTGGTAGTAGCTTGGCTGACCCTTCTCCTTTCGGCCAAATATTAAGCATGTGTTCAGGAAGACCATTTCACAGACACTTGATGATCAAAGGCTCATTTTCCCCATTGGGTGCAGATGCTTATTTTGCCTTTCTGTCTTACTCTCCGCTTAGGTTTGCACGAGTTCGACTCTGTGCAGGATCCAGAGGTGAATGATTTCCGCACCAAAATGTGCCAGTTCTGTGAGGAGAGAGCAGCAAAGCGGCAGCAGCTCAGCTGGGCAGCTTGGATGGAGTACAACTTTCCCTTGCAGCTGGAGCCCATGGCCAAAGGCCTTGGGACTGGTCCTCTACATACCCCCGCCAAGAACATTTTTGTCAACGTCAGGTTTCAGTCTGGCGGGGTAAAGCACAAACTTTTCTGTGACAATGTTTAACTGGTTTGTGCTTTCCCTTTGGGAACCTTTGGGCATTTGGAGACAGAATAATGTGTGCGTGGACAGTGTTTCCATGTGTTCAGTGTTTCATCTTCATTCTCCAGATTTCTCTGCCTGTGGAGATGGTTGGGAGGCACACTCTGCGCCTCCAACCAAGGCAGCTGTTCCCCTTCCTGAACATGCGTTGGGTGTACTGGTTAGCTGGTAGCTGAGGTTGCTGCATGTACATGTGGTGGAAGCTTTTTGGTTTTGGGTAGGAGAGGAGCATGGAATCCAATACATGCCTTGTCCTTTTGAAGCCCAAGAGTCTGCTCAGCTCATGCTCAGCATACACTGCTTGCAGGCATCGGTCTGTGTAGCCCATGGGCCCCTGTTCTTGCCTGCTACTCTTGGTTAATGTTATTTTTGCATGTTGTGCCTGGGCATGAAGCAGGAGCCACCCCATGGGAGAAGGGCCTTCCAGAGCAGTGTGTTTGAGCATGGTGACCCTAGCCACCCTCTGCCTTGCTGGTGAAATGACAGTGGGAAGATTTTTAATGACTAGCAACCACATGAACTGGTGATTCTGCTTAAACTGGACTTGAAGTTCCTGATTTCCAGCCTTGCGCTTGTGCTGCTGAAACATGCTCCTGCCCAGTTTGGCAAACATCCCTACTTATTTGCTAATGTGTGTGTGGGGGTAATTCTGCCTTCCTATCCTGCTCTTTATTGTCAGCAACAGGAATGTTGTTACTTATACGCTGAGCTACTGCTGCTCCTTGTGCTGATTTCAGCCCTTTGCTGGCATTTGACAGTGTATGCTGTGTTGTTGGGATTGCAGGAGAGCTTCACTTTCCAGATCTCCCCAAAGGAGTTCCCCATCACGTTAATGAGCTATGCTATCAAGAAGCAGGCTACCGTCTTCCGCCATGAGACAGTGGAGAACCCAGAGGACTACACCCTGCAGGTGAATGGGAAATGTGAATATCTCTATGGGAACTACCCCCTGTACCAGTTCCAGGTGAGCCTTGTGTCTCGCTTAATCAATGACCCTCTTCCTATATGGCCTCGTCTTGCTGGGAGGGTGGATTGAGACCTGTTATCCTCCATCAGGGAGGCAACGCTGTTTACAGGAGTGCAATGCATCAGTGGCAGGACCCAGATGCTAGTTAGGGCAAGGGATACTTCTAGCAACCTAACAGATCCTTACGTTTTTGAGGGCTAGCGATCTAAGCCCGTCCCTGGGTACCAAGTGCTGTGTAAATGGATTTATAGACTATGGTTCTGGAAATGTCTGTTTGCTTGCATGGTGGGTTGGGGGTTCTTCTCCTGAAAGTTGGGCAAGTAATCCTGTGTTCCCCTGGCAGGGCAAACTGCTGTTGGGAGGGCTGAATCCCTCTCGGTGTTTTCCCTTAATGCAGCCGTTTAAGTCAGTTGATGAAATGCCAGCTATAAAAGGCACTTCATATTCTCAGTGCTGGCAACATGAGTCCAGTGAGTTGCGGGTTTATAAAGCAAGAGGAGATAAATTAAAACTGAATTTTGATTGTTGCTGTGTCCTTTCCTTACTCCTTCCACCTGTTTCTGCTTCAGCCAGTTCTGATTTGCGTGGCTGCTCTTGCCTGCCTGGCTCTTTCATCCATGCTGACTCTTTCCTCTCTTTGCAGTATATTCGCAGCTGCCTGCACCGAGGCCAAACGCCCCACCTGACCATGGTACACTCCTCCACTATCATTGCTATGAGAGATGAGCAAACCAACTGTATTGCCAGCCCCCCAAAGATGGCTGCCAAGCCTCCCCCGCTCCCTAAGAAAAAGGTAAAAGGGGACAGTCACCCAGCGGGGTCACCCTCAACTCATCCACTGATGGAGATGCTGATCTTGTCTGGGAACGGCAGCTGGTTCTCCCTGCCTGTCTCGGGATGGGGTTCCTAGCTAGGGTCTAAGAGCTGGGAATTTCCAGGCAGCCTTCCAGCTCCTTCCACAACTTCCCTGGTTGTCACAGACTTCATGCTGCCCACCTGCAAGGCAGTGCTCTTTTCTGTTGGAGCAAAAAGCACGTGATGCGAGATGAGGTCTGGTGCTGGTTCGAGAAGTCTTTGTTGCATCTGTTTCTGATCGGAACCCTTTTCTCTTTCTAGCCAAACTATAGTTCTCTCTGGTCCTTAGAGCAGTCTTTCTACATTGAACTGGTGCAAGGCAGCAAGGTCAATGCAGACGAGAGAATGAAGGTAGGTACTGACTCACTTTGGGGTTTTGGTTTTGTGTTTTGGCTTTCCCATTGCATCTGTCTTGTTTGTGTGGTGAGGAAAGCAGAGGCCGACAGCTGGATCTCATGTGATGCTCTATTATGCTTCATTCAGCCTTTGGGCAGTTTCTAAACTGCAGCACAACAGGAAGGGGAAGGGAACTCGCTAAGCAGCGGCCCAGCAGTGCATTCTTAGAAACACTCCCCTGCAGAAGTTTCTGAGTAGCAAACAGAGCTGCTGCCCTGTGGTAATATCGCTTGACAGCGGTGAGGAGGCGCAGGGAAGTCTGCAAGAAGCAGAGGAGGGGAAATTCAGCTCGGACGAGAGAGAATGATAGGAGAGGTGGTGACCGGTAAAATTAAGACAGAAAGCATGATGCAGCAAAGCCCTGGGATTTGCAAGCTGCTTGCGATGAAGGGGGAGCAGGCGAACGTGGAGAAGGGGAATGGCTGCCCTTTGGGAAAGGAAGGAAATGGGGCAAGAATATATCACATATACAGGTGTTCTGCAGGGCAAGGCTTTATAAAGAAACAGGCAATGAAATAGTTATTTCTTCAGCCCAGTACCCCATCATTTGCAGGGACCTTCTCCTGGGGAGGACTCCTGTGATTCAGACTAGCCAGCAATACTGTAACGAGAGGTAAAGATGGGGATGAGATTGGCCTATCGACTGTACAGCAGTCTGGCAGACTGCAAGAGGAGTGCAGCTTTGCAGGCAAATGTGCACCCGGCGGCAGGTCACCATTGGCACTGCGCTGCAGGCCTGGTTTGGGGCTCAGCTGTTTGCAGGTGCCCTTCTCCTGGGATGTCGATTTGCCTCCTCTTTGGCATAAGCACTGGCCCAGCTCTTGGTGTCTGCCCTGCTTTTTCGGTGTGACAGGTTCCTGAGCTTTTGCAGCATCTTGCGGGGCAAGATTTGGTATTTCTGTGGCCTGGCTTTACAGCATGAAACCTGTAATACTCTTACCAATGGATTACCCAAGCATTTTGCAATGATTAAGCAGCTCTTGCAAGTCCGCGTGAAGTAAAAAGATAACAATGCCCTTACTGAAGTTGAGTGAAGAGGAAGATTAAGGAACTTAATGTCTCAGTGAATTGGGAGAGGGACAGGAGTAGGCCATCCTCTTCAGGGGAGTGGATGACCTGTCCCATTCCTCTTCTAATCACGTGTCTTCAGCAAACAAGTCAAGTCCCTGTGGATTCATGGTATTCTCTTAACTTCTCCTTCCCTCAGCTGGTCGTGCAAGCAGGTCTCTTTCATGGCAATGAGATGCTGTGCAAGACAGTGTCAAGCTCTGAAGTGAACGTATGCTCAGAGCCGGTGTGGAAGCAGAGGCTGGATTTTGATATTAACATCTGCGATCTCCCCCGTATGGCGCGGCTCTGCTTTGCCCTCTATGCTGTCATCGAGAAGGCAAAGAAGGCACGTTCCACCAAGAAGAAGTCCAAGAAAGCTGTAAGTAAGCCAGTGTGGGTCTGAGCAAGGCTTGCCAGTGCTGGAGGGCACAGGACACCGTTCTGAACCAAATGCCCTTTGCTTGCACAAGAGGACTGTATTAATAAAAGAGCTTACAGAATGATGGCCAGTAACTTTTTCAACAGAACAGGAAACTGAGGAGTGGTTGCCTGTAGGAAAGGTTGTTTAAATGTAATTTCTTGTCCAGGAAAACCATTAAGAAACATACCCAGCATATGAATGCACATAAAGAGGAATCATTTGTGTTAGTGTCTCTATTTTGCTGTTCTGCAACTTCCTTGTTTTGTAGTTGAGGTTAAACCATCTTCTGTATTGCATCTTCTTTCTAGTAAGGTCTTTCATGCAAATCCCCCATGGAGCAAATTAACAGCTAAGAAGGAGGAAGAAAATGAGGAATGTAAACGCTGGTTACAGCAAAGCTTTAGGTGAGGTAAAATAAAGTGCAGAATCTTCAAGGTTACTGTTCCAGATGCTGCAAACTGAGGATAGAAAACGTTAAATCACTTTGGAAGCTCTTGTTTTGAGCTTCTGAATCAGAGATGTAGTGGTATTTCTCACTTTCCTCTCTTTCAAAACTTTTAGTTCATTAATAATTCAGTAACTAAAAGTAGATCTAAGTGCAGCCTGTAATTGAATTGTTGGTTTCCCAGTGTTGTAACTTAAGCATGATGCCTCTAGCTCTTTGCATGTGAAGAGTTTTCTTTATGAGCAACAAATGCATTTGTTCCTCTGCAAATTATTGTTTCTGCAGCCACAAAAACGCTGTTACCATGCTTTAAAGTGAGGATTAGTCATGCCATCTTTACTAGAGTGCAGAGAAATGAGGGGCTGATAAATGTGATCACAGATTTTAGTCTCAGTTCTGCTAGCTTCTTTTCACTGCTGGGAGGTTCACTGAGCTTTGTTGTGTTGACATCAATAGGGTTCTCAGGGTTACAGTGCATTAATGTCTGGGGAGCAACAGGCAACCCACTAGTACTGCTTGTGTGGACCAATTTCTGGGTTGGAGACTTCAGAATGGGAACATTTTGAGGCCAGGACCAGGATCAACCTTTTTATTGTTGTTTTTTTTTTACTTAAGAATAGCAGAACTCCAACTCCTGCTGGAGGCTTTTGTTGAACAGAATATCTGATTCATCCGCAGGCTGTGTTTTTGTGGTCACACTGGAATAATTTTCAGTTCTGAAGCAGTCAGAGAGAAATCTTGCTACTCTGATTGACAAAACAAAACCAGCCTGGTTAGCCGAGTTGTTAAGAGGATCTTGTTTGTGTGTGTTCTGGTACTGGGGAAAGGTGGATGCATTCTGGTGAGCCCTTAATATAGAATCACAATGTTTGCTGGAGCTGAGCTCTGCAGAAATGGATTTTTTCCACATGATCAGCTGCAGCTCTGAGTGAGGTGCCCAGTTCTCATTTAAAATGATTGGTGAGAGGAGGTTACAGTCAGAGTGCACCCTGTTTTTTGTTTTTGATTAATATAATCTTTTAGCTTGCTTTGCTTATAGTACGCTGAGGTTAATTATGTGCATGTTGTTTGTCTGTGCAGACTGTCCAGTGCAGATAGGTGGGACTAAATCATTTACTGCCACAAAAACAGGCATGTTTGCAGACTGACTGGGATGAGTCAGAGGGTTAATGTCACCCAGAGGGTTGGCTTTCAGTGTTTCTGTAAGTCATACAGGAGATATTTCTGTCCTTACAATGCTGAATCGTTGCTTTGCTGGACCTTATCCACCAAAAATCTCGCCTTGCGTTTTGGCAGGCTCTGCACTGTGGTTTGATGTCATTTACTCTGTTAGAAAAGGTTATTGCTGGTGGTGGTGTTTAGTTTGGCTTTTCCCTATGATCTAGAAGCTGATGTCTCAAATGGGATTTTACTGAAGATACTCAGTCTAATCAAATCAACTCAGAGGTTTGTGAGAGGCCACTTGGAAGTGATTAATTTTGTCGCATTAGAGGAAAATGCTGACTTTGCTACCTCCACCAAGTCCTTTGGTGTACTTTCGGGGTAAGCCGCATATATTCTCCAGAATGTCTCAGTGGAACAAAAAGATGTCTCACTGTGGTTCCCTTCAAATATTACGCTGTCTGTGGGTGCGTCTCACTAGAATTTTGCCTCGCAACCTCTTGGCAGGTCGGTTTCTGTGCTAGCGTATGCTTAATCCTTGGTGTTTTCTGAGCAGCTGAGTGAAATGCTAGTGTTGCTGAAACTGTTATATGAAGGAAACTGTTTCATTTGGGGAACCTGACTGCAGGAAATGTTAGGTCACTTGTGGAATATGTCTGTCTGCTCTGGCAGCAGGGAACTGGGTTAGAGCAGGGAGATGGCTTCTCTTTCTTGGCCATGTCCCAGTCACTTTACTTGCTGGAGTCTCCCACCTCTAAAGTGAGACTGGCTTGTGTGACTGGGTTGGACTTTTGGGTTTTATTTTGGGGGGTGTGGTGGGGGGGTTGGCAGCATAAAGTTTGATTTCTATAAATAGTGTTTATTATTGTACAAAGGAGCCAAGCCTTTTCTTTCTCTTATCAGATATATCTAGCATTCTTTGCCTAGTTTTCTGAAGTCACACTAACTCTGTGTTCCCTGTTTCAAAATTAAGGTTCTTCTCCCTCCCCTCAAACTGTGAAATACCTGAACTTATATATATCACAGCTCCTTCAAATATCATTGAGTGTAGAGTTGCAAGGCCTTACCAGAAATGTAGAGATTCTTCAGCTATGCAAAATAGCGGGTGATGAAGTTTTAGATGTATTTTCAGGGAGTGTTTGGTGCCATTCAGCACTACACAAAAGACCCCAGGTTTTGGCAAATATCTGAATTTGATGCCATCTTCTACTCTGATTTTAGGAGAACTTAAAAGGTAAGCAGACAGGCGTGGCTACCTGGGGTGCTATAGTCTTTACAGCACCTCTTTGGTGAGGGGGTGCCTACGTACTCTTGAATGGGAAGTTACCTGCCTGTAGTATTCTGTGTAGCAGTTTGCTGACTTGGAAAAAGATCAAGATTATATAACTTCTTATTCCTGGCTATTGTTAGGGCTTTGCTTTGCATGGGGATATCTCGCTTTCTTGTTAGTTCTTCTCTTCCCTTCATCCAGCTTTTGCAGTTACAGCACCCAAATGAGCTGCTTTCTTTGCTTTGCAGGACTGCCCAATTGCGTGGGTGAATGTCATGCTCTTTGACTATAAGGACCAGCTGAAAACAGGGGAGTGCTGCTTGCACATGTGGTCCTCCTTTCCAGGTATGTCAGGAGATAGAGCTGCTGTATTGTTTTGCATCTTTAGTCTCCACCATAAGGACGGTAGATGCCCTGCATTCTGCACTGCTGTCCAGTAGTTGTAGGAGTGGCCGTAATAGTTCAGGCTGGCAGACCCAGTACAATTACTGCTCTATATTGTGATGGCATCTAGAGCCCTGCCAAGATGAAGGCCTTGTTTTGCTTGGCATTGCATTTATGAGATAAGAAGTTACTGCTGTCCTAAAGATGTCATGTATACATTGCTTGTGAGAGGTCAGGAAAATGAAGTGAGCTGCTCAGGGCTGGGCAATGTCCAGTGACAGAGCTGGAAGCTGCCTCTGCTCTGCTTTCTGGACCAAAGCTTCGGAAGATTTGGGTTCATGGGTTTATGTACTTTGCTTTTCAGATGAGAAAGGGGAACTTCTGAACCCCATGGGCACGGTACAGTGCAACCCCAACACAGAAAGTGCAGCAGCCTTGGTCATCTGCTTCCCCAGTGTCGCATTGCATCCTGTGTATTACCCATCATTTGAGCAGGTAGGGGACGTGGACGCTTTTTTTGGAAGGCTTAGACATTCCCTAGCTTTGCTGGTGCAGGAGCATACAGTGTCACTGTCTCTTGGGTAGCTGTCAGCAGGGACTGGGTACAAGCAAACTTGATGAATAGATACTGTTAATTGAAAATTTTGCTTTTTCTCTTAACTAATGGACCTTTGAGTGAATAATTTTCCAAGCTCTGAATTCCTGTGAATTACTGAGGTAAAGCTACTCTTGCAGATGAGCATTTGTTTAAAAAATGGGTTTAACTGAGCTGCCTTTAAACTGCATGCAGCATTAGGCTCTATAGGATGGAAGAGGAATAAAGGGGAAATGAGTGAAAGTAGACAGCTCCCTCCCTTTCAGCACAGAGTGATAACATGCTGTGTGGTATGGGGATTTTCCATCTGTCACAGCAACTGGTCAGACGCTCCAAGTGGAAGAAGAAATGTGCCCGTTACAGGAAAGAAAGGAGATCTGCTCTGCCAGGGACATATACGCATGCTCCCCCCGATGCGTGTTCTGGCTCAGAAGCTTTAACGGATTGTGCCAGTGTGCAAGGTGGCTTGGGTAGTGCTGTCTGCTTGGCAAACACACGCCAATTCTAAGAATCTGGAATGGCTCGTGTTAGCCTGGAGCTCAGTCACCCAGAGCCCCTGTTCACGAACTATGTGGGTGTGCAGATGTGCCCTTTTGGGGGAAGGGATTCATCCCTTTGTTCTTGTTATTACCAGGGAAGGGGCTCTATGGGCAGTTAGGTTACACCTCTGAGCAGAGGGGTCCTGCTGAGTACATTACCTACACTTGGGCTGTGAGAGGAGTGATTCCCTTCTCCAGAGGTGGCAAGTGACTGATCTCTAATGCAGCATAAATGCCTGAAGTGATGGTGAGCTAGAAGTACAGAGGAAATGAGGAGCCTTTCTCAGACTCTTTATTTGTGTCCCAGCTGCTGGAGTTGGGGAGGAATGGAGAACAACCCCGTGCTGCACCAGAAGATCCTGAGGAGGTGAGTCTTCTGGCATCAGTTTTTCGGCTACGTGCAGGCTATGCGCAAGCCTGGTTTCATAGATCAAGTTATATGTTTCCACCTTACCCTCAACCAGCTTTTTTTCACCGAACTGGGTCGTGCCCCAGTCCTACAGGGTTTCTCTGGGCTGAGCAAGTCCTCTGGGTTGAGACTGAGCCCTGTGTATGCTCTTTCCTGTGATTCCCATGAGCAGAAGCTGCAACTGAAGGAGATATTGGAGCGGAGGAGCCACACAGAACTATATGAGCATGAGAAAGACCTGGTGTGGAAGATGAGGTATGATATCCGTGACCAGTACCCACAAGCTTTGGCAAAGCTGCTTATCATCACCAAATGGAACAAGCATGAAGATGTTGCCCAGGTGAGGACGTGGGGGTTGGCAGCCAGGGCTCCCTTTTTGATCCATCTTTCAGTGTCTGCATTCCTGTGTTTGTGTTTGGGAGGCCAACTTAGCAGGGGATGTTTTGCAGTGCCCCAGTGCAGGTAGTTTTCTGTTCTTATCCAGTTACTGCGAACTTATAGCGAGTGGTACCCAGCTGAGTTGAGGTTTGGCTCTTCCGAGCTCCGTTTGGCTCTGTGCGCTCTCCCAGACTCATTACTGGCCAGCAAGGTCTTGCTTTATTCCCTCTAGAAACCGGAGGCTAGAAAAAGTCTGTTTAATTCGCAGCAGAAGTAGGATCTGGATTGGATATTCTTAACTGATAGTGAGAGACCAGTACAAGCCTACCTCAGGGGGTCAGAGAATCTCTTCCACCGAGAACGTTAGACATCAGTTAGGGATGGTGTCTGTGCTGCGGGATGCTGTTCTTACTTCAAGAGCTTTGACAGGACCTTCTAAAGGTCCCTTTCTAGTCTACATTATTATGCTGCAGAAAAGTGCTTTTCCCAAAGAGCTTATTCCACTAATTGTGGTACAGCAAATGTAACCCTGTGGTGGACTTGGATGGCTCCTCCTGTCAGCCTTGCTGGAAAGTTTGGCCTGATGATTTTTGACCTGGTGTCTGCAAAGTTGCTCTAAGGCATCTATAAATAGTGACTCCCCACAAAGGAGCTCTTCTTCCATCACTAAAATTTTAGATTTATACCAATTGTCATAAAAAGCTTGTTCCTTTTTTTGCTATTTCCACCACCCCCCTCCCCCCCCTTACAGATGATTTCCCTGCTTCAGACCTGGCCAGAGTTGCCTGTCCTGAATGCCTTGGAGCTGCTGGATTTTAGCTTTCCTGACCGTTATGTTGGTTCCTTTGCTATCAACTCATTAAAGAAGCTGACGTAAGTGTTATCCACAAGGGATATGCAGAGCCCCTTTCTATTTATGTTTAGGGCTGCTAAGGGGAACTGTGAACAAGGCTGACAGTCTTGTCTCTGCGGTTTTTGCAAGTATGCTTGTTGCAGTAAAGATAAGGTTGTCTTTTATTATTCCTTTCTGTCCACAGAGATCATGAATTGTTCCAATACCTGCTACAGCTTGTCCAGGTGCTTAAGTATGAATCCTACTTAGACTGTGAATTAACCAAGTTCCTGCTGGACAGGGCGTTATCCAACCGCAAGATCGGCCACTTCCTCTTCTGGCATCTGAGGTAAAGAGCAAATGTTTTGGGCTTTTTCTCGGTAATCGAGTGAAACCAGCATTTACTGGTTTCCTCATTGCTCTGAAGCGATACAGTAAGCTTGTCTTTATGTATAGATGTCAGGGTGTTTATTTAAAGGCTATTGGCTGTCCTTTAGCTAATGTCTTTCATCAAAGCATTGGTGGGACTTCCTTGCTGTGATTATCAAAACCCAGGAATTGCTGCTTTTTACTTTGGGAGACTGAATAAGGATTATTCCAGGAGGACACACAATCTTTTTTAATTTGTTTGTTATTTTTTTCTTATGTTGTTGGGATGGTGTTTGGATTAGGTTCTGTTTTCAGAATTTATATATATACACACATGCCTGTGAGTTGAAATGTACTTTGGACATCCATGGCCACCTGCCAGTTCTGAGCCATAGGCTCTGAACTGTCCTTGCTCCTTAAGTAATGTTCTTAAAGGAGTGGTTAGCAATTCAGTCATTTAGAAAGATGTCTCATCACTTCAAGCAATGGTTTTTCTGCATCACCTTCTGGGGGTGAGTGCATTTTTTTTCCCTCCCCAGTACATAGAAAAATCTGCACCCTCCTCTCCCTCCTTCCTTGTGCTGGCATGAATGGGAGAATTAGTCACTCACTGCAGTGAGTCAGAATTGCTTTAACCTCCCTTCTTCCGCTAGGTCAGAAATGCATGTTCCTGCAGTTGCCTTGAGGTTTGGCCTGATCCTGGAAGCATACTGCAGAGGCAGCACCCACCATATGAAAGTTCTGATGAAACAGGTAAAAATTGCTTTTAGCCGTAAGGTTGACTTCCCTCTTGCTTGGAGCTGGTTCTCAGCTGTTAGCTTCTCCAACTTAATGTTATCAGTAATATAAAAAAAGCCTTTTAACTAACTGCTATATTGATTTTGGCATATCCTAGTAAGAGCCTGGAGTTCCCCTTCACATGTGACATCTCTTACTCACCCGCACATGTCCCAAACTACACTATGTGTCTAGAATGGTTTGAAATGTTCAAGAACCACTGCTTTTATTAGATGAGTTAAATGAGTTACCATGGTAGTAGGAGCTGATCACAACTGGCTGTCTGATTCGGAGCGGTGCAGTCTTTCCTTCCGTTGCTGTGTCAGGCAATCCTGCTGTTTTACCCACTCTCTAAAACTTCTCTATTACCTATCAAGGATCACTGTACTTAATTCAGAAGTGAGGGACTCATGTATACATGTTGTATCTAACATTTGCCCACAAACCAGTGCTGCTTCTATTTTCAAGCCTCAGTGGCACTTTTGCATAACCAGAACTCCTCAAAAGCATTGAATGGCAGGGACTATAGGTCTCATCCTCACTTTTCTAACTATTGCACCTCCCTTCTTCCTTTGGTGCTTGATAATGTGCATTATTCCTGGTGCAGTCATTACCTTGTGATGCATTTGTGCCTAGCAGAATATCCATAATTGATTATGGATCTCCCTCAAGCAGAGAGTAGTAAATTTGTTTTGTAGCAATATATGAAATTACCACAAGATGAAGAGAAGGTAAGAGATACAACCACGGAAGGTTTACATTTCACAGTAGATTTTAATAGTTTTTAAACTTTCTCCAGGAATTTCCTATTTGTTAACCCTGTTCCATCCCTCCTTTTTTTCAGGGAGAAGCACTCAACAAGATGAAAGCTCTGAATGACTTTGTTAAAGTGAGTTCTCAGAAGGCCACCAAGCCTCAAACCAAGGAGATGATGCATATGTGCATGAAGCAGGAAACTTACCTTGAAGCACTTTCCCACCTCCAGTCCCCCCTGAACCCCAACATTATCCTCGCTGAAGTGTGGTAAGGAAGATAGCTGTATCTCTTAATTTGTGCCGCAGGCTTTTTCAGCAGTAGAAGAGCCAGGCTTCTGTTTACCCCAAGGTCCTCTTTCCTCACGGAATTCACCAGCCTGTTCGCATTTGTAAATGCAGTTGAATTTGCAGCTTAGATGGCTGCTGCTTTTTTAATAGATGGAAACTCTGATGGTAGTGTTCTTGTTTCCTCTAGTGTGGATCAGTGCACCTTTATGGACTCCAAAATGAAACCTTTATGGATTGTGTTTAATAATGAAGAGACAGGTGGAGGTGGAGTGGGTATTATTTTTAAAAATGGAGATGGTAAGTCAAATCTTTAAAGGGTATGTTTTCATAGGCGTAATAGTTTCAGATATTTATTGTGGTGAGTGGGCCTAAATATGTGTAGATGAGGACTACCAACGTGTTTGAGTTTTTTGTCAGTAAGCTGGAGATATAATAAACTCTCCTCTCTATTTCCACTTGCTGCCCTCTTCATTAAGATTTTAGCACAGTAGTAGCTGGATAACCTCACACAGTAAAAGGAAACCTGGTGTGAGCTCTGAAAGAGCTACAGCAGTCCAAGCTTTGTAAGGTTGGAGTGGCTGCTGCTCAGTGTTGTGTCCGGACAGATGTTTTCTAAATTGCTACATTACCCCGTGAAGGGCTTTGGCAAAGTGAAGTAGCGTATACCTCCATTAGTATAATCATGTCCAAGTTAAGGTATCTGGTATGGTGGCTTTACACTATTACTGCACTAGTAAACATTGCCCTGTGCTGATGTTCTTTACTAGCTCGACCTAGCAAGTGACAAACATGGCAAAGGCCCCTCTTCAGGGGCAAGACAAGTGCCACTTGCAAGAGCACAAGATGAGCGGAGAATGAGAGGTACTTATGACCCTTTTTTCCTTGGTAATGCTGCACAGATCTTCGTCAGGACATGCTGACTCTGCAGATGATCCAGTTGATGGACATCCTGTGGAAGCAGGAGGGCCTGGACCTGAGGTGAGTAATGTACACACAGTTGTCCCGCTGCAATGATAAATTGCGTGGGGTGAGGCCGTTTTGTCTGTAAGCTTATTTTGTCCCCGACAGGTCTGTGTAGTATTCCATGAGCAGCTAGTCAGGTTTTGTGGTACTGAGGAGTAGAAATGCAGAGAAGACATGGAGTAGATAAGGCAGACAAGGGAAAACTTAAAAGTCAACACAACCCAATTCTGGGCAAGATTTCAGTGGAAGGGTTTCTTTCATCTCTGCAGGATGACCCCTTACGGCTGCCTCTCCACAGGAGACAAGACGGGACTGATAGAAGTAGTCATGCATTCAGATACCATTGCCAACATCCAGCTGAACAAGAGCAACATGGCGGCCACTGCAGCCTTCAACAAGGATGCACTGCTGAACTGGCTAAAATCCAAGAACCCAGGGTAAGTGGGCTTACCTTTTACTCAGTGCTGCTTTACTGCTTCCTTCCATCTAGAGACGTTTCTTCTGCTTCGCTCAATTTTTTCCTTCAGTTATGCGTATTCCCAAGCTGTCCCACAATATCTATGGCTGCTTTGCTGCCTGGCACACTGGAAGGCATCATGTGGATCTGTATGGGTCTTGAGCAGAAATGGAGGCATCTGGGTTACTGTGTGCAGGGTTTTTGATCTTTAATCGCTTAAGGTAGCACTGTTCACAGGCTGGATCCAAACCTTGATCTTCCCATTGGTCACGTTACTTTCTCCAGAGATAGCGTGGTGGCAGCTGGAAAAGGGGCAGGAGCAATGCCAAAACTGGGAGGTGAAAAAAGCAAGCAGCACAAAAGCTGTGTAGGTTGGGGTTTTACAAGATACAGAAACAGACAGCAGCAATACATCAGTGCTTCTCTGATGTAGCATTCTGGGAGCCTGCTTCCGTGTTTTGGATCTGTGGAGATCTAGAAATGAGTGAATTTAGTTGAGACTAAACCATTTTTGTTGAGATTGTAGACACAACCTTATCTGGACCTCTCCAATTACAGACAGTTGTTATTGCAGCTAGTTTTTGCAAAGGATGGATGGGAGTACTGCCTCTGGAGAGCACTACAGAAATTCAAACGTGTGATTGCCTTACCTTCTCCTGCAGGTTTGCATGGGGGAAGCTATAAAAACAACTTTTCCAGTGGTGAAGTACGGGTGTCCAAAGTAAAAGTCTCTTTCAATCTTTTTCTCACCCTCTTCAGTGACGCATTAGAACAAGCTATAGAGGAGTTCACTCTTTCCTGTGCTGGGTACTGCGTGGCAACATATGTGCTGGGGATAGGTGACCGGCACAGTGATAACATCATGATCCGGGAAACTGGACAGGTATGGGGATTCACTGCTGCTGTTGAAGTACTGGAAGAGGGGCATGAATGCTACTTATACATCCCAGTGCAATCCTACTGCTAAGGAATGTACCTCGCCTTCCGGCCGAGAGGCAGACTGGACAAATATTCTCAATAGCTTCTATCATTAAGAGGGTAAATACAGTTTTATAATTTGAATTACAATTCTGTAAGCATCATTGCCATCAGCTGCTGCTGTTAATACCAACTTTGAAATTACAGTGGAGCAATTCATACGTCTCAGACTTAAAATTGTCTGCAGTTACAAACTCAAGCACTGTACTTATCAGTCTGAAGACTTACTTGGCTTCAGCAGTCACAAATCGCTTGTAGTTCCTTGGTAAGATCCTCTGTTACCCAAGCTGATATATTTATAGTCTTCCTCCTAAAAAAACGTTGTTTTGTTTTTTAAAAATGAATGCAAGTGATCAGCATGGTTTTAATTTCACATTGATACCTGTACTGATTCCTCTACTTGTCGTCTTATGCACCGTTTGGAAGACAAAAGGCAAAACTAGGAAAAAGAAAATCCGTTTGTTAACAGGACATGTACTAAACCACATCAGTAATATTTTGGTATAGGGGAAGTCTAAGCTATCTTTCTTGTTTAATTGTGAATTCTACAAAGCCTAAACCAACCCTGTGCTATATGGTGCAAGGTAAGTCTCCTGCAGGTCCAGTGAAGTCAGCCAGTTAGTTAATATTTGAAAGTACAAAATTGGCTGCTGATGTTTTTGACACTCGTATCTCTCAGGTATGGGCAACTGCCTGCCTGCACTCTTTCTGTGTAGCATCCCACTCCTCTACATCTTATTTCTTGTAAATCAAGCAGTCATGGTGAAAGAAACTTAGTAGTGCCTTTGTTTTGGGGTCACAGCAGGGACGGAGACACTGTGTCATTTGCTGACAAGACACTAACGTCCCTCTCTGGGCTGTGACTAGCAGCAGCCCCTTTTCTAGGACTGCCTCTTCTCCCCATTAAAAAAAGTGCTGGGCAGGGGCTTACAAAAAAACCTGTTTTTGCAGAGCAGAGGCCACGCAGTTGTTTGTCCACGTGGGGGAGCTGATGCCCCGCGGTATCAAAGCCGGGGTTTGAGTATCTGGGGTTTACAGGGGCTCTGCAAAATTGCCATAGTGTGCAAGGTTCTGCACAGCATCCTCCTTACCATCGCTGCGCTAGTGGTGGAACGACTGCACTGTGCTTGGTATTTAAAAAACCAAAAAAACCCAAAAAACAGGAGGGGGAAAAGAAGCCTTACCTGAGCGAGTAATATTTTGTAGCAACTTCAAAACAGGACATCATCTTTCCACGCACCGTCTGGGACGGCAAACTCTACTGGTAGGGTGCCCGTTTTAGTTCTCTTTCTGCTTCTGCTAGTGAGACTCTAAGGCTTTACAAAAATCAGAAATTTCTTCAGATATACCAAGTATTGAAGAGGTAAGTACCTTTTCTGCCCTATCCAACATCCAACTACACTAGAGAATATCTTGGCAAGTAAATATTGCCTCTTTTCCCAAAGGAGTGCCATGGGAGAGGTAGTTTTTCTCCCTCCGCAAATCCTATGGTCAATATCTTTTGAATACAGTAACGAGAACTCAACATTGATCAGCTAAAATAGATACTATTCTGAACACAAATTTTTTTTCTTCCGTATTTTCAGCTGTTCCATATTGATTTTGGTCACTTTTTGGGGAACTTCAAGACTAAATTTGGTATTAATAGAGAACGAGTTCCTTTCATCTTAACTTATGACTTTGTGCATGTCATCCAGCAAGGAAAAACTAACAACAATGAAAAGTTTGAAAGGTAAGTGTTAGCAGTTAAACTTAAGCTTTTTAAGGTCTGAATTTTCAGAATTTATTTCCGCCAATGATATGTTGCCTATAGCTGTTTATACACACAAAAGTAAGTAATTTGTCTACCTGTTAGAGAAGATGAAAGAGCTGGGTAGTCATCAATGCAGACAGCAGAGTTCAGACTAATAAGTAGTCTTGCTTTATAAAATGGTATAGCTTGCATTCTTCATTCCTTTGCCTCATCTTCCTTTCTGAACAGATTCAGGGGTTATTGTGAAAAAGCCTATATGATTCTGAGGCGCCATGGTCTTCTCTTCCTGCACTTGTTTGCACTGATGAAAGCTGCTGGCCTGCCAGAACTTAGCTGCTCTAAAGACATTCAGTATCTAAAGGTAAGAGAAGCAGAGCCCAGATAAGGTTAAAACTGAGTACCTGATCTTGTAGCTCAGTGAGGAGGAGTTCAGTGTGGAAGGGCATATTCTTAGAGGCAAATGAGCTCCAAAAATCACGAGTAGACATCCAACATTAATGCACAGGACATCAGAAATGCCAGATACTGGTCCTCAGGAGATGACTTCAGATTCTTCAGCATAAAGGCAGTAGGTACCTTGTAGAAGCAGTTTGTGGGGAAGGAGTCAGAGCTCTTTGGTTGTATATCATTTCCTGTTCCCAGCTTGTCTCTTAAATTATAACAACCTAGCTGTGGCCAACTGAAATACAGTAGCTTTGTACAAGAGCACTAAAAAAACCCCTACTGTTTCCCTATACCCAATGTAAAAGTAGAATGCACCTATATAAATACGAAAAAACCTCGTGCAACCATAGTAACTATGAAAAACAATTAATGGCCACTCAGTGCTCCTTTCAATGGAGTAATTTCTTAGTGAGTAAACATCTTAGTAGTTGAGCAGTTAATTGTTCAGTTGCACTTTCAGTGAAGCTACGCTGATTTCTGCCTCTTACCTTCAGGATTCCCTAGCTCTTGGCAAAACAGATGAGGAGGCACTGAAGCACTTCAGACTAAAGTTTAATGAAGCCTTGCGAGAGAGCTGGAAAACCAAAGTGAACTGGCTGGCGCACAACGTATCCAAAGATAACAGACAGTAGAGCAACATCAGCCCACACACTTGCTCCAAGAGAATGTAATACGTGCACCGAGTCCAGCAATTGTAGACAGGTTTTTCAAGACTGATGAATGTTGCCATGTTGAAGGTCCCCCACCTGTGTTCCCAGAGGTCAGACACTTCTGCATGACTGAAAAATTGTTGCGACTGTCATCAGCCGCGTAATCATGTCTGCTGTAGATCTTTGGGGGACAAGGAAGAGACATGAGGCAATAAAATTACTGCATACAGTGAAAGGTAGGTAGATGTACTGTACCCTTAAGAACTTAAGCTTCAAATACATCTTCTAATGGAAGAGTTCAGGCAGTTGTAACATCCTTCCAGTGTGGTAATGTGTGTATTTCTATTTTCTTGAAAATTTAGCCGAACGCTGAGGACCTAGTATCCCTGTAGCTGTTATGTAATAGCCCATCTTCTAGGTCCCCACCATTACAGCTCAGAGACATCAACTTCACCGTGTGATTGCTCCTCCTACTCTGTTTCAGTGTACACCAAGGTAGGTCAGCTTAAATCACCACTTAAGCTGACTTGGACAAATTGTTTTGCTCTGCATTGTGACAGGGTAAAAATATCCATGCTGTCATATTACTTTCTCTCTGCTACAGAGGCCAAAGTGTTCTGAAACTGAACTGGAACCCATCTATTGCTGTCAAAAAACTGATGGATTGGATTGACCAATGGGTTAGCTATTTTTGTTTGCTTTCTGAAGTCAGACTTTAGTTGAGCCTCAAGCAATTCCTGGGTTTCTGCGTTTATTCTGTTTTTAAGCCTGAAAACAGGAAGATTGCATTTTCAAAATTGGCATCTAATGGTTGCTACACGTACCTCCTGTTGGGGTACATTAAAGCTACTTTGCCACCTGGTTTCCCTGTAATACGTGCATGCAGGGCACTGACCTACACCTACGTAATCACTGGGATACAACACTGTTAATTCCAGTGTTAGCTGGGACAGATGGTCCCACTCTGTGTCTGCGTTATTTGGCCAGTCTGCCTTCCTGTGTAAGGATAGAGGAGTGCCAGATGAGTGGGTTTAACACTGAAACACTTACTTACAGTAAGTTGCATCTCAACTCTCATCTTCTTACAAATTTATTCCCAGTTCCTTTCTGCACTCTTCCTCCTTTCAACCATGGTACACGACTCCTCGTCTGTTATTAGAGCTGGTGTGCAAAGACTGCGTGTCTGTACGGGGGTTCAGCCAGACAGCAAGCTGCAGTCATCTGTGCTGGTACCTAAACCAGGACAAACTGTCTACTCCAGCCGCCTCCTGTTCTCCCTGCTGCCTCTGTCTCCTTCCCAAGCAGAATCTGTCCTAATCTCCCACAAGGTGCTGTAATCAATCACGTATTTCTACTCATGTGTCATATTTTTGTCTCCAGCTAGTGTCCTCACCTGGTGAGCAGTTCTGAGCACTGGTGTTGCACAGGGACAGATGAACAGGAGCCACTGCTACCACTCGGTGCCTCTCACGCGAGCATAGCGAGGTGCATCGAGCAGGCTGCAGCCTACAGGTCAGGCTGGAAGATAGGTGCTGTAGCATGGTTAGTACCTGCTTCCTTTAGCAGTTCCCTGGGGTGCCTCCTTACATTCCCCCTGTTCTCCACAACATCAGGTTCCTACAGAGGTGCTATTGTTCCTGCCTTTTAAGGAATAGCATAGTCTAATTTTCAGGACACCCCTGAAGCTGAATCCTGTATTTGATTTGTATGCCCTTAATTAGGTTGAGCAATTTTATTTACTCTTACTTATGTAGGTTAAAAAAAAAAAAAAAATCCTGTTTCTCCAGTGACAAGAGATGTACATCTTGTCAAATGATGGACTACTTTCTCTCTCGTGTAAATTTAGCTTTCGTGTCTGGTTTACAGTAATTCCCACACAACCAGCAAGTTTAGGACAGAAACTGAACTGGCCTGTTTATTCGTGATAGATCTTCCCTGTCACAGGATAAATTTGATTTGCTAGTATTATTTGTATTGATAGTATTTTTGCATCCAGTACATAGGTACAGCTCATTCCTGACTTGCAGCTCTTTCTAATACTTTAAAATCAGGTACCCCTGTACTTTAGAATAATACTGCCCTGTGCTGGCTGTTTAAGTCAAATTTTTTTTTTTTTTTTTTTTTTTAAGAGGGTATGTATGTTTAAATATATTTGTTCTTTATTAGCTGCATAGCCGAGTTAACACTGCCTTAAAAAAAGTAACTTCTACCCTAAGTAGAAATGACTAGTAGTAGGTAATACTAGGTTTGGTCAGTGAATAGAATATGAAACACCTTTAATAAACCCTTCCCTCATTACCTTTACATAAAAACAGATACTAGCAGACTATGATTTAGTGTTATGCTGTTACTAATATAAATTCTGATTTAAAGTACTGTTTCTTTTCATAAAAGATGTTACGCTAAGAAGTCTATTCTCTGCTGTTTTGTATGTATTAATATAAACCAGGTTGCCTCTCATAGAGCACCTGTTACTAGAAGCAGCAGTTATATAGAAGACAACTCATTTTAACTTTCTATAACCCGTGGAGCTCCCCTTTTTCTACACCTGTGGCTGAGAAGTGACCAGAACATTTCAAGATAGAATGGTGTGTACCCTTCCAAGGGAAGCAAACTACTTATTAACACATTCCTCTGTAACAGTTCTTCAGCCTATTGTTTAATAGTAAGTAGTACTGAAAGTATGTTTGCAGCAAGTAGTTGTTTTTGCTGTACTGTCTCTGAGTTACAGACCCTACTTAGCTAGAACTGAAAGTTAGCTTCCTGTCACTATACATTTGACCATAACACTAGGAAAACAACAGTGAACAAATGTGTACAAACTGACCTGCAGGAAACAAAACACCATCTTGACTGCAGCCAGCACTCTAGAACTGCTGCTGCTGCTAGAGATTAGACTAAAAGAAATTTCCTGTAGTCTTTGAGTATTGTCCTTTATGAAAGATGAGCTCTCTGCACTGTGCTATAAATTACTTTCACTGATGTGGTTCTCCTGAATCTAGACGACTACTCACGATTTTCTTGAACTGAACAGCAGGTACTGTCTCAGGTTTCAAATAAATTCAAAACAGTGAATCCATATTTGCAATTACAAGTACAGTATTATGAAACTGCACTGGTCAACAAATTACGAGAATAAACCATCAGACTTTTTTTTTTTTCCCAGCTCTTTTAAGTATTGTAATTTTCCTTTCCTGTGCCAGGTTATATAGCCTCAAGCTTCAGAGGCTAGGAGGGTGCTGGGCATCATAATTTAAATTAGGAGTAAGGAGATGCTTGCATCTCTTACATCTGATTAAAAAACCACCCTCGCCATAACGACTTGGACAAATGCAAAAGTTTCCATGGGGTTAGCAGATTACCGTATGTCAGCTGCTCTACCACAACTGATGGTGAGCGAGCCCATGCTTTCACAGCAAGCTGCTGCTGTACACCATCTGACGACTCTGTTGCTTACCTTATTTTCTTCCCCCAGAAGAACAGGTCCTATGATGCTACTTCCCAGTTAATGCAGGACTAATGCACACAATGAATGTCTGGTAAACACCTTGTTTGTGCATCAAGCCTTTCTGTCACGTACCCTCTAGGACAATGCTCTTATAAGGTTCCATCATTGTCCTGTAAAGATTTGATGCCATCTTTTGGAATTCGAGGTTTTTTTAAGAGCCAGATTTGTGGAGACCAAGCATTCTGCGCCCAAGCTTCACGGAACATATAGAAAATTTGCCACAATCATGGAATAAAGTAAGGGTGGCAGTGGTCCTGCTGAAATACTAAATAGTAAATGCAAAAAGGAAAATAGAAGCCCAACCCTCAAGCTCTAATAGTTGTTTTGGTATTAAAAGAAAACACTGTAGGATTTAGAGCTCTTTGCACGCTCATCAGACAGAGAACAGTCCTGCACCCATCTAAACCACTGCTCCCTCGCTAGGGAGAGGCAGACATTTCTGACCTCTTTGTGTTCCCCCTCTTGGGGTGCTATGTCCAGACTGTTGGCTTGCAGAGTTCCTGTGGCCAGACAACTTTGCTCCATTTTAGAGAACAGATAAATATTGCTATTTCCTTCCTCATTAAACTAATTTACAGAGCAAAAAGTATACAAAAATATCAGGCCACGTGCAAGCTGAGATGCACAGAAACCACAACCACCTCATCAGTGGTTTGTACGTTCTTGTGGAAGGGAAGAAACGTACTACACTTCCATAAATGTAAAAGCAATTCTTTTACATTGCCACAAACTGGTAATCCAGGATCCTGCCTGTCACACTGCAGCAAGGCAGTCTTACCTCGTAGTCTCCTTAGTCACACTTCTTAGTCACTTGGTTTGCAGACTCGCAGCAGTTCATGCCTTCAGCCATTGTTTTGGTAGTGTTTCCAGAAAACTCGGGCCCTAATACAGTTTTACAGAAGTACAAAGCAGCAGTGGCTCATGTCATCTGTCCTTCAATTTTAGAAGTGCAATAAAACAAAGTTGTATCATCAGTGTAAACTGCAAGAACGGAGCAATTCCAAAGGTGTTTCTCAATCCAGCACAGTTTTACAGAGAGGCTGGTTACTTAGTCTAGAAAGTTGACTTACCTACAAGAAGTAAAAATATCAGCGAGTCATCAAGTAAACCTTCTTCCTTGTACACCACTGGAATAGCATCTTGAATGAAACTCTGGTGGCTATACTGGGTCAGCAAAGAGCTCCAAATTTACAAAATAGCAGCTCACCTGATAGTTTTCAGCAAGCTGAATTGTACTGAAGAGTGAAACTTAAATCACTTTCAAATATATTACATTTCACTCTAAGTTAAGTAGCTTCTGATTTTATAAATACGCTCAAAGTGATACCCCTTTCTATTTCTATTTATTTAGAGATGTTTCCATGATTATTTTTTTTAACTCTGTACAAAATGATTGTGCTTATTCTGTTGCCTTTGAAAAAAGAAGTATTTTTTTAAGCCAAACAGTGGTTCTGTAAGAAGAGAATGTTTACATGTTTAACTTTTCAGTTGCTTTAGGTACATTTTTTGTAAGTAAAAAAAATAAAAAAATGACTGATAAATTGTACACACATGCTGGTGCAGTCTTTCTATGCTTGAGATCAATGAAAACAAACCTCTTGTACTACCATCAGCAAAGGGGAAATTAACACACAGTTAAAATAACTTGATTCAACTTTGTTCTGTTCAGTAAGAAATAAATGCAAACAACCTTTAGAACCAGAAATTTATTGTAGCTTATAGACTTTCCAAACTGACCTGTTACCAATATACACATCTGAAAAGTTATACCCACAGTGGCTACAAACTGCATCAGGACGTTTACAACCTTTCAGTATTACCATTAAGTCATGATCAGTTTTGGTCTAAAATACAGCAGCTACAGCAACAGTATATGGAAGGATAAGTCTTCTACACATTAACACAGGACAACTGTCAGACATAAGTTAAAAGTTTCCCAGTTTACTTAAAACTAGCAGTTATATTACCACATAAGTAGTCAAAACCATTTCCCCATTTTAGAAATCTAAAATTTTACATAAAAAAACAACCCCAAAAAACGGTAAGCTAGTTGTGTGGGTTCTCTTCCCTGCTTCCAGGTCCATCTACTATTGTAAAAGGCACTCCGCAGTCAAGCGTTACCCCAGATAAAGCCCACCGTTAGATCCCATTACGCATATCACTAGGTGAGAATTAGGTCTGCTCTGAAAATCAAAACTATAGAAACATTTGGATCAATCCTTATCTTTTATCTCTTTGAATTATGACCCTTTGTGCCCTACCCTTTGGCCTGCTTGTTGCTCTTCTAGCACGCTTACCCAATGCAGCGTGTCCCTGCTGTGTACTGTCAGCCACTAACTAGCCTGCTATGAGAGGTGTGGTCTGTGCACCTAGAACAAAGGCAGACTACAAACAAGATAAAAACTGGAACTTTGCTTACCGTGCTGAGGAGTGAATGGAGTCCTAGTCTCCTGTTACAAGCAAAACAAGTTACTCTTTTTAGTCCACCTCCAAATGTAAAAATCAAGTAAGCAGATACTCATTATTCAAGGCTCTGCATAAGACCAAATAAAGTTAAATGAACAAGACCTGCCTTACAAAAAAAACTAGCATCCTCCACCATGGGGTCATAACTTACTTTTCGTACCTTTCAGCTATTTCTTTAGAAAAGTCCTTTGCAATTCCAAGATTGAACTTTGATCAGAAACAACCAAAATCATCTGCACTTGGAATAATATTAACATGATTCCCAAGGTCTTCTGGTTGGATAATTTATGCTACAGTTTTTTCACCAGCAGGAAAACACATTTACTAAGTGTAAACAAAGGCTTAATACACCAACAGTCCAAGTTACTGTACAAGGGGCTACAGGGAATGAGCAGGAGTGTGTTTAATAGAAATGATATCAGCTATGCCCCAAACCCTCCCACTACCAAATTAGAAAAACTGAACAGCCAAAAAAACCAAAATACCCATCTGTGTAGACTGGTAACCACGGTGCACAGGTACACAGGTCTCAGGCTTTCCAGCTTCAGTTACCAATGTAACAATCAATCAACTAAATGAATAATCCACCCTGTCAGCAGTATGAACAGACCATCATTGTACTACAGGCAGCCTCACTGTAATTAATAGGAGCTGTGGCAACACACCACAGCAACAGCACACTAATTTGCCCACCATCCAAGTAGTGTTTTTTCCCAATAACTTAAAAGCCCTTATGCCAAGACTTGGAGGAAAACAAAAAAAAAAAAGAAAAAAACAAACAACTGTATTGCACAGGGCAGTCGAACCTCTGCAGAGGTTCCTAAAGCCTTTACAATTTCTCACAAGCTTGTCTGTTCCCTCTGCAAAAATAAAGGAGATTAAAGAAAAGGAAAGAAAAATTAAACAAAAAACAGAGCGGGGCATGAGTGAACATATGGCAGTCAAGGCCAATGACACTGTATTACTGAAACATCTACACTAGATAACTGTGCCCGTGCTCCTGCTGCAGTAGTATGAGACTTGTAATATTTCATGCTGCATGATTTTTACTTTACTTTAGCATGTTTCAAACCCCAATCCCTGTTTTCACTACCACAAATGACATAATTACATAATTCCAATATATTTACAAAATATTAAAAAGTCTGTTAATCTTCTACATATTAACCTCATTCTGCCACTTTACACATGCACTAATTTGGGAAAAAAATTAAAAGGAATCAACAGGCTGAAATGAGCAGCTTTACCCTTTGTCAACAAGCAATCTTTGCACCTTTTAGAAAGAGAAAAAAGAACAAAGCCAAGTTTGTTTCACTGAGCAAAAAAGACAGTTCAGAAATTCATGTGCAATGGCTACGGATCTGTAGAGTCATTTAGCTGAGATGACATGAAGAAAAAAGTGCAAGGTGGTTCCTCACATAGCGTAAAAAAAAAAAAAATCCAGTCACTGAGGCATGGCTGAAGGAAAAGAGGTGCTAACTACAATTCTAGAAACAGCATCAGGAACTAGCTGACATATCACAAACACTGGGATGTGTGTGGGTTGAATCTACTGGCCAGAATGATTTTTTTTTTTTTTTTTTTTTTTTTTTTAAACACCATGAATCCTTGGTAACAATGGAGTGTATTACAGTGGAGTCTTCTAGAGCAGAAACGTAAAGACAAAGGGAACAGCTAGAATCAATAACTGAGGGTAGAGTCATCCCATTCCAGCTGTTGCTGTCTATTAACATTCTGTTGGTCCTCCTCCTGCTCTCCCTCTTCCTCCTCACTGCTTTCAGACTCTGCACTAGTGATGTCATCTTCTTCTCCATCTTCACTTTCTTCTTCCTCTTCCTCCTCTTCCTCTTCACTGCTGTGTTGATCCTCGTAAGTCTGTTAAGACAGAAATTAGCTGTTGATATCATACTGGCCAAAATTCTTTTTATGCTTTTGAATTCAGGCACAAGACACTATATTGAGAAAGAGCTGTTACAGATTCCCTACTGTTTTTAGAAGTTCAGCAGTAATTAGGCAACCAGCATAGAAAAAGGAAATAGTGCTCTTTAAAATAGCTGTCTAACATTGCTATCAAAGCTGTCACTAAACAAACTAATTCTGAAGGGTGATCCAGTACTTCAAATTCTACTGGAAAAGGATCTTTCAGTAGGGTCTCACAAAGAGCATTAAGGTTGCACATCTTGATTTTCTAAAATTCAGATGTCAACCACAGGAGAAGGAAACATCATGAACACAGATGTTTCAACAATAAATTCATGCAACTCTGGAAAAAAGCAGACCATGGTTAAGGTAGCGTGCAGCATGATAAACACTAGTGTTAGACACTGACCTGTAAAATCCAATTCTGTATCATGAAGCTATAACCCATACAAGTTCCCAAGCATAACTGCTCTTGGCATTTGTCGCTTTGGCGCATTCATTAAAATTTCACAATTCATGTCTCTACTCTGTGTTCAGTGGTCAGTTTTGCTCTGCTACTCTGTCCATGTACAATCATAACCATTACAGTCGCAAAAGGGCATGTTTTTGATAAGAGCTGAGACACCAGCTTTACCTCCATGGGGTTCACAGTGATGGTCAAAGCAGAGTCATCCCAGTCCATCTCATTTTCCTTTCCAGTGTCCTGGTCACGCATTGTTCTCTGATGAGCCGCTCGGATTCGGAACACTCCCAGAATAATCATAAAAACCAGGAAACTGACACAAACTACAATCACAACAGTGGCTGTACTTGGAACAACTGCAACAAGAAAGTAAAAGGAGTTTCTTAGATGATACTGATAAGTAACTCTTACACAATACTAATAACTAGTCCTCTGTTCCCATCACCTGCAAGAGGGAAATGGGCATGATACAAATATTGTATGTAGCTCCAGAGGCAGTTTGTCTAAGGCCACTTAAAAAGTCAGTTGGAGACTAAGAACTAAAACTTAGTTCCTTAAGTATAATTACATCAATCTGAAGGACTGACAACACATGGAAAGCAGATTTCACCACACACAGATTCCTCTCTAGAATACCTATTTTTCTTCCTCTCACATCCTACATGCATGCCAAATTAATGTAATTAAAACACAAAGGACAGATACCACGACTCACCAAGGGAATAATGCTGCAGTTCTTCCCTCATGCCATTCAGAAGAAATACTGTCCCAGTTCCTCATGGTCCTTTACCTAGGTCTTACAGTCCCCGCAAGACTATTACACCTCCCATTTTCCAATGTACACACACCAACAGAAAACTCTCCTGCTGCCAGGAAAAGGTATTTCCTTGATCTCTAGTAATCCACTCCTCCCTGCTTGAGCAACAGCAGAACAGGACCGAGTAGCTGCTTAGACCATTAGTCCAACACACTGGTTTAAACTCTGGGAAAAAAACTCTCTCCAGCGAGAAGCCTCTGTGACATTTTAATGCCAGAAAAAAAAAGAACAGCTGAACTTCAGTGACTGAGAATTCTTACCTGAAAATGGATGAGGGTTAGCCAAGTTGTGGCCAGAGAGATCAACAAATGTGTGATGCACTGGATGAACAAATTGTGGTTGTGCAGCTATGTGATTAGCATGTTCAACTGGGTTAGCTGTGTGGATAACATTCACCTAGGAACAAAAAGAAAATGTTAAAACTCCAGAAATGCAACAGTTTACTTGTGAAGAAATAGAGAGAAAGAAAGGAAAAAAATCAAATCTATTTCCCAGAGCAGATATCCAATTCTCCTTCAACACAGCAATGGCTTGTCTCAGGGGACAATCATCCCAATCAGTAGCTCCTCATATGTTATAATTTCTTGTCACAAAACCCTTCAGTTTCACAGCTCTCAAATCTGTTTTAGTTGGCCTCGCAAGTTTGTGTACAGACACCAGTATTTCAGAATAAAACAGATAAAGCCAGTTTGTGATCAAATTTGGTAGGCATCCATTTTAATCCTGAAATAACAGTATATACAAAGATATGTAACCATGAATTACATTTTCTTCATTCCCATCTTTTCCTATTCTGCTGTATATCTTCAGCTAACAGCAAAGAAAAAAAAATCCGTATTACAGTCAAAGGGTTAAGAAAAAAAGCCTATTTTTAAAAGTTTAACCCACACTTAGCATAACTGGCTTTTAGGTACAACTGCAAACTCATGATTTGCACAACATATTTCATGTTTCCTTGCCAAACAAGCAGAGCTAAATATACCCCTCCTGTGGTGGAACACTGTGATACAGGGCACCTGACCAGCTGCACAACAGGAAGAGAGCACGTTTACTACAGAACAAGGAAAGCATTTGCAGTTCAACAGTTTGGTTAAGATCCCAAATCAGGCTCACAGAATTTCCTCAGGAAACAAAACCATGTTACTTAATACAAAAATTTCTACTCTGCAACACAGGAGGCTCCCCAGCACACCATAACCACCCCACTAGTGGTAAATACAATTAACTTTACTGTCATCCCTTTGGTCAGCTTCAAAATGTAGAAATACCAGCTCACAGCTGAAAGATGCAGAGATACGTGACAGTTCCTTTCAATATATATAACTTCAGATTCCAGCACCTGAAATTTTAGCGCCCTTTATGTTTTCTTCTGCTGTACCTCCACATATTTGATATAAGCATACTAAGTAATAATTAACCTTTACTGTACTGCAGAGGAAATACAATTTTAGCCTGACTGTGCTTTTACATAAGCCCTTAATATCAGCGATTTAAGCATCACACAAGCAAAACAGTAAAGGGCCCAGCAAGTTCATTTGCAGAATCCTAGGAGTTATACATGAAGGCCACTCAAGTCTCTGGTAGCACTACTCTTAGTCTATTTGCTAGTTTCTTGCTGAATTAATACGCTGTCCTTCCAATTCAACCTTTTCACCTTCACACTTACATTAGCCATACTATTTCTTCTACAACACAACAGTTTCACCTCTGTTTAGGCAGCCTTATTTAAAGCTGAAATGTAGGATTAAGAACACATTTATATATAACATACAGCCTGAAATGCATGTGTTTACCAATATTTACTTACAGGACAAAAATCTAAATCAGTAATTGATCAATTATCTATCAGCTGAGACAAGAACTTCCGTCCTCCTAGCCATCCATGCTCTAAAACTTCTCAGAGTGATCACATTAGCTTACATACCTCCACTTTAAACTCATTGCTGACATAACGTCCATTAAGCTCAGAACAGACTAATTTGAACTTTCTGTCAAAGAGAGAAACAGTGTGCCAGTTTCTGTAGCGTATCAAATGCAAAACTTCTTCATAACTAGCCATAGTATCAACCCCTGTGGAGAGAAATAAACAAGTAAAACAATTTGCAAGAAGACTAGTACGACATCACATACTTGACAACTATTATGCCCTTTCTTCAAGTAAGTTTTCTTGGCTGACAGATTTTCAGTTAGTAGAAAAAAGGTAACACCATAGACATGCACAGATATGGCTCCACCGAAATTCTGTGGATTGATTTTGTGATAAAATCCTAGACCCAGTTAGTCTTTAAAGGGATTTTGGGAGTCTTTCTTTCAAATACATTGAACATACTCTGAATATAAAACAGAAAGGAATGATGCATGCTCCTAGGCACTGGATTATCTGTGCAAGGAACAAGCCTTTTCTGGGGCAAAGTGTACTTCATTTCTGCAGTGCAGAGGCAACCTGCAATTTGGGACATGAGATAAGAACAGAAAGGAGGTTCTAGAATTATGTCTTTTCTAGAATCACAGCTTTCCACAAAATAGTTGTAACGCCTCGGAGCTTGAAATTCTAGTCAAAACCGAAGTATTTGGAGTACGGTGTTACAAACCATCTCTCTAGCACACTGTGCCTGTTATCATTGTCTTCAGACCCTTCCTAGAAAAAGACTAGAAGTAGTAGTAACCCCTACCTGTAATTATCATGCCCAGGTTGGAACTACTCATCTCAATGCCTTTCTGCTGTAATCGTGTCATGTCAATCTCCAGGCTTTCTTGTTCCTGATTTAGTTCCTCTCCTAGCACTGTCACCTCACACGTATCCAGGTTATGCATGATCTCTTCAGATACTAAAGACTCTTGGACTAAAAAGCAGACAAAAAGCCAAAGAGGTAAGCAGAAACGAAGGCGAAGTAGACAAGAGCCCAGGAGCTATAAAATGTCACATGCAAACTCAACTCTTCTTCCAGAACAACTATTAAGATCTGGGCCTGAAGTAAAGAGAGCAAGTATTCATGAAATAATGATTTAAAAAAACCCAACCAACAAATAAGGGATATTTACATGAAGATAATGGCCTGGGCTTACTACCACTTCCAGGTAAATTTTTGTTAGCCCAGAGCAGAGTATCTACACCTTCTCACAAGAGATATACACCTTCTTTCCTCCCGCTAGATTCTGTACTACAAGACAAATCCATGCCTCTTTGCAAGAGGAAGATCCTCCAACGTGATCATTGAGTGGGGTGAGGGTGGGCAACAGTCCTCAGCAGAAAAGGATGTTACCTGTAGGATCTTCATCTCCGTCTCCCTCTGGCTCCACCTCCCGTGTAATGGTGCTTATTATGCGAAGCTCAGGAAAGAGGGAAACACCCTCAGAACTCTCAAACTCTGAAGCAGAGCGAGCAAAATGGTTGATGCCACTAAGGCTGATTTTTGGTTCCTCTGGTTGCAAGACCATTACATATCCCTCCACGGAAGGAATGGAGACACAAGCCTCTTCATTGAAACATCTACGAGATACAGAAGCAGTTTTGCACAGTCAAGGAGGCTGTTTGAGAGGGAGGTACAATTATGCAGAGGAATTGCTTTATAAATTTTTAAAAAGCTCTGTGTCAGACCCAAGAGCCTTAGATAAATTCATCAACTGCGTTGGAAAGTAAGAATTCCCCACCAAGGGAGCAATCTTACAATTAATTTTTACTTACAGTTAACATTTGGCCCCATTTTCTATGCTATGACTAACAGCCACAGATAACACCTTTAATGAAGGCTGTGATACTGGAGACATACTCACAGCATACCCTTGCAATAAGTTCCTCCCTATCTTACACACTCCTTACTACATTCTCAGGAAGAAAACAGAGTGCTGGTGCAGAAAACATTTGCCATATTCAAATGTGTGATGGTTACCTAGAGCAAGACTTGCTTTGTTTATCACAACTGCGATACATGAACATCGTTCCAGGCTTCGGTATCCACTGTACAGTGACGCATTATTTCAGCACTAGGACTTACTTGACAACAGTGGTGATTTTAAGCCTCCGAATACCAGGTGTTGGGAACTGGCGAGAATTCAGATAGGAAATGTGTTGCATGGCCTTATCAACTCTGTCAATATCATCTCCTTCTAAGGTCAGTGTTGACTGACTTGGGTTCATGTGGATCTGAAACAACAGAAAAAAAACTTAAGGGAATACCCAAACAGCAACATGATCTGGTAATTAAAACTGGAAGTTCAGCACTGCTTTGCCTGGTAAATGCTAGGATAATTACATTTGTAATCAAAGCAATAAAGCCATTATTTACTGGCCTTGTAGTACACAGTCTAACTTCCCTGTTCACTTCCCTTACTCCAGCTGAATATATTTAGTGTTTTGCTCTTTAAGAAAAAATCTAGGCATTTATCATAGTTCTGATGTGAAGATTCTAGTAATATGGAAGAGACACAGCTAACATAAAGGAGAAATCTACCTCTGTTCACATACCCTTGCTACTAAAAAAAGGCAAGCAAGTTGGTCTCACTCTACTAAGCTGCTTGTTAAGAATCTCTATCTTTTATTAGACAACCTGGTATAGCTGGTAAAACAGAGAGGCTTACAAGTATGAAATTTCTCTTCAAGACTTAAAGAGAACACAGTAACTTTCATTCTTAAACTCCACTAAGACCATGCTTATACAAGAAAGATTTCCTAGTTGTCATGTAATTTTAATGCAAACTGTCACAATAGATTAGCTTGTTTTATTTGGGACACCCCTACTAACTGCCAGCAAAGCTTGTAACTATTATCAGCAAAGCAATATAGCTGCTCCCCTTTATTCACATGCAACTTTACCTTCACGCCTTTGCCAACACCATCAGCCATTTGCAAATCCAGTCCCTCCTTGCAAGTATATAGGCAATCTATCACTTTCTTGTTCTCCAGTTTACCAGAACGAATCATCAAACCTGCCAGATTGCCTCGGAAAAACTGAGCCATGTGGAGTTCACCACCTTCATAAAGGGAGGAAGGAAAAATCTCTGTATGTTTTGATTCTTTTCACTTTTTTTTTTTTTACTTTTGTAAAACAACAAATATGCCTTCTGGTACCACAAAGTATTATATACATGCAGGTTAGTTTTTATCCATTCTGGGTGTTAACCTTGTGATTATATGTTCAAGCATAAAGAAAGAAACAGTTCACCATGCATATGGCCTTCAAAACAGGAGTGGCCATCTTGAACTGTGAAACTACAGCTAATATTTCTGTAACAAACATTTCAAAAGAAATCGCCCATACAGTGAGGTGGTGTTCTTCAGAAATGACAGACAGAACCAATGAGATGAACTATGAAACCTGAATCTTCCTGTTGAGGTAATGCCTCCTACTAGTCGGTTCTGTACAAAACAGGCAATGCCCATCAGGATAGCAGACGACAACATCCTTCCTCTAGATGTTAGTTACCTACATCCAAACTGATCATTACAGGCTCTCTTTACACTCAAAGGACAGAAAGAAACTTCACAAAGTGATTCAGCTCATTGTGAAAAAGGTGTCTAAGTTAATTGCTCCCCTTTAAAGGTACCTTTTTCTTTATATGGACTCAAGCAAGCCATTTAAACTCAGGTAACTCTTTTTTAGATATCCAAGTTAAGTCCAATGAACTGCAACCAAATAAGCCCCTTATTGCTTGGATTTTTTTGAAGATGACATCAGAACGATCACCTAGTCCATCTTGATAAATAATGGGGGCCACAGAACACCACCCAGAAATTTCTATTTCAAGGGCATCACTTACTAAGCTACCAGACTTTTAGAAAGATGTCTAAGCTTGTTTTAAAGATCCTAAGTGATAAAATATCCCTGGCATAACTTGATAGAGTTTTCAGTAGTGAACTGTCCTGTTACAAATTACATAATTTCCAGTTTACATTTGTACAGCTCCAGCTTCTAGCCCCTGGATTCTGTTACCACCTTGCCAAATTAAAACTGATGCACAGCTGGAAATCTCTTGTCAATTGTATCTAGACCACTCCAGGAATTCTTTAACTTTACAGAAAGAGTACATATCTTGAATACACTTTTAGAAATACACACTAATTTTAAGCATCTCAACTCAAGACACAAAATCCACCGAACTATCACTAAAAATTTCTAAGAAAACAAACCCCTGTAGCCAAACTGAAATACCTGGTAGACAAAGATTTAAGCCCATTCACTGTAATTAGAACTTGATATCAATTTCTGATCAAGCGAGTATCCACTGTAAATTACAGGTCTGTCTTTCAGTTACTAAGAGCAGCCTGATCTAAATATGAAATCGGTCTTGCTTTGATTGGGGAGCAGAGGTACCTGACTTCCAGAGGTCCTTCCCAACCTACTGAATAATTTTGTGATACACACACATACCTACATACACATATACTTATATATAGGATGAGGTGCATTTATGTTTTAACAAAACTGGATGAAAGAAATTTATAGCTGATATTTTACATCAGCAACTTATTTTACACCACTTGACTGCAATCACAATGGTTGCAGACTTGTATACATGGATGTGCATTTGGGTGCAACCAAAGAAAACCACCAAAAACCAAACCAAACCATAAAAGCAAAAAAAATCAGCTGATGAAGCTCTGGAAGTAGAAGCACAATGAAGACACAAGCCTAGGAGAGGATTATGTGAAGGTCAATGGCCCAAACGCAATGCCTGCATTTCATGCTGTGTGCGAGATGAAGCAATGTCTTGGCTTAAAAATGAAATAAAACAGTAGGGAAAAAACTCCAGCAACCTGCAGAGGTCTCAGCCACAGTTTCATTGTCATTTTCATTTCCTGTATATTCTGCAGAAAAGCAAGACAAAGAATAGGACAATGGGGAAAGAACCAAGTAGTTACAATTTGGCAAACTCTCTTATCACAGAAAATACATGGCAGCACTTCCCCCCAAAAGTCTGCTTATCCTCGACCCAGCATCTCAAAGATTACGAGTTCTTTGAAACACTAATAGCTGCAATGCAGGGAAGAAGTATCACTATATTGTTACAAGAACATAACATTCATGAGGAGACAACCTGAAGAGCCCCATAACACAGGGTGCAGTAAAAACAGTCACACCGGAGAACACTTTAACCACAGCTACCCAATTTCACACAAACTCCTATTAGTAATGAGATACAAGTCTATCAACTGGCTCAATTCATTTTCTCCTCTCCCAACTACTAAAGGGGAAATTAAGGCAACATCCAGCCTTTATCAGCAAATCACCAAAAGGTATTAAATGCTGATCAAAAGGAGCCACAGATTTTTTTATCATAATAGTATCATACGTATTAAGCAGTCAATTTATCAAATGGAAGCACCTGAGGTGGGGGGAGAGCAGCAAAATAGAAAACCAGCCTTTAGTCTTTTAAAAGAAATGTTAAAAGAATTTTTTCAAAAGCATAAAATCTCTCTCTCCTTAGAGGTGAGCTGTATACATAACTTAGAACAGCCTGATTTATTTTAAAATCTTGGTAAGACAAAGAGGATGGCCTTAAGCACTAACTTCACTCCTTTGGCATACTTCTTTACCCTGTGTTCTAATCCCCTAAAAATCAGGCTTCTGGTGGAATTTTAAAAGGTAGCACCTTAAGTTCTTGTATTCCAGACTTTTAATGCTCCTATTTCAGTCTGCTGTCATTAAAAAGAAAATTTATGTCAGAAGAAATTAAAGAATCATATCATGGTGCCAATATGAAAGCACAGGAGTTTTTAAACTAAATGTATATGCTTTTGTTAAGATGCAGAACGTATATGGAAGCCATTATACAATCCATACGCTTAGCTGGAACAGAGTTTCCAAGCTCCAGTTTCTTGAAAACCAGCCACTATAGTTTCCCTTTGAGCTAGAAGAGATAGTTGGAAAGTCACAAACAGAATGAGATGAATTATGGAGAAAGTAATCAATTGACTCAAAAGGAAGGGACAACAGAATGAATTTAGCACTGAAATAACATTAATACTGGAAGACAGTAAACTTGTCACAAAACAGTAAATTTGATAGAGAGGATATGTTGATAATTTAACCTACATTCACTTTCAAAGC
This sequence comes from Buteo buteo, assembly GCF_964188355.1. NCBI lineage: Eukaryota > Metazoa > Chordata > Aves > Accipitriformes > Accipitridae > Buteo > Buteo buteo. The sequence continues at coordinate 5,394,649 of NC_134175.1, forward strand.
CTTAAAACTTAAAGAGAAAAAGAAACATTATAAGACAGAAGACTGTTAATTTGAATAAAATGTCTCGACGCTTTCCATTTGTCATTCAGTCACAAGCTACTTCTATGCATTATTGCAGACTGCAGCTACAGTCTATATTCTGAACTACAATAAAACATGAATGATTTAACACTGTTTTATCCCTGACCAAAAAGATCAGCTTTATACCAGCCAGGGTGTAATTTAATCAGCAAGCAAACACTTCAGTTCAGGACTGGGAAGCAAGAGCTTTGTTACAAAGATCTTCAGTAATCAGCCTCCATGTTCAAATGCATTCTTCTCCTTTTTCTCAAGCTTTGAAGAGTATGTTTCACAACTATTAAAGCAAATCAATCAGCATTTTACAGCTTGCAGAATATCTTGGTTTAGGCCATAGTCTGCATACAATGAATCAAATGCTTTTTATGTTTATTTTTATAAGCAGAAATGCTAAAATATCCAAGAGACAGCATCACTGTGTTGCTTAGCTGTATTGTCTGCTGGTCATGCTTCCATTTATGAGAATGCTTTTTCTACAATATGCTTTTCAACCTACTTGAAATTAAGTGTTCTGCTTAGTAATGTGAAGTATATGATGTACTCTTACAACTGTTATCAAAAATAAGCTATCTATATTCCCATGGTTACCACAAAAATCACTTTGAAGGAATGGTGCTTGGTGAATAGCTTCATATTTCATATGCACCTGTGGCCAACGAGCAAAAAAACACTCATGGGAAAAATGACTAAAAGGGGAAATACGTGATACTAGCTAGGAGCAAAAATAATCTGCAAAAGACAAAAGTTACCTTTCATGCACTAAAAAGATCTGCTATGTACTTCTAGGCTAATCACAAAGGTTTCATTAAAAAAAAAAAAGTTAATTAAATGTATTAACAATTGTAAATAGTTACCTTGCCAACATGCTCCAACTACTAGCTGCGTTTCTATCTTTGAAGGATGAAGTGGGTAATCTTCAGTCACTGGGAAAGGATCGTATGAAACACCATCTACATAAAGAGTTACTGCAGGAAATTCAACGTTGAGGACATAATGATGCCACTCTTTGTCACACACCTGAGTAAAGAAAGTTTTAAAAATTCTACTTTAATTTTTTTTAATTACAGCTGAATAACTGATCTGATGCACATTTTGCATATACATACATGCAGACATATGAACGACCTGTAAGCCTGTATAGACATACTTTATGTTTCACACACATGGCGCACATCTGAAAAAAGCAAACCAACTCTCAAACATTTATAGTTTCTTTTCTTCTACTGCCAATATACAAAGCTGCATGCATTTCCGTTCCTTTAATTTTTATAATATCTAGTAACAGCATATTTCAATTTAAAACTACATATCTAAATGCAAACACATTCTGAAATACCGTTATAATACAACATTACTTGACAAAGGACCTGTATTTGCTGAGAGGGGACTATTTAGAGAAAAACATGACCATTTTGAATAGGAAAAAAGCCTTCCACAACAGGATTATTTATAGTGAAATCTGATTAGTTTTTGGAAAGTAATGATCTTCCCATAAGGACATATATGGGCATTCTACCATTAAAATAGCATACATTGCTCTGCACAGAAAACAGGATATAGTTACGTATGTTAGAAAGTAACTCATTGTTTAGGTAACTGGCAAAACAGACCTGTAATAGCAACCTACAGTAACTAAAAGAACCTTTATAAATTTAGAGATACACAGGGTTACTTTATTGCTCAGATCCAGAGGGCTGGAAAAGCACACAAAATATTCAGTCCCTTCTGTCTCACTCTTTACGATCATAAATATAATGAATTCATACACATTAAGTGCTGCAGATCTGAGTAGGACCAAAATGAAGATTAGTTATTACAGCCTTCACTTTCAAATCTAAAATAATTAAGAATACATGACTGAAAGAATACAGACGACTCCTCTCTAAATAGGAAGCAGAAAGTACCTGCATTCCTCAGAGACCTATTAACTCTATTTTTGTGGCGTAAAATCTAATTAAGAAAACTGATTTGTAGCTACCACTCGCAATGTGTAAAAAATCACAAATTTTATCTCAGTGTGAAAAAGGATTAAGATGATAAGTTCTTCTGTTACCCTATTAACACTTTGATCTGTAAAAATGTTGCATGCTCAGAAGTAATTTAATGCTGTAAACAAACTGGAATACTTCCTGTTTTCTCATGCACGCTACCTTACAGTGTATTTAGTGAAGATAACCGACATCACAGCTAAAAGACTGACATTGCACTTTCACATATAAATCCACATTTTCCTACCTCTCAGGACAATAACTTGTACTTTATTTCATGAGTATCCCACTGGGTTTAATAAAACCACTGAAGCAGTATTTTATATTGAAGACAAAAAGGTATAGCAGAATCTATCTCTGGCACTTGATCACAAATAAAATAAGTATTGTTGGGTTCTACAAAACCTGACATCACAAGTCTGGAGTTGCAAAAAGTATTTATTAATTATTATACTGTCAGGGAGTTTAGTCTCTGATGGTTTTCCCTCCATTCTAACATCCTACCAACTGTCCTTCCAAACTTACTTGATTTAGTTTCCAGTGAAATTCAGCAGGTTTGTATGTTTTTCCCTCTGAAGGATCTTGGCGGAAGAGGAAAACAAGTCTGCAGTTGTGTACGTAGAGTGTGTAGTGGTGCCGGTTCATATCTGCACAAGAGTTTTAATTAACATTATTGTTTTCTGTAAACCTGAAGAACTCCACAAAATTCATCTGTTCTGTAATTTGATACATAAATCCCCAAGCAATTGATAGGAAGAAACAAATGTAGAAGTAAATCAGGCACGTTAAGAGGAATGCAAAACGTTTGTAACAGTAGTTAGGGCAAACATTCTTGAAGAACCCATGAGTGATACACTGTACAATAGACAGACATGTCTACCTCCAAATCCAACCCAAATCAAGGCATAGGACTGAAGACTCAGGGAGATAAATCTGTCAGCAGGAGAAAAGGAAAAAGCTCTATTTGCAAATAGAAGAGCTTTTTTGTTACAAATGAGTAGCTTCTGCTGCATCTAATTACTGTTTTGGAACATGTACACATGATGGCAGGTGGACATGCTTTCGTAAGAGGAAACTATATAGTCATAGCTCTAAAGGATTTATCATTTAAAATAAATACAAAGGTGAGATGCTAGAGAAACACGTAAGAATAAGGAAAAGAAACGTTTTAGCTACGTCATCCCTTCCATGGCATGGATGAGTCAAGAAAGGAGGGAATGAAAAAATACCAAAATCATGTCAATCTTTCAGCCTGACAGCATTAAATCTGACTATATTGTTCCAGTGCAATATATTCAAAATTGTCCCCCTCCAACAAACCTAGTTCCAGTCTTTCAATGTTGCATAATATACCATTGAAATGAAGGCAATAGTATTTATACTACCAGAAACTGTCGCAAAAATTATATGGTTAAGTCAAACCAAGGAATAAAAAAAGGAAGGTCTGCTTCCCGTGTACTTTAAAACAGGAAAAACTGTATTTAAATTTGCCTTTTTTTTCTCCAGTTCATTTACTTTCATGAATCCAAAGTTTTGGATTTTGATTAAGAGGAATGGGTGAAGATAGGGAAAAGAGGGGAACATTTGTACCCGGTTCTGAATGACAGTCACTTTTCTCCTGTTCAACTAAATGCCTTTAGGATATTACAAAATACTGTTAAATCTTTCTTAATTTAATATATTTTAAATTTTATCTGAAACATAGTTTCCTTTGAAAAACCTAGCAGCATTTTAAATAACATATCTTTGTAAAACACGGAACAAATTCACTGCTCCAGCTAACAAAGACAAGAATTCTTTTACCCCCATTAGACAGCAATCATGGAAACAGGGTTATCAGATTTCCTTCTTATTAATAGCATCTTCAAAATTATTGTGTCTGTAGCATTCACAGAGACTGAAATTATGCACAGGGTGGAAAAAAACTTCATCACTGGAGAAAGAGAAATTATCTCCTTCTAGAAAAAAAAAGATACAGTAGCAAATGCTGTCACCAAACCTGGTATATGTATCTTAATGGTTTTAGGCAGCAACAAGAGCAAGGCTATGTTTGGAGATGCAAAATCGAGACTGCATTGCCAGAATAAGTCATCTACCATGGCAAAAAGAAACGCATAATGTAAACTGAAATAGAATTAGAAAAACAAGTCTGCCAATCTGAAACTAGATAATCTAAGGCCATGCCTATAGGTAAGCACAATAAAGAGTGACTTTTACAGTCCAATTCATTTCACTTCCAAGAAAAACCTAACCTAGAGAAAAAACTTAAGGTTCTCACATATGCTGCCACAGCATATAAAAGCAAACAAACAAAACCAAACAATGACTGTTTATATTTGAGGCATCAACAAACCTGTCTTGTCTGAATTGCACAGAATTGTCTCCTTCTCTTTGGTTCCAGGCCCATGCCTCATCCATACTGAAATCATGAAGGGTTCTTTTAGATTGACTGTGACAACGCCATCTGGAATCTTCACAGCTTGTGTGCCATTGAATTCAAAGACTTGGTCACTGTCATGACCATTATCAGTAGGAAGGCCTATTGTCCAGTTAGCAGCACTACTTGGAGGGGGAAGTAGCTCAGCAGTGCCAGAAGAAGCACCTACAATAAAAACACTCAAATGAAAAAAAAAGGTAGAAACTAAAAAGATCACCGCTAGTTTCAAACCAAGCTGTTTTTCTGAGCACTAATTTTTCAGCACCGTCAGGATTATGCACTACCATCACACATCATGCAATTCTCCCTCTAAATAATGAGGCACTAAGAATAGACATCTAATATCATGATGACTTCCATAAATTTAACTTCTCGGCAGACAACTAATCTCAAGGAAATTGTTCTGCTTACTACCTCTACAGCTGTACAACCTTATTTTGCCTCTATCTCAGGAACCATTACATTAATACCACTTGTCATGATGCCTTTCTCTTGACACTGTACTAGTTCTAAGACCAATATCCACGCAGCTGAAGAGGGCTGTATAAGCATCCCCTCCTCAATCACTGTCTAATAATATCACAGTCAGGAGCAATGATACCCAGCAGGTACTTGGTTTGCCGTTTTTTCCCCCACTTCAAACCTAAATCATTAATGTCACAGTGACGCCATCAGGGAATAGCTTAGGAATTGCCTGGGTCTCTAGGGTTACACCGTATCACACTTTAAACTAACTTCAACTGAAGTTGAAGACCTAAGTCATCAGTGATAATTTCTCCTCTAATCTCGGGTCTTCCATATCAGCTACAAAGGGTTCATAAACTTTTCGTAAGACCTTTAACTGCAGCATATGTGGATGCCAAGGTGCCCTTTATTGCTAGGGCAAGCGCAGTATAAATTTAACTGATGCAAGTAAACTGTTTTTTCCAAGCCACATTTCCTTGGTTTTGTCACTTAGTTTTTCACCGTGTATTTCTTACATGGCATCCTTCATATCCATCATGCCTCAGAAAAACGAAGAGGTTTTAATGGCTATACCCTTCCGCATAGATAACATTCTTTCAGTTCTTGAACATGAGTCTCATGTGATGGAAATTGTTAGCCTATATAAGCTAGTGGAGAGGCAGAATAAAGAGATTCTTTACTGCATTTGAGAATTATTTTAAAAGTCACCTTCAGCAAATTTCATGCTTTTTATTGCCTGCTATGAAAAAAGCTGGAGGAAACTACATGCAAATTAAGACCCTATCTACTCATTGATTTGTCTAATGTAATATTCAAAGAAAAACTAATAAGCAAGAGAGACCACTTTATTCTAACAAAAGCATTCTTACCACAGAGTCTGTGAATGGATTTCTCAGAGTAGGTGTCTCTATCACAGCCTTTACCAATATGGTTGGTTTCTAGTTCAACTGTTGCTTGAATTGAGGTTATTGGTTCATCACATGTCTCCAAACGCATACCAGGGAAGAGAGCTAATGAACCAGTACCAGGCTCATATTCTATTCTTTTGCTCCAACCTGTATATTTATCCAAAGAAACAATATTAAAAATCTCTCATGTTTCACTGAAGGCACTGGCAAATGCTAAAAGCAGATAGGAAGGAGATCAAACTAACCTTGCCAGCCAGGCTTGCATGTAGGCTTAATGCTAATTTTAACTAACACATCCTCAGCAGCTCTCTTCTTCCCACAGTCATATGCTGTTACTGTCAGTTTATACTGATGTTCTTTACCATAGTTTAACTTTTCTGTGTTTTTTATATAGCCTGACAGGAAAAAAAAGCAATAATCAGACATCAGTATCTACTCATTTCTCAAGTTCATTGCTGCATTAAATGCATCCATATACCACCTATGTACTTCATACAGGTACCAAGACACTAACAGACACACCTGCAAGTGATTTAGCCCTTCACTATCTGACTTTTCAATGCCAGACATCAGGCCCAGATCCTTAAAAATCTAAAGATGAGAGCACATACACGGAACAGCAGGTATATACTTATCAGGCTCTTCACAGTACATTATATTACTCAAAATGAAACTGTTTGTAGGTGGTAACTGGCACATAAATTGTTTGGCACATGCCAGGATTCTCTTAAGTTTTTAAAAATTTGCACACCCATGAAAATTATCCATTGGCAATGTGGATCCCCCAAAATCTCAAACTAAAGCCCACTAAAAACTGTTTTGCTTTGCTTAATCAGCTTGCTGGAACCCCTAGAAGCAGTCAATAGATTTTGAAGGGTCCAGAGATCACCAGCAGAAAGGAAATGACCTAAACAAATCACTACACTTCAAAACCAATACCCATGATACTGTGAACTCCAGAGCCACATATAAGCATCTCAAATGTGAAAAGCACACATGGAATCCCATTTTTGAAAGCTAATTAGCAAAAGCTATCCTAATACAGAATAGAAAACTACAGGGAAAAAAAAAATCCTACCAAGAGCTGGTATAAAAAATAATACAGCTACCATTTTTCCTTTATTTTGAAAAGCATTTTACAAGAAACACCACACATGCAACACACCATCTGCTCCTTACATCAGTAGACAGCACATGGTATTGGCATTGAAAGACATCCCACTTTTCCTTACCAATTCAAACTGCTAAAGTGAACACCTCCATTTAACTATGTTGTAGGAAAGGGTTAAAATGGGCTTGCTATAGTTTTATGATGACCAGCTTGAAGCCCCATTCTTAGGGCAGAAAATTATAGTAATTCCCACTCCGTCTCGCATCATATTCTTACCATCTTTGTCAATAGCAAAAGGTACATCCGGAGTTACAATTTCATAATTGCAGATCTGGCTGAACTGAGGTGAACAATCTGCATCCACTGCTTCCACTTTCAAGATGTTGTCATACCTCTTCCCTTCAATAACTGTTGCTTTGTATGACTTCTCTTTGAACACAGGAGCATACTCATTAACATCGTTCACCTGAATATGTACTGTTGCTCTGGAAATAAAACAGAAAGGTCAGTTTCCTATATATTGCAAAACTCCTATTGATGCAAGGAATCTGATAAAACAGCTCCCTCTCTTACAGATGAAGCTATCCTTCAGAATTTAAGTTCCTGGAAAGAAGTGACCAATGAGACTAACAAAACTAACAATCTCAACTACCCTAACTAGGAAAGCAGTGGGTTTTTCCAGTGCATTGCTATATAATTCAGTGTAGTTCTAGGTTATTGCTTACTATCCCTGTTTACTTGCAAATAAAATTCAAACCCTTGTATTGCAACTATTAAATTGCCGCCATTTTACAGAAATACAACAAAATACAGCTATGACAAAACAGGCTTTTACTTCTGTTAAAACCGTACAATCCTTCTAGTTCTTTCCTGCTGTCAGAGTATTTGATATAAACACCCAATCTTTATTTCATGTGAATAAGAATGACAGTTAAGACTGGTCTTAGACTAAGAGCTCAGTCAAGTGCATTTAATTACCTTTCTTTTGCTAATAAAATACTGAGCTGTGTAAGTCAGTGAAAACTGGCTTATTTCTTGATGTAGGAATAAGAGATCAGACAATTTAAATGGAAGAATCACAGAAGTGGAAGATACACTTTAAGACAAACATATAGCTAGCCATCTAATCCCAAACAGATTGGATCTTGAATTCCATCCTTTCATGCTTGTCACCGATTGCTGGTATATATGGAATAGGAAAATAATGCAGTTTCTGTCAATACCCAAGGAGAAAAGGTGAATAATGAAAAGCATCTGGAATGTAAACTAATAAAGACTATCACTACAGTCCTTCCATAAAAGCAAAAGTTTTCTAATGCTTATGCTAAAAAAAATAAAAACCAACAAAACAAAACAACAAAAAAAGGCATCAGGGTTTCATTTTAACCTATGTGCTAAATAAATGCCACAAAATATGGCCTTCTGTACCAAACACACTTTATATTCTTGACTTTAAGGGCTAAACTCCAAGATGGTCAAAAGCCACAAAAAAACCACAACACAGACAGCCATGGGCCAGAGAAATTTCAGCAGCGGTTTGTAGGTGCAGGTCTTGGAAACCCATCATTCTGCTGGCAGAAAAGAAGAGTTGCAGAGCATGCTGCTAGCGCTGTACTCATTCATTACATAACCATGAATTTGGATAACCATCACTTTTACTAGGGCCATCGGAACAAAGTTTAGATCTCAATTAACCAGCACAGGTAAAAAAATTATAGGTAAGTTCTACAGTGCGGAGAAGGAACTGTACACTATCAAACTGAACAAAGAATGTAATTTCAGCCAACCCAACAAATCATTTGTTGCCATCTGTCTCCTTGAAATCTTTCTTGAAAAGTCAAATTGAACATCAAACAGAGTTTAAGGGCATATCTATTTTCCATAAGTGTAATCCTTAAGGAGATAACTTTCTGCTGCCTATTTGAAGCATACAGCTACAGAGTGACAAGGCTGTATTTGTCACCAAGAGGACTGCTGCTAGTCTATTCCTCATCTTATTTATGCCCTTCTTTGCTTCACACAAATGGTAATCTTCCACATGCTCTGCAGATGTTTACACCAGGGTGTTAAACAGTTATTCTCAAGTGGATTTTTCTAGAGAGCATTTTACATTGCGGTTTTTTTCTTTAGATAAAGATTAGCTAAAGATTGCTTTGTTCCCATTCTTTAATCTAGGCAGAGATTAACCTTATGCTATTGACCTCGCTTTTTTTGGCAAGGCTGTCTGGAAATGACAGCAACACGTATCCTTTTCCATTTTGTCAAGTTTAATACAGAGTGACTTCTTGGACCAGTTTTTTGGTTTTAGAAACTGAATTCTGAAACAATGTCCAGGCTTGGTATCTCATGCAAACTCTTTATGTCAACTCAAGCCAGATTTTAGCTATTTCAACAGTTTTCCTGCTTCTATCTCCACGCTATTTTCTAATGTAAATTCAGAAACATCAAGGGATAAAGCAGTATCATCTAGACTAAAGCAGTATCATCAAAACAGTTCATTCCCATTTTGCTGCTATTTGTATTACCATTGTACGAAAGTCTTCCAGTATTAACACCTGGTTTACATTTACTCTAAATACACAGACCATAAATCACACCATGAAGCAGGAGACCACTTGAAACCAAGCTTCCCCTCAGCCCACCACAGATTTACTTACTTGTGGGATTTTTTTGCATTCGCTCCATCTGGTCCCTTTCCACAGTCATAGGCCTGTATGGTGAATGTGTAGTCCTTCTGTAGTTCACAGTCAAGCTTTTCTTTAGAGCGTATTATTCCCTCACCAGTGGATTTATCCACTACCACTGCTTCAAAGGGAACATTTTGCCCGTGAATTTTAAATCCACAAATCTCACCTACAGATTCAAAGTAAGAGGGGTTAGAACCGGTCAAAATTATTACGCATTTTTTAAATAAATAACCAAATATTTTGCAGCCAAGGGTTTGTGAGGGTCTGTGGACAAAGCAAGAGCACTGTGCTTTAAAATGAGTGATTTCTGGGAACTTTAGTAAAAAGAAGCATACGTCTGCCTTCCAAGCAACTTGTTTACTTTGCATCCATTCATGCAGGAATACAAAAGAGAAAAAGAGAAATGTAGACAGGCATTTCACAGGAGTACTTGAGATAGCTCTAGGATACGAGTAGGTCTTATGAGAGCATACAGCCAAGGCCACTGGTAGTATCTTCTATGCCAAGCTACTGGGAGTAGCTGGGCAGCTTGTTTATTTTGACCAGAGCAAAAGGTTAAAATGCACAGTTACAAGTCAAGGGATGAAAAAGCTTCAAGTATAGGTTCAGCACCATAATTACAGAAATTCTGTCAACAGATCAAAGAACAAAGTCTTCCTGTGCAATGTACCTGGCTAAAATTAGGGAATCAAAATAAACTACTGAATGAGAAAGGTAGAAATACCAACTTCTCAGGCATCCATTTCAACAGCTATCTACTAACACAGACCAAATATGTTAGTCAAGGAAGCTCTCACATGGAACGATTTAGTAGGCTTTCCTTTCTATTCAAGCTCTTCATCCTAACAAACTTGCAAGAGAAGTCCCTAGTACCTCATTTAAAAAGACATCTAAGCCTAAGATTACACTACAAGACCTCTTGCCAGCACAGCTAGGTCCATCTGTCAGCACGTTCTGGAGAGTGAGCCTAGCACACCCAGCTGTGCTAACAAAAGCAACTCAATAAACAGTTTGATCACCTACACTGTGTTTTTACCTGTGCAACTTGTTACGTTTTAAAGGTGATTTTCTTACATCAACAGAAAACACTGTTTTGCTATTCTAGTTGCCGTGGTATCATAGTACCAAGAACGCACTCCTACTGTAAACATGTCTAGAGGTATTCAAAAAAAGGTGTTTGATTCAGATTTTAAACGTACTGACGGAAGTGTACTGCAGGGAAGGTGTTATAATGCTTTGGCAGTTAAGTATTACTTCACAAAGCATATGAAAAAACTTAAGATGTCCCAAAGCAGTAAGCTATCAGTGAAAATACTAGAAAACACTAATTTGCCCCAAACCAACTTCTTCAGTGTCCATACAATGTAAAATAATCCCAAAATGGTTCAAATGGATGTCTGATTTACAGATATTTCTAACCAAGGGTTTGATTACATAACAGTTTTTATCAATATATTTTAAAATAGAAAAAAACTGGGAGAATAAATGGGACAAAAGAGCATGACAGGATCTTCTGTTTAAGTGCTGATTCCCCATTTCATAACCAAAGTTAGTAGGTTAATATTCATAAAAGGGATAGAAAGAACCCTTTATCACCTTCTTTGGTGACTGTCACCTCAAAACTCTCTAAAGGGAGAAAAGATAAACCCAAGTCAGTAACAGGAAAGGTTGAAAGGGAGCAAATAAGGAAAAGGCAAAGATGTACACATTACACAGAAAAGCTTTGGAAAAATTGTGTTTTAAAATTCCAGTGGTGATTTGCTGTAACTGTTACGATTTTAGAGTCCAGTGGTGATTTGCTGTAACTGTTACGATTTTAGAGTTTTAGTTATGTTAAATATGATTTTATGTTTTAACTCCAGGTTGTCGTTTGTAGAATTTTGAAGTATTTAATAAATTTATCAAAAGGCTTATTGGTTTTTTTTTGTCTTTTTTTTAATACCAACTACTAAATGAAAGATATTTTCAAAATTCCATGTTGATGAAGAACTATCCATAAAGTAGAATTTTCATCAGAACTTATTTGTACTATTCTATTTAAAGATGACACATTAAATAATTTAAACAAGTTTGTATCTATTATACTGAAACCACCATGTTTCTACAATGAAAAAACTTCATACTCCTGTTTTGTGTTCCCGGGGGGGAAGTCATGAGATTTTTGTGTTTCCACATAGATTTTTATCAGTCTAGGTTTGTAACACCTAGCAGTTGCAAAATTTAAATTCTATGTCAAACCCAACTTGACAGTATTGCCATAATTCATGATTAAAAAATATACACATTAAATTGTGGTCCCAATGAACATAAAAGCTTTACATGTAAGAAATGGGGGGCGGGGGGGAGCATGTATTTTCCTAGTAGCATACTGCTTTTCCAGGTTCAACAAGTAACCAATGGCTTCTATCATTTTATTCTACTGCTGAAATACTGTAATGCTGGACAGAAGAGATTCAGGTACTCAAATATACTCATCTACTAGTACTGAAGATGCCCTAGAGTAGCCTGCCTTGCCCCTGCCAGCCACTCCAGAAAAGTACAGGCTTCCACAGTGTTCTAGATCTTCCACACTTACAAGGAGATCTCTGATATAACCGAATTTTACAATGGTATTAGATGACTGTGATAGGTACCTGGAATGGTTTCACAGTTTTAATGAAATAACAGTTAACCCTGTTCTTCACTCCCCTGGAAATCATAATTTGTTAAAACCCCAAACTATCACCTTTCACATATCGTCCAGCTTATCAATTATTTTTTCCTGATTACCATCATCTTTGACCTGGATTCCAGTACAACAAAGCAGACCCGTATGTTTAAAATCACTTCTAGCAGATATCCTGTTAATTCTCACATATTTCAGACAACTTGCAGTAATACAGTTATTCAAGTCTCCATTCTAAAGTGGCATTACAAAGAGATGAGGCACTACAGTTACAGAGAAATATTCTTCTTAAAAAGAGAAATTTACAATTTAATATTGAAGCAGAAATATAATTGAGGAAAAATACCTTACAATGCATCATGATTTGTAGTCCTTCGTTTTAAAAGGAGCCAGTTTCTGAAACAGCTCTCATTAAGTTCTCCCTGAAACTCACTTCAGGTAATCTCTAGATTTATAATCAGCTCTTTATTTTAATGCACCAAGTATGCTGCCTCTTGTGGAACCCACATAAATTATTTCAGTCTATTCTTACACAGGATATAAATATAATCCTGGATTTTAATGTGTTTTGGCAATAGGATCATTCAAGAAAATTTTACACTGCTTAAATTCGTGGCTGACACCGCTGATTAGCCAGAAGCTACATTCCAACCGCGAGCTCTGAAATACTCCACATCTCTTACTCCTGCACACCAATGCCCTGCAACTCTAACCTTGAGAGTCAAGCACTGTGTGAAACATTAAGATTACAGGAAAAAAATATATGGAAGGGAACATTAAAGCAGAAAGCCTGATAATGGAGAGAAGGGGGAGAAATGTATTACTACAGCAACTACCTATTTGCAAGAAGGGGAGGCTGTTTAAAAACTGGTCAGTTCTGTACCATCTGAAGCGACCTTTAACTCTGGCACCAACACCAGTTTGGCTGCTAGGAAGTTCAGGCATTATATTTTTGACTCCTGAGCATAAGACGTAAGCAAGCTCTCTGGTAAATATCCGTATGTCTCCAGGTGCTTTTTAAGGTGCAAAGCTTCTGTTCAAGGTGTACTATAGCTCAATTCCTGCCAGATGTTTCTCAGAACAATAACTGACCTGATACAACCATATCTGTCACTTCACACAAGTGAGATTAACAAAAAGCCCTTTTATTACTACACAGACAAGGTTCTTGTGGCTGAAGAAGTTAATGCATAAAAACTATGGTGTTACTTATAAACGCTCTAAACAAGCAAATGCAGAGCTCCCAACCTAACAGGCTTTTTAAGTTCCCTTCTTCAAAGTGTCTCTGCAATGAAAAGAAGCAAAAAGGAATAATTCCCTAAAGTACAAAGTATTTAAAAAATTAAAGCTCCCCCTCCTTTCTCAAAAATGTATTACAGACTGTTACAGAGCTGTTTTAAGACAAATAAGACAATTTACAGATTAATATTCCCATACACAGATTATATTTTCATCTCAGTTATGAAATGCATATATTTACACAGTATAGGTACGGCTCTTCTGTGATTACAGAATTCTTGGCAGTGAATTTTTTTCATTGCCATAAGTAAGCTTAGTTCCATACCATGCTCCCTAAGGTTTCATGCTATGTCATATAAGCTTAACGCTTTTTCTCATTCCATTCTAATGTTAAGGTACATTACTGAAATAAATTTCTACTATTCGTAATCTTAGAACACAATGATGATCAATCTGTAAATTAGTTTATATTTGATACATTGGAAATTGTTCAGCTAACTAAAACGGAACTAGGATAGAACTTTACTGTGTTTCACTCAGCTGTAATCACAGTTGAAAAAACATTTCATTTTACAGATAACCCAGGTTTGTGGAACTTAAGTTAGCCAGAAAACATACGGTAATCCTGTATCCTAAAGGCATTCTGTATTTCTCCTTTCTAGTGCAGCACAATCAAATCACAGCGAGGATTTGGTAGAATTTTAAGGTTTTGTTGATTTTTACTGTTCTATCTCTTTCTCTACTGTTATAACGATGTAAAACAATTATATAGTTATAAAAAAGGTTCTTAAGATATTTAAACTGGACATACAGTATTTGACTAGACACTCTCGAGACTTTGGAGTCAGCTATCCCTCTACATTTCCGTTCCACGGAAGGCGAGGCAGTATATTCTCCCAGCTCTAACCAAACAGCCGTCTACAGGAGCATCGTGGAAAGCCTTTAGGAAAGCCTCCCATTTCAGTACCTTTAGAACATCTCCTAAACAAGTATTTCTTAGTACCACACAATACTGTTAAAAAGCAAACCAATTTTAAATTTCACAATTAGTGATAGGTCCATTTCAGTTTGCATTTGTACGCACGGTAGGTACAAAATGTCACTTCACGCATGCCTTAAATTTGATGCAAAAATGGCTGAAATACTATCGCAACAAAAATTCCTCTTTGGTTTGCCAACCGTCTGTGTGACATATTTGTTGCACGCTCATTGAATCGCTCATTGGATGTAACAAGATCAAAATCTCTGTTTGATTACATAGTGTCATTCGTCTTCTCTACATATCATTTCTTTACAACCACCACCCAGCCGAGTGCTGCATTACACACCGACCTGCTGCAGACAGGACGTCAGCACAGCTCCCTGCCCTAAACAAACAGGGCTTGGCGCTGCAGTGTGGAAACACGGCATCAGCGCTCGCCCACTGGGACACGGGAACCCCACACACCTCCGGGGAGAGGCTGACAGAAAGGCTTGGTGGATTTGGTTTGGGGTTTTTTTTTTTTTTTTCTTTTTTAAAGAATGAATCGAGATTCTGCAAGATCATTTTCAAAGCTCTATGCATATTCATGCTCTAAGTAAAAAAATTCCTAACCCCCACAAAAATAATTCTTGCCTTACTAATCTGGGATGCAAAAATAAAGTATTGTGGCTGAGAGGTGGTTTTCTCTAGGGGTGGGGTGCGGGAAGAGGGACTAAAATCCTATTACAGACACATCAAAAAAACAAGGAAACATTTCCTTCCACAAGGGAAACATTTCAAAGAACTTGCTAGCAAGACCCTGCGTTATACTCTCATAACTGAACACATTCAGCGATGTGAAGGCATCCAGATACAATATTGTTTGTTTCAAATGCAATAAAAATTCAATTCCTTTTTGCATAGCAAAGGGGAAATCCATACTGAGAGCTTCAGACATTAAAACTGATTTTGGACACAAATTACTCTAATGTACAATAGAAAAGGCAGCTGTCCTTTATTTTATTTTTTTCAGCTAAACAATTTTGGATCAAATTCTGACATGACTCAATTTGCAACATAGAAAAGTTTCACTGATGAAGAAGAAAATGCATTGTCTTCTCAAGCAGATCTGTAACAATCATGGTACAAAACAGTGATTCCATAGGGTCTCTACACGTTGGGCAGCATGATGAGGCAACCTGGCATGACTATATTAAAACTCTGTTTTCAAAAGTGTGTCGTTTCAGCTGTAAAACCATACAAATTACGCTAGAAATAAATTTCTATATAACCCTACTTATTTTTGCACACCTCAATTTTAGGATCCTACCCACAGCACAGAGTGAGCAAAGCAATAAAATATTATTTTTACTTGCCCCACAGTTCATGTACTACAAAGCCTTTAAATGAATTAGTTTCAAGATGTTTCGACACGCTCAAAATTGAAATAAAGCAAAAAGCTCTATTTAAAATATTTTAAACCTGCAGACAGTTCAAAAGTTTCACAGCTCAGCTAGGGGGCACAGTTAATTAAAATATCCAACCTTTTGAAGCATGAATAAATTTGATTTATAAGTAGGAATATACCAGTTGGGGCTGAAACAACCACTTAATCCTGAAAATGCTTTGTTTTGCTGTGAAAACATGTCACTGATCTAATGGGCTTCTCACACTTAAACACCCACATAGATGCTGCTGGACAACAACAATGCTATTCTCCGTCCTAGGACATAACTACAGCACCACCAACTAGAATTGATAATGCTGATTCAGCACGTCTCCCACATTTGGCCTCCTCAAAGACAGATGCAAGTATTGTTCCATTTAATGGTAGACAAATACTTTTGTAGATTCCCATAGCACAGTCATTCAAAATTTACGCAATTTAAATCCAACAGAGTCATATCGAGGAAAATTTCTTTACAACATTAGCATGCTATACTCAGAATTTAAGATAATTACTTTAAATCCATTGTTCTTCTGCTGCTGCTTAAGAATTGTTAGGTTTTGAAAGCCAAAATATATAATGTTTATACAAACATTTAATAAAACCAACTTCCAGTTGGTAAAAAAGTTCATTAAATGAAAGCAGGTTTATACAATTTAGATCAACACAATGGAAAAGTAGTGTCATTCGAAGAGATACTTTGACACTGGATTTTCCTCTGCAAGTTTGACAATATATTTGAAGATAATCTGCCAGTACTTTCTTAAAGCTTCATGATATCGAGCACTCAAGAAAACTTTACTATCCACCAAGAGATATAAAATCACCATTTTCAAAATCTATTCAATGCTGTCAAACTACCAGCGCTTACATTTAAAGCACTTAAGAACTGCGAGAGATCATTCGTATTCTCCTAATCACCAAGTACGCAAGTCGGCCTTCCTATACCTCTTTATACTTAATGGATTTTATGTATCCCAATACAAGCTTCCTCATTTGGAAAAGTTTTTTTGTTCATAGACAGCAGTTTTACTTCCAGTTAAGATCATTTAAGAGCCTCTGCCATATGTATACAATGCATGAGAAAGTTTGAATTTCAGAGGTTTACCATTATCTCTGAACTTCCTGAATTTGTAAGATAGCCTTGGAGATAATTACAGCCTTACGATAATGCAACAACACTGTTACTTTTAAGTACCACTTTAAGAAATTGTGACCCAGTTGCTATAATACTGTAGCACACAATGCAGTTAGCATGCTGAACATTTCAAATGGCTGTTGATTTAAACACTCCTCCTTGACACCAGGCTAAGGAATGTTCCCAAAAATGGCTACTGTCACATCCTCTAGGTATTTTACCAGGGTTTTTAGCCCTCAAATTTCACTGAACCAAGTAAGCTTCTGCAAGTATCTAATTTAAGCTTGCGTTATCTACTACAAATAATTTAAGTACCTGCAGATACCCAATGGTATTCTTGAAACACAGTTTTCTAGTATTTTGTCAAACCAAAAACGTACCTTCCATAACACTGCACCCAATTAACGAATACAGTATTCTTAGAACAGTAGTTTCCAGAGAAAAAACTACTGTGGAAGTTTGTAAGAAAACTGTCGTCTCTCAGTCCTATGTTGAAAGTGAAGAGTTAGCCTAACGTTTTGCAAATGGCTTATGTACCATTCTCTGTACTCTTTGTTAGAGGAGAAAAAGCCTTTTCTTCAGGTAGAAGAGGCCATCCATTTTTTAAAATGCCCCAAACTGCTAAGCAAGCTTATCACAGAAAGTCTAGATTTCTACAGGAATTCTAAGTCCAAATACTGCATGGAAGAAATACAATCTTAATTCTGCTAACTGCTGTTTTCAATCTAGTAAGACACAAATGAACAACACAAAGAAACCCCAAAACTCTCTTCAGAATGATAAGAAAATACTCGTTTCAGAACTCCCAGACTGAACGCTGTGAAATGTGGACTCCAGAGGACTGAGGAAAAAGGTTAGACACTATGCAAAAACAACAACAAAAAAAACCCACACCAAAAGAGCCCCCAACAAAACAGAAAAATTAACATATACACATGAAATTGAAAGAAGCATGGAATATCTGCAATATGGAGTACTCTCTGGTCTTGGTATTTGGATACTGCTGTATATTTATGGATGTAAATATGAAATAAAACTCTGGTCCATGCACAAACATTTCCTAGGGTCTAAAAGCTTTGAAACATTATGCTACTGTTAGGGAAAACACGCTAAGTAACACTTGTCACGAAGAAAGCACTTCCACTTCTTAAAAAAAGAAATGCACATGAATTGTTTACCTGCAAAACGCAGAGGAGCATCTTTGTCCAGGGCTATTAAAGGGGGGTCCAAGAGCACCATGTTGTCATTTTCTGTAACTATACCATGATAGGTTGTTTCAATCCATGGCTTGTGCTTGTTAACTGAAAGGAAAACAAAGTACAAAGTCAAAATGTTTGAAATTGACAACTTCTTTAAAAAATGCTTTATATAATACTGATTTAAATATCTTCCTCTTTCATTTTCTCTAAATCTGAACCAGCATTTTACTAGATTAAAAAATTTGAGACAAAATCCTGTTCAGAAGAGTTCAGTGTCCCTGTAGGCTTTCCAAAAGTAACTCAGACAATCTAAATTAGCCTCTTAACTATGCTGGGATTTAAGATGCCCCTGAAGTGCAATTCAAAAACCTTCTAACAGAGATGGGGAGCTGCTGCCATCAGTGCCAAGCGTGACCCTAGAAAAACCTATATTCCGCACCAGATGAGAAAAGATTGGCCAACATGAAGCACGAGGGTTTGTTTACACTCTGCTTCTCTCCAACTTAGAAAACTTGGGATCCAGTCGGAGGACTATTCTTTAGGATGTGAAGGCTTTTTCCAGTTTCAGCATTTTGTCTTGTTTGGGGTTTTTAATTATCATTAAGAGAACAGGTGGAAAAGAGATCAAACTTAACTAATTTCTACATAAGGCCTAAGGACACTTGCCAAGGAAACAAACAGGGCATGAGAGACATTTCTGTCCCAGTGTAAGATCTGTATCTAGAACCTTTCGTATCAGTTTTACCAGTCATTTATATGGCATCCCAGGTAGAGGAGGACTCCAGGAGTTCTGCAGAAGCTAAGGAACTACGCAAAATGCAAGAAAGGAAGAGAGAGGAGAGGCACTCGAAAAGGGCAAGGTACCCGCTTCACAGCCCCACACCCCGCCGCAAAGACACAACACACGCGTTCCAGGCCTTGCTGGGCTTGGAGGACTTGTACTCTTTAATCCAGCATATGCCTAATGCAGATTTCAAACACTACTGGAAGAAGGGACCAAAATCTCAGGCCTCTCCTGTCATCTAATAGAATGCCTTGAAATCTGAGTTAAATACTGACTACTTTTTATTTCACTCACTTAGTAGTTAGCTTTAAGAAACTGGAAAACTCCACTAAGAGATTGCCCATAAAAGCATTCTTCAACTCTGCACAGAAGAATCTATACACCAATCACTTGAGCATGTTTCACATGACTCGTCTTCTTCCTTTGCTGCAAGTAAGTGCAGTATCTTTCCTTGTCAGCTTGCAGAAACAGTTTTTTCTAGTACATCACAAAAGATGCAAGACAAAATCATACGTTATCTACTAGGTTATCATCTACTACATGAGAATCCAATGTGAGAGTGCCTTGATTATTAAATATTTATCTTCATGTTATGCTCTCCAATGATAAACACAGCTTGTAGCCCACAGAACCAGTATATGTGATGTAACAACTAATTCTTCTTGACAGTTGAATATACTGTTTCTCTTGGTCTAGCTCTCTTCATGCTGAGGTTCTACAGGCAACAGTTTCACCTAAATTGTTTTGGGCAATGTATATCTGCTACTTCAAAAAACCTCTTAGGCTACCACATACTCCTGCTTCTTAAATTTATACTAATTTTGCAGATCTAATTCTGGAAGGTTGTACGTATCTAGCTGCTTAGACACTACGGAAAACATTCATCTAGAGGGCCTGAAAACTGCTCCTTACCACAGAAAACCAAGTCATCTTCAGCAAGTGATGTACAGTCAAATGTAAGAAATGCTTTGCTAGAGGTTATAACAAACATACCAAACAGCATTCAGTAAGTGACATCACTCAGGTTTTGGTCTTCACGAGATCAAGTACATGCAACTTCTGAAATAAATCTCTGTGCAATCACAGAAAATTGTATACTACAGCTAGATCGCTATTTTAACACAGTTGAGTACTGCTATTTCACCTTTCTAAAGAATTATACAAGCAGACTGTCAAAAGAGGCAGAGGTGTAAGGCTAACCTAGACTTTTGAATCTTGCCTCTCCAACAAACTAAAATGGGTTCATGATGTCTGTCATATGCTTACCCAGGGGAATTAAAAAAACCAGTGATAAAAGGACATTTAAACAAATGATTAAACCTAGAGGTAGAGAACTTATACAGGAAACCATAATCCTTTCCCAGTATGCTTTCAGCTGCAATCTTTTACTGGTTAGTAGCAACAAACTGCTAGACAGGATACAGTACCTTCATACATAATAATGCAGCAAGAGAGAACTCACAACAAACTATTTTAATGCAAACAGTGTTTAATTACCACCATGTGGTTTTACTCAATATGGCAACACTATCTTTATTGCCTCAATACACTCACATGGGCATGCTTTCAATATTCAGCATACCAAATAGCCAGCTAAATGTCAGCCACATTGTTCTATTTACCCAGAGAAGTACACTGCTGCAGCACCCTCCAAGGAACTTGGCGTTTTAAAACAAACTTCATCATGCTCAAAGGGACTAACACATCATTCCTCCCTCAGAGGCAAGGCGCCAATAACTGTTGAAGTGTGAGTCCCCAGTTGAAACGTGTCTCTCAGGTCAAATCTGGTCTAAAGAAAAGTGTTTCACTAATACAGCTACGGCTGTTCGGAGCATGAGAAGGACACAGTTGTGTATTTTTCTGTCAGTGCATGCGGGGCAGTTACACCTCAACTGAACGTATAGGAGTCCTTTCATCCATTCATCTTAGTCTCTGCAAAGACCCAGTATAAAATACTAGAACAGATCTCTACCAGAAAAAAATCCATCTCCATTCTAATGCTTCTGAATGTAGATTACAACTTTTTTTTTTTTTTTTTTTTAAAGCATTGAGAAACCGTCTCCTAATTTAGCAACCTACAGTAAATCCCACTACTGTAGGGTAGGGAGTTCTATAAAAGGTTGAAGTACTGTAACCACATAGGAACAGAATTATGAGTATGCTAAGCATCTGCAGAGTCTAGTGAACCTTCAAACAACAGACCCAGTTAAAAGCAAAGTCATGTCCTTTTATTGTGCTGTAGACAATAAAATCATAAAGCTTAAACCCCTTTGTGTTTAGGAAGACTAAAACATCACCAGATTTTAAAACATAAAGCTTAAATCCCTTTGTGTTTATGAAGGCTAAACATCACTGGGTTTTAAAACACCAAATTTACTGCTGAATATCCAGGAAAGGCCCGTTATCCGTATTTGTGATCTACTGACTCTAGCATAACCAGATACTGTAAGAAATTCTCAAGCTAGCATTTGAAATATGAGGCACAGCTTATGAGCAATACATTACTGCTTCCCTTGAACCAACTGTGAAATTGAACCAAGTATTCTTCTAATCCTAGTTGGCTTAAACATTATTAAACGTTGGACTGAAAACTATCCTTTCACATTTTTTTCCTCTTTAACTGTCACAAAACTCCTGAAATCTACAGAGAAAGTTGTTCAAAGCCAGACTGTTAATTTCAAACCAAAACAGTCGGCCTATTCCAAGCTTGACACTAACAAAGTGCCCTGAGCTGTTAATCTCTTGCCATTTAACTGGGATAAACTACACTGGTTTCCTTGAAATACAATATTCACACTATTTGTAAGCGCCTCAACTGGAATCTGTTGTAAATCCCAACTAGCATTTAATCTAGTCAAGTGGGGGAAGCCAACCTGGCACAACACAGCAAGCTGACTTCTACTTAGCTTTTAGCGGCCAAAAAAAATTTAAAAGACAGCTAGGCATACCTCTTTTTCCAGGTAGCAAACTGAATTGTAAAGCTCATGCTAGAGCCTTTACTGCTGCCAAGCAATGACTGCACATGCATCTGCAAGGTGAGCACAAGCCACCTAACATGGTTTATCTAAAGATAATTGCTTCTAAGCTATAGGAGGTGCCTGATGTGACGCGTGCCTTGAACACTGTTTTTTACCATACCATTTGCTCTAGGTGTATGTGCTCAGTTTCTCATCAAACAGAACAGACCAGCTTTTACTAATACTGACTGGAACTACTACTGACCGTTCTGCAGAAAAAGGAATGTACCTCAAAGAAAGGATGCTTCACCAACAGCAATGGCTGATGCTGCAGAATGCAACCCATCAGATAACTAGCAGCAACTTTTTCCTGTTGTTTAAAAGAATTAATGAATGTAAATGAATATGTAGGCAGAGTAATGGGGTTTAGGGCTAGTATGGAATCTTTAATCAAAAGCTATAATCTTAAAACAACCAAAATTCAGTTCTAGTATTTGAATGCAAACGTATTAAAATTAAATGTACTTATCAAAGTCCCTTCTGAGGACTCTGGTTATCTTCTTACAAGTGGTCAGAAGTTCATTTGACTTAAATGGGATCTGGTACCTACATCACTGAAGATTTAGGCACACCTCAGCCAGAAAGGACTGTAGCTGAAAATATTTTTTCTTCTGGATAACTACTTCTAATACATAGTGTTATTTACGTATCTTTAGAACGAGATCAAGATGATTTATGTCAAAACAATTTCTTAAGAATTAACTGGTAAAACACGTTGAATGAACTCAGTAACAAGTACCAGAGTCTGAAAGCTAGATTCTCAATCTAGTGACAGCAGATAAACATGAAATATTCATTTTTCAAATCCACCTTTGGGACTTTATGAAAAATCCAGAGATTGCATAAAGAGAATTGTACTCTCTGTCAATTCAAACTGCACTCAATGAACTGAGTACAGTCCTCTACTCCTGTCCTGAAGGTCTGACAAAAATTTTGATTACTGTACATCTTCTGTTTAATTGTATTCCTTTTGATGTAAGAAAATACAAACATGCCTTTCAGTGAGATGATAAAAACTGAGGCACATCTTACCTTGAATATTTGTAATTTAGTACTGTTCTGATGAAATTTCAAGAAATATCATCAAAAGAACAACTTTGTATAGTACATAACCACAGAAAAATATAGTTAGCTAAGGAGTAAAGATCTACACAACAAAATGTGCCTTCTCCAACCTGAAAGCAAAGTTTAATACGGAAGGGTTGTAGCATGGCCTGATGATAATGGGTGTTCTGATCCTGCCCTACACTCATCAGCCTGCAATTCAGAGCTGTGCCTCTGTTTTCTATTAGAAAAGGGTGAGTATTAACTTTGTATACAAACAACTTGAAAAGTATCAGTGGTAATGAAAACATTTATTGTATTTATTTAATTGGGTCTTCTCATACCTAGAATTTTATCAAAAATCGTCTTACAACCAGGAACAAACAATGGGATAAAACTGAACACAAATTCTGCTTAAATGCTGAGTTTCTTGATAGCACGGAACTTTTCTTACCTATACGGGTTTTCCAGACAAACTACAATTTCCATTACTGGGACACGAGAATGGTAGACAGTAACAAAATATAGGGGGATGAATCTGCACTAGGAGAGGAATTGGCTAAGGGCATGGGCATCCACTAACATTAGCCTCTACTGTTTCTAACTGAAGGAAAATCAGGTGGTTGAAATTCGTCCCACAGTTTCAGATCTCTATCTTGGATTCTTTGCCACAGTTAAGGAGCACTTGTAATTTGTGCTCTGGAAGCTCAACTGTCATACATTGGGAGCACAAGGTAATGTTTATAAATTGTCAGGTGCCTACAGTTTGAGCCTGTACAATTAACACTAATTCTCCAAAACACCATATTCAAGCTCATGGCTGTAGGAATTCAACAGGTTTTATTAAACTGTATTTTGCCTAGTGAAAAACCTCTGGTTTATCACCACTTACGGAGAGTTTCCTGTTCTACACTGAACCAGTTGTCTAAATCTGATTTCATTTGTACAAGGACACGTGGAAGTTTTGCTGTAAGCCTGAAACTAAGGTACATACAAATGACTGACTAGAAACTAGTTCCAATTTTTATTATCCACAGCTGCAGCAGAAGAATGTTCAGAGTGCCAAAGACTGTAGAGAATATACTGACCAAATTTCAATTTGGATAAAAGCCTGGCAGGGAAAACAGCAAAACAAAAATATCCCACCACGAAACAGTCTAAATAGGATTAAGACAACAAAGCCTTAATTCTTGAAGTGAAATTTAAAATGTTTTAAACTAAACAGAACACTGAAATAAAAAACATAAGCCCCTAACTGTAAACACTGATTTCATAAATGTTCTCTTAAATGTTGCTAATTATAGTGCAAGAGTGGAAATCACTTACTTTCTAACTGTTGTAAAATTTATAAACTTCACTCCTTGAAAGCGAATCTTATTTACAAATACAGCAAGCATCATCTCAGTATAGCCAGCACTTCTGGCTCTACTTGTTGACTCCATTTAAAACCAGGGAAACCAACTGGGAGCAGTAACAGCAACTTGTTTTCAATCTGAATACAAAGCAAGTGAGATGAGACCTAATACTATAAACAAAGGACAGACAGTTCTTCAAAGGCACTGAGGTTTCTAATAATACTTTCTAAAGGCTCCTAAGGAGGTTTAGTCCCTACTGAAGCCAATGTGAGTCAATCAGTACGAATCAAATAAATCAGAGTGCAAAACAAGATTTAAGACCAAGGCTTCCGACTTAGTAAACTCTCCCCTGTTTTGACATATTGCTTCTGTCTTTGACAATAATGATAATGCTACAAGATGTATGCCCCTTAATATCATAAACAAAACTTCAGAGAGACTTCTCTGAATACAACTAAATAGAATGGTAAGGCTCAGAAAAATGGTAAAAGTGCTTGTGTTGAGAAAATGTCAATGACTACACAAGTTTTTTCTCCTCTGCAGAAGTTTCATAGCCACGAGCCACTAAGCTATCAGATACTTAGATTTTCACAGCAGAAAATGCCGCTTTACCCAGAATACCAGAATTCTAATTTAATCTGTTCACATGACGCTGTCCTGTGGCCTGATCTGCGTTTAACTTCAAGCCTTCTAACTTCCAGAAGAAATGGGAAGTCTGTGAGCCTAGCTTCTGTCCTTCTTAAAAAAACCTCTTTGCACTACTCTGAAACTGGTGACTTCAAGTCTGCAGAAACATTAAGACCTCAAATCAAAGGTATATTTACAAGTCTAGAAAAGTTTCTGTTGATAAATTTTCCCAATAACTTGGCACAGACAGCACAACCTGCAGTCTAATAACATGGGAGAAGACAACTGGCATGATAGTATTCCAAAAACATTAAGTAAACCATCCTTGCCCAGACCATCCCTCCTTCATCTCAATTTCCAGAGTAGTGTATTATTTGATATACTATATACAGAAAAAGAGATGAAAATTGTTTGCATGAAGAGATGGCTATATATTATGCTTTCCCAAGCACTATGCATCATAGAAAGGTCCAGCACTGGTTAATTTTGTCTCTTCTCGGTGGTCTCTTCCTTTCATAAATCCTTAGAGGAAAAAAAAAAACACAGCCCCCATAAATAGCCAGACTGACTCTTCATAATGCTTTAGGGTAGTCTTAAATTTCCCTGCCTCTAAAAAGGAGAAACCTAACCACCAGTCCTATATTATAAAGTCTGTTCCTGTGTCAAAGAAACATCTGCAGTAAGACTGTGGTAGCAAGAAAGTGGTTTGTGGTTTGGATCTAAGACATTCATAGCACCACATAACTTCCTGAAATAATCACGGATCAGCGAAGCTTCCTCAAGATCGTATTGTTTTGATCAATACCCTTCCTAAATGACAATAAGCTGGAAGGGGCCCAAGGCAACAGAGGTATATTGCTCTACCTGGTCAGTAACTATGGAAGAAGCAGCCATTTAGATGCACTGCCTTTTCATCTGAAAAGTCACTCCATTCCACTCCCCATTCAGCTCTGTTGATAAATATCCAATTGCTTCACTTTGACAAACGCTATTTGAATGCACTGCTAATTACTGCTTTTCCATTCCAACATTAGTCCAACAAGCTTAAAAATAATTGGGTCAACTTGACCAATTACAAGATAAATGCAGTTAAATTAAGAGTTCTGCATCAGCTGGACAGGAATATGCCTCTCTAGAACCTGAAGCCACTCTTTGCACCCCTTAAAGTAACTACAGGTAAGATGGTAGGTCAGCTAGCTCACACCTAACTTTTGCGTAAGACCACATCCCCCCAAAAGCTACTTCCATTTCTTTCCATCATCAAAAAGGAAACCACTTTTCACTCCCCTGTTCCAACCCCAGGAACACACAGGACTGGAGAGTGGAACTCGCCACTCTGGCGTAGCCTTTCCAGTCCATCTCTGCACATTACTGAACCAAACGCAATTCAGTTTTCACCACTTACAATAAATCTTAGCGACCTCAGCAGCAAGGACTTTTAAAGTCATAGATGAAAAAAATGAAGCTGTACTTGAAAAAAAACGGAACTGACAATACAGCACAAAACTGAAAGTCTACCATAAACACTTCCAAACAAATGTTTCTCCTAACGACAGGGAAAAGAAAGCGAGTTGCCCTAGCAGCTTTCCAGGTGCTCTCCAGAGCATACTTGTCATTAAATGCATCTTCACATAACATTATTAACCAGCCTACCTAGAGTAGCCAAAACATCGTGAGGACTAAGGCAACCGCATGTACTAAGCTGAACCACACTGTAACTCAGTTATGCGCGATGAAGTTTAAACAGATCAGGACCTGCAGTCCAGCAGCTCTGTGGATTCGACTGAAAAAAAAGTACAGCCTGTAACTGCAGAAGACCCGACTAACAGAGCTGTCCTGTGTAATGCTATCTAAATTTGCCATTCATTTCCAAGTACATATTAGCTTTCTTTGAAAATGGTTTTTGATCTTAGTTTTATTCATAATTTCGAGTGATGCAAAAGCCTAGCAATTCAATGAAATTGTGCTTCTGTATTGGTGTGGTAAGAGTTAAATTTAATGGTTCCAAGGAAACTGGTGAATGGGTTGTACTTGAGAGATATTGTATAGGTAAATTATGGCCACTATCTAAACAGTTGGTAGACAAGTTACTACAGCAAGAGCTTCTTGATCCTATGTAGGGAAATTGCAGCAAGATGTGTCCTTAACGATCTGTTTTTGTTTAAGATCAAGAACTTCCCTTCAACGTATTTGCAAGCCATTTTAAAGCCACACTTCTGATCTACATTCAAATTAAATGCAAGATCTCAAACCTCATCATATGATCAGCTAAATCTTGCAGAAATGGCACTCTCAATTCAAGGGGTAACCTTCAGGTAAGGAAGCGCTCGCAAGCCTCTTACTGAAATCTGCTCAGGAGGAGACCTGCAATGCGTATACTTTTACTCCACAAGATCAATCAATAGCCACAAGGCCAACGTTTAAAAATGCCGTCTCGCCGAAGGTTTAGCACAGCTCTCTCTTCTCGCTCACAACCAAACGAGTCTTCTTTACGTCAGCCCCAAGGCTAGGCTCCCCAGGGGCTCTCCGGGGTGTTTTATTTCCCCTTCCCATTCCGCTGGCCATCACGGCTCTCTCACGAGCCCAAGCCCCGTCTCGGCTCTACCCGGCGCACGCCGACGCCTCACCAAGCCCTGAAGGAGCTCGGCGTTTCCAACGGGCGGGCAGACCGGACCGGACCGGACCGGACCGGGCGGTGGGTCTCGCTGCGTTTCGCCAGCGGAACCCTTCCCCCGCAACAAGTGACGACCTCTGCCCGCCTCGGCCACCGCCGTTATGTAACGGCCGGGCCCGCCGGCACCGAGCGCCGCCGCGCATCCCACCACCACCGCCGCAGCAGCTGGGCCGGGCCCCCGCGGCCGCACGGCTGAGGCCCACCGGCGCGGGCAACTGACCTTCGGGGGAAGGAAGGTCTCGGGGCGGAGCGGGGAGTGGGGGGGAGCAGCCCGGTGCAGGTGACCGCGGAGGGCGAGCCGCCGCCGCCGCCACCCCCCCCTTCTCCTTCCCTCCCCCGCGGTGCCGCAGGTGCAACGGCCGCGGCGGGGTCACCCCCGCCGCCAGCGAGCCCCGGGGAGGGGCGGCCAGCGCCCTCCTCCCCGACCGCACCGCCGAGCCGCCCTCCTCGGCGCTCCCCCCCCCCCCCCCGAAGGACGAAGAGAGCCAAGGACACCGCACCGACACAGCCCCACAGGGCGCCCGGCGAGCAAGCCGGTGGGGGGGGGGGACGACGACGACGACCAGACCTACCGCCCTCCCCTTCTCCCCTCCCCGGTGCGGGGCAGCCTCCCCCGCCCGCCCCGGCTCCATTTACCTCGAGCGGCCCCCGCTCCTCCGCAGAGCAGGGCGGCGAGCAGCAGGCAAGAGGCGGGGGCCGGCAACGAAGGCGGCATACCCGGACGGCGCGGCGGCGGCATGGCAGCGCGGAGCGGTGCAGGGCAGCGCGCAGCCCCGGCTGGCGGGGCGGCTGTGGCGCCCCCGCTGGTCCGGGCTCCGCTCTGCGCCGGGCGGAGGGTTCGGCTCGGCCCCGAGGAGGAGGAGGAGGAAGAGGAGGAGGAGGAGGGAGGAGAAGCGCTGCGCTGCCCCGCTCCGCTCGCCTTTTCTCTCCTCCTCCCCTCCCTCCCCCGCCTGGCAGCGCGGCGCCCCGCCAGCGGCACCTAAAATGGCGGCGGCGGCGAGCGCGGCCGGTTCTCCCCCCCCCCCCCCGCCGCGCCGGTTACCAGGCGGGGGAGGGAGCGAACCAACGGCGCGGGGGATGCGGGAGAGCCCATCTGCGCGGCGGGGCGGAGCGAACCAGCGCGGAAAGAAACGGCCGCCCTGCCGCCCGCCAAAGCCGCCCCCAGAGCTCGGCGGGCACTGCGGCACCGCACCGGCTGCTCGGCCGCCTCTTCCCACCTCTGGCCCGGCCGGCGGGGTGGGCTCTGCCGGGGGGGTGGTGGTGGGGTTTGGGGGGTTTTTGGGTTTTGTTTCCTTTGCAGGAGCTGAAGGGACGTGCGTTGCTGCAGCTGCGGGCAGTTAGGAATCGGGGCCCAGCTGCTGCCCCACTGGAGCCTCACACAGCTGATTGAAGTAAATGCTGATTAAAACCCCAACGTTTGAGGGCTAAAACCCACAAAAAGCTGTGTAAATGCGTTCCCCTCAACATCCCACAGCTCTTCTCGGCAAAAAGGCAAAAAAGCTGTTTTTTTACCTAACCCAGCACTGACGCCGAAGAGGGCAAGGCCGCCAGCAACAAGCCTGGCACAGCATGGCACTGGGAGCAAACCCTGGTCATCTGCTGGGCACCGAACCACACCTGGAAGGAACAAACTGCCAACACCTGCCTGCAACGAGCACCACAACACAAATAACCTGCTTCCTTGCTATGTTTTCATAGCTCCAAATCTGCAATCCTCTGGAAACGTGTCTGCTTTAAACGTAAAACGCACCTTAGAGCACTGTCGTGCCTTTCCGAGTTCATGCTTGTAGACCTAGGGGTTTTCTCCTTGGTGCTCATCCCCAGGTACCCGTGCTGCAGAGAATGATTGTCCTGTGACGTAGCATTAACCCTGCCCAAATTGAGGAACAGCAGCACTCACTGTACACTCTGCAGAGTGAGACACCTTTGTAGTTTCACTGACTTTTATCAAGGCAAAAGTCTATTAGCTCTGTTTGGAAAAATTCACAAGTACGATTAAATCAAGAAGTTTCATAGGCATAATTAAGTTGCACAGTACCTGTCCTGTAATAGAAAAGTTATTTGCTCTTTGGTCAAAAATTTCAATTAGAAAATGCTTCAACAGAAGAAAAAATACCTTACTATGATCAGAGTTTTGACAAATAAAATGCAACCAACTTATTTTATAATTAGATATGACTACTCATGCTTCGTACCTATTAGCCATTTCACTCCCACAGTGAAATAAAAATAAAGTCCAGAATGTTCAAGATCCTAGAGATATGGTATTTCTTTATTTTAAAACACTATGCAATTTAAATACCAAGATTGATCTGTTCTGGAAGGACCTTCCCCTCCCTCCCAAGGCAAGCCCGGTACTGTTACCTTCCGTGCTGACTACCTGTTTATCCCCAAGTCAAGATGGGGGGACCAGCCAACCAAAGGTGAGAAGCCAACTTACTCACTGCCCTTGATCAGTCACTAAGGTCTCAGCAAGTTGATGGAATCTGGTCTGCAGCAAGCCAGTGCATTTCAATATCAAAAGGCAAACTGTTCTGCCCACCCAATGGCTTCTTCCATCCTCAAAACCAACCATCTTTACTTGCTGTTAATCTTAAGCATATTTACTAATATGAGTGTGTGCAGAGCAGAAAAGGAATTTGAAGAGAAATACACCGTGGTCCAATACAATGAACAATACCCCAATTACTATCCCGTGCTGTGCAGCTATCCCTTAACCAAAAAACCAAGTTAGTCCCCATTTATTTCACTGACTGTGTGCTGTAGGCCACCTGCTCTATCAAGAGCTAAGACATCTTTCTTTTTTTAAACAAAGCTAAAGCCTCAGTCTAAACCCCCTTGATTTCTCAGCCTGTCTAACATATGCTGGATGGCAGATCATGTCAGAAGAAGCCTGTAGCCCATCTGTTGCCAGATAGCTGAGTCTTTACATTCTGCCAACACAGCTTCAGCTGACTGTGTGCTACATTATGTATTTTTTTTTTTGTATGGAGAGTAGGACTGTCCAGCTCAGTATGACTCTCAAACTAGTCTTGCTAACTTAATGCATGAGTAAGAACCACCCCATTAGTAAAGATGTGCGAGGCAAGACATCAGTTAAAAGATGATTGCCCATTGATGAATACATGATATAACACAAATCTATTTGCCCAAATACTGTGTTTTGATTAGGAATATAAATACGTACAGAGCTTGAATGTCAATATAAAAATATCTGAAGAGGGCTTGTAAGGCAGCGGCTTGCTGGTATGGAAATATATACACATCCTCTAAAACATTTTCTGGAAAATCAATTATTATTACGTTTAAACTGGAGAACAACCTAAGTTCATTAGGTGTGGCAGAGAAGACAGTTTAAAGAGCAAAATTTGCTCTGCAGTCCGCTTGGGCTATACCACGCATTATAGCAGTGGAAAGCACACTCCCATCGACCACAGTAAGAAGGGGACTTCAGTGTTACCATCAGGACCCATTTAAATGATTCTGATTCTGCAGAATTCAGAAGAAGAGACATTCTTAAGAGAAGAAATGCTATGTCCAGGTAAACCTTATTTATTGCACAATGACACTACTAGCTCAGATTAATTAATTAGCTGAATCACTCATGATGAAACAGGGAAGTTTCCAAGGAAGAAAGCATTGATTGCATTTCACACTCCAAGCAAAACTCCTCCGAGTCAGTTGTGACTAAGGCACTGATTCAGTAAAGCCAATAATTCTTCAGTCTGTATTTTAAGATCAGTTAAATGATTTTGTTTAGTTAGATGACTAACTGGTTTCAACTGGCAGTTTACTGCTTGAGGATACAGATAATTATGGGTACTCCACCTGTGGTGGAGACAGAAAAAAGAAATTCCGATCCATATCACCACTGGTGTTCCATTAGCCCTTAATCTAAAAATATGGCAAATACAACATCCTCTCAAATACCTTCTGTTTCACAAAACTAAATTTGATTTAAATTGCCCAGTGTGAGACCCGTTATGCACCAGTCCTATCTGCTGTTAAGCAATAGCTATACTGTTTGCCAGCGGTAACTACATTTCACAAGTTGACAGAGATTCTCACTGTATCTGAAATGCCACATGCCATTATTTCAGAGAAACTCAGAGAACTTCAGCACCTTCATTTTTACCACCTATCTCCCTCCTACTCTCTGACCTGCTTCTCAGGCTCCAAAAAACCATTGATTTCTGTTTTATTGGTAAGCAACAAAACTGGAACAAATGGCTCCTGGCAGAACATGTTTTCCGTTACAGCTGAAAAATTATCGGACTGATGTCCTTGAAATGCACAGTGTGACTAATGCCCAGCTTGCAAGGACCCAGGAGGACACATTTATTGCACTTGTCAGAATGGAGCTGAGCAGCCAGAAATGAAAAGATAAGGTGATAGGTAAAAATGAATGTCTTTGCTTGCTACTTAAAGGAAGAAATAAATATATAGAGAAGCAAGAAATCCTCAGTTAAGTCAACAGCAGATCTGGATCTGATTGTTAGAGCTCAGGATCATAAATGATTTTGAATACACGTGGAATATGCACCGTTACCTCTAGATATTAGACTTGGACCCTTGTTGAAAAGGGGAGGTACAGGGAAAGGTTCCAAACTTCAAATAGTCTAGAACTGGGTTGAGAAAATGGTCCAGTCTTTAGAGAGGCTAGAACTAGGTGTGGGCTTATTTTCATCTCAATACAATTAATGTCGGCATACTAGTTTGTTTGCAGACTATGACTGCTTTTAATGGGAAGTTAGAACGCAGAACCTAGTTTTACCTCCTCTGCTGAGCATTTATTTGGTTTATCACAGTTGCCCTGAAACCACTTCTGAAAGGGGACCAATTGCCATAGAGACTATACAGTAATTAAGCTCATGAGGGAGTTGCATGCACAGCCAAGCAAAATATTAGATGAAGGCAACAACAGAGCCGTTTGTTACAGCTCCACTCTAGCTCCTTGCATTCCCACTAGAGAAAGCAATAGGAGAATCCCAAAATATTTTGGGAATTTGATTTCTAGTATTCTTTGGTTCTGATATGGCTTTATCTAAGCCAAGCAGGAAGAATGAACAATGACGACTCTAAAAAAAAAAAAAAAAGATAATTCAAGGTGAATATACAAAAAAAAATTCTTCACAATGAGATCTGTGAAACCACAGAGTACTCTTGTAAGGCAACAGGTAGAAGTAGCATCTTTTGGGTCATTGAAAAGAAAACTCCACAATAAAATGCTGGAGCAATGCTCCTACCAGCTTGAAGAGGAAACACACATAGATGACCTGTTATATCTTCTCTAGCCTTGCTGTCCCTAATATACACAGCTGCAATCCTCTGAACGTAGAGAGGCATAAAATTCACGTGTTTTTAGATTCGCTGGACGAAGTTGTTGTGGTTTTCTGGTTGGTTTTTTTTTAATGCTTTGGAACCTGACTGTATATATTAGAGGAGAAAGAATTAGAGGACCAGTTTTCCCCACACTTGAAAATCTCCAGAACTGCTTTGATCATGTGTGAGAATTGATTTAGGGGATGCAAATGAAGGCCTTGGCAATCTGAAGAAGAAAATCTTCTCCCCTGACATTTCTGAACGTTCAGAGAATTCTCAACAAGCCATTGAAGTATGGGTTCATCAGAGAGACAAAAAGAAAATTCAGTAAGCAAAGAAGTACATCAAAACAACTAGCTTCCTCACAAGAAAACTAGCAGCATTAGCAATTTTTCTACCTTGTTTAATTCTTTTTTTTCTGTTTAGACTTACTTTCTATTGCAAAATAGGCATCTAGAAACATGAAAGTAATGAAGGAAAGAAGCAAGTCTTCCCTTACAAAGAGAGAGAGACTGAATATTCTGCAACATCATTATAATATTTTACAACTCATTAGCACCTTCCATCCTAGGATCTCCAAGCATTTTACAAGCGTTAATTAATGCACTCTCACAATACTTCTGTGAAGTAGAAAGGCAGGTGTCTAGATATTGTGATGACAGGTGCATTACAATTGAATAAGACAGAATTTCTAGGCTTTTCATTTGCATATTTAGGAAAGCAGGGCACAAAGAGGGTAGGTGAAATTAAGAAGTACTGCAATACCTTGAAATATCTTGAATTAAGAAATACCGTAATACCTTGAACAGACTGGCTTTCAAGTGCTTAGCTAAAAAGCAGTACTTAAGGACCTCAATAAACTTTGGGCTTTATTAACGTAAGTCTTTGCATCTAATACTACAATGGCTATTTTAAGCTATGTTATATAAATAGAAATGGAGTCTGAATGAAACTGGATCTGTTTCTTAAACATTTATGTCCTTACTTGAAGGGGTACTGAGGTCTCCTAAGTCCCTGAAACCACTGTGGCCTGTGAAGAGCATTAAATAAATTATTTGTAAAGCTTAGCAAGACACCACTAAAGACAAAGAGGGAGAGAATACAGAAAGTGAAACAGCATCAGGAATAAGTTATTTTACTAATCATCCTCTAACTCAATAAAATAAGACTTACAGTTAGGTGCTCTGGATGAGCCTTTCTACAATGTGTGTCCACAAAAAAACAAGGACTCTGGTGGTTCTAAGTTGTTTCTTCGTGTACTGTACTAACCTGTTCTGAAGAGCCGCATAGTGGCCATGCCCACATTAACAACTGCTTTAACTCCCTGATTTACATAGAAAATTGAACTAGTGATTTATGCTGTGGGGACAAGGGAGGGAAAGAAGGAAAAAAAAAAGAAAAAAAAAAGAGCGAAGAATTACAGGTTTTCTTTCCAGTTCTATCACAGATGTCCCTTTGAGTCAGCGACTAGCCCCTACCCTACCTATTCCCTTATCTGACAACATAATACAGTAACATACCATGTATAAAAGGATGGATGGATAAACCAACTCAAATATTTGCACCAGGTACTGGTGACAATGTTTAAATTACTCAGCTTACAGATTTTTTTGGTATTGTTTAGTATCATGGTATTCAGCGAACATCTGGTCATACAATGAGGTTTTCCTCTTCTCTCTGCCTGCCTTCCTGCAAGGAAGAAGAGAAGAGCCATGTGCATGAGTATTCCCCTCCCTAAGAGCCATATGGGAATGTAAAGGCATTCTCTGAATTCATTACCCTGCCCCACAATATGATTCCGTCTTTGTATGGGCAACAAAATGGATGTTAATTTATTCCTTATTGCTAATTTGAAAAGGAGCGCAAACACAACAGTTCCATTGCAGAGACTTCTACCAAGGGTGTAGTTTAAGTCCAATTATGTGCTATTAGTACATTTGCTCTTTGTTCCTGCGGCATATTAATTACATGTCTGGTATTCTGATAATTAACACAATTATACTCTTTATTTTCCCCTTTTGTTAGATAATATTCTTGCATTTTATTTAGATAAGTAATTTTCGGTAGGTAAAAAGAGCCAAATTATTACGTATTAATAAAATCAAGCAACGGGTTTTTAAGTGAGCTTATACAGAAAAGTTCCAGCAGTGTTCTTCAGCAAAAAGAAAAGCAGATGCTCTCCTGTTGGGCTGCAGTCTCTCTCAGAGACTTCTAAAAGGAAACCAAATTACAAGCCTCCAGTTGTGTATCCAGCATTATAATCACTGGCTGAAGCAGCAGGGCCATAAGGACTATACTAGTACTGCCACACATAGCTTATCACCACTGCTGTTCAAAGGCTCACTGTTACCGAGATCTTTAATCTCCCACTGACATCCATGAAACTCAATGACATTTAGCAAAAAAAGTTACAAAGGGTCAACCAAGATGGTTTACAATTGCCGATCATCCACAAATGAACACTTACCAGAGATCTTGAAGAAATATTAAGGAACAAAACAAAAAAAGCACTCTTACTACTGTAAGACAGTAAGGTGGGCAGATTTGACTAAATTAAGTATGTATAGATGTACTCCACAGACACCTTAAAGATTCGGATTTTTTTTCCTCCAGGACAAGTTATTGTTCCTCTGAAAACAAGTTACTGTTTCTCTATAGTTTTCTCTAAAAGCATATCTGAATCTCCACTAGGTCTTGTGTATGCTGCTATGGCTAAAAAAGCCCCACTGTGGAAAGAGAGATATCCGACAGTTTCCTTCTGTAAGTGGTTGTTTGGGAACGGAGGAACAGAAGGAGCAAAATATTATGTCTTCCTGCAGTAGGGTAGAAAGTTAGTAGAAGGTCGTTCAGCACTCTGTCCCGCAAATCCCTTGCGTCCAGATCTCCAGTGGCTCTGGCTGCAACACAGTTGTATGTGCAGGAAACAGGGGTGTCACCCAACAAAATCAATGTCACTCGCTCTTTCCTAGAGACAGCAGTGGATATTCCTTACTTACTGCTTTCTGGTACAAGTTTTACCAGTAAGGAAACCTGAGGCTTGTTTATGATGGCAAATTGCCTTTAACTGTGCCTGCCTCCATTATTGGGGATTCCCCCCCCCTCAACTGTACTACACTGCCTTCAGGTCCCTTGGGGAAGAAGAGAAATAAAGCCTCAGCAGGCAAATATTAGCGTTGAAAAAGCTTGCTCTGCCTTTCCTGAAAACGCCATCTGGAATATTTTTTATTTTGAATGGTTGACTAGTAGACCAAAATTATCTAGGGGCTCTCTGAAAACTTTTATTATTTCGTATATAGTCCAAAACCCACAACCACCCCCCAAAACTAATCTTAGAACCCAATTGTACTAACCTATTCAGAGAGCATAGAGCTCTTGTCCTAAGTATTTACAAAGGTAAGATTTTTGAGACAGGAGAGGGCTGCTATGTTCTCTTCCTGATGACACCACTGACATTCTACCCACAGACAAGTCGCTTAATTTCTCTATGCCTCATTTATCCTCTCAATTTAATGCAACTTGCCTATTCCACAAGGAGGTAGTAAGACTTCATTAACTGTTTATAAAGTACTTAAAGATCCTAGGATGAAAGCATCTCTAGAAAGTCAGAGTATTATCATTTTCATTAAAAAGGCAGCATTTATAAATTCCCTATTAAGTGACCATATATATATCTATCTCATAAACAGCCAGTCCCAATTTCCAAATGAATCTGGAGAAGCACAAAGTCTGATACTATTTTAAATACAGCATGCAATAAGAAATACTCAGAACCAAGAACATTACACAAGAGCACAAGCCTGTTATCATGCTCCCTACTTGACTGTTCATTGCCTTTCAGTCGATGTCCAGATTTAGCTCTATTTTCTTGAGAATGCATTTTGAGTAAAGATTGTAAACTCTTAAGGGTACAGCCTAGACGAAAGCTATCATGTTTAACTTTTTTTTCTGGTATTCATGGCCTCATTATTAAACTGTATTAAAAAATTACAGACACACAGACTGCAAAGCTCCTTGTGTCTTTCCTGCCTAATCACAGATTTTATTTTTTTTTCCTGAAAATGTGCAACACTTCTTAGAGCAATCACTCATCTGCATCAAATGTTTAGTCTTCAGACTTGTGCTTGAAGTAGCTTTAGAACCTATGTAGGGCATGAGGAACTGGAAACGGTGAAATGCCAGAAAAACAGATTATTCAATATTTGATTCTTTCTTCAGTACTACTCCTTTCCAGTCCTTGTAACCAGTCTAGGAAGCTGAAGTTACACTACTATGCTACCATATTCACAGGAGAAAGGAAAACCTGTATCTCCTCTTTTCCTTTGAATGCTATTAGCAGACCAAATCTAATAACAACAAAGACAAGCAGGCACACCACCACTACAGGACAAACAATCAGCACTGGTCTTCCCATTGTCAAAACTCATTCTATTGACATTCTCATGTAGGGACACTGAAGGAAAGGTCAGCATAGAAACTTGTTTACGAAAAACATTGGAAAGCACCCTGTTAGGGTTAATTGTAGGCAGTTCATAGGTAAATGAAATAAAACTGTCCTGCAGCAACTGAGACTCAAAAACCAGATGGCTCAAAAGATAGAAGGTCAGAACTCATTTTTCTTCTTCGCTCCACATTGCGCAGATTTTCTCCAGAGCTCAGCCTTTTAAAAACAGAGCATTTTTAAACATTTGCCCACTTCTATCTTTTAATAGTGGTCTTTAAAAAACAAATTAAAAAAGGTCACTATGTTCATTAACTGTCTATACAGAAAGCATTTAGAGTAAAGGCTTTTTATTGCCCATGCAATTTTATTTACCAGATTAATACTAAGATCCTGCTGTGCAATGCCTGTCATGCAATAGCCTGTAAAAAGAAACACATTAGTCTATCTGAGGCTGGCTTGCTGGGTCAGAGTTTCAGGCAGAGGGTCTGATTTAATGGCATTAAGAACCTAGGTTCAAATTCCCAACCCACTGGAAACAGTTTTGAATTCTCACAGGCTTAACTCAGTTGTCTATCCTTCTGTAACACGCAAATATCAGACTACTAAGGTTAATACATAAGTCACCCAGCTCATATATGCTTTAACTACTGAAGTCCTATTGGTTGTGATTGGACTTTAAAAACAGCTGTCCATAAGTTTCTTCACAAGTGTGCATAAAGCTCCCTAGTCAAACTACCCACTTCTTCCCCTTAATTGTGCAGTGTGCTGAATGGACACTCAGTGGGACTGTATAATTGGTGCCGATGCTGCAGCCAGAGTCCTAAGAACAAGTCTCTCTGTTTGCACAGACCCCGGTTAAATTAGTTGGTATCAGTGAATTGATTTCCAGGATCTGGACCATGGATTATAAGTTTCCCAGATCTCCCTGCATCTTGAAGCTGTAATTTGAATTTTCATCATGCAATATTAGATTTCATGTCATTACATGCAAGTGCCTCCTGCTCCTGAGAAAACAGTGAACTGCATGGTGCTGTAAATGGGCCCAATCTTGTTGTCTCTGTAGCTGATGTGAACGCTATTATGTAGATATGGAAAAATGGGGTCAATTTTACTGAACAGTTCTTCCGAGACAGAGTTCTAGTTGCCATATTTTTCACATCACATAGGTTTTTTTAAAGACCACAAAAATAAGCTAAAAACATGCCATTGTTTGTCTTGCAATTGGCTTCAAGCAAACTCTTGTTCTTCCTTTATTTGTAGTATCTGACATGAACTCCTCTCCACTCCTGGCCTGCTCAAATTCATCACATCTGGCAATAACAGTCTGCAGCTTGGCTAGACATTTTCCACAGTCTCAAAGTATTTCACACACTGATCTATTAAAAGCTTCACAAACATCTGCAAGGCAAGATCAATACCTTAACTGTCTAGCTGCTGAACAAAATGACAAAGTTCCTGTATTAGCAATCACAAAAAGTATCTGGGACAAAATTTAGAATTGATGCAGACGTCCCAATTTCTGAGGCCGTGTTTTAGCTACATAAACTATCTCTGGTGCTTTAAAAAGTCCCTTTCAAAATTATCTGGTCCAGGAGGAAAGCCCCCCCCCCCCCCTTTTTTTTTTCTTTCTTTCTCTAAAATTCCAGTGCTCCTAGCTTCTTCCTAGCAGTGCCTTGGCTATGTAAGTTAGAATCTCATCAGACAAGAGTGCAGCTAAATCCTTTGCCATTTCACATATTTATTTCTATTCTGACAGATACCAGTCATGACCCTTCCTTGCAGTAAGCCACTGCCCTCCTGGCCTTCACTCTAATTGCAGATTTGCTAATCATGTTTTGATCACCCACCCATCTAATCACTGCCTGCTGCAAGCCAGGGAGCCAGCCCTATTTTCAGTGAAGAAGGGCATAACACGCAAATGCAATGCTTGTGTTCTTGTCCGTATGGAAGGGATCAGAGGATTAAGAGGAACAGTCAGCCCTGATTAATGCTGCCGAGTGAGTGAGAGCTCCTTGCCAACATCAGGGGCCGATTGCCTCCCCGTGGGGAGCTCCAAGGCAGACAGTCTTTCTGCAAGGACACGTCTGTCTTCTGTTTTCAAAGCTAGATGCCGCTTTCCATTGCTGCTCTGCAATAGGAAGAAGCTTAAATGCTGACAGCAAACTGTCCTGGGGTGGGAAGGTTGTGTTAAAGAAGTGGAATACTGTTCTGGGAACGTACTGAAGATAAACAGAGATTTGTTTCTACCACTGACTCAGCCACTGACCTACCACTGGTAGGAAAACAGCAGAATTCTAGTCGGTAGCTTTTGTACAGGCTGAGTAGGTGTTATGAACATACTAACCTTAAGAGGGAGGCAGCAAAGAGCTGTATTGTCTTAAAGCAGGAAACAAACATACACTCAGAGCTAAGGCCCATGTACCCAGCAAAAGCAACATCACCATGGTTTGTACCCAGCACGAAGGTAAGGATGTGCGCGTCCCCCCAACCTACCTAATATATGTAAGTGAATCTGAGTGATTTAGAATAATTACCCCATCCCAACATGTGCTGCTTTAATGAATCCATTAGATTGTTAACTCCATGTTATTTTCTACCCAGTGAAAGAAGATAACCTTTACAAAATAACTCACTAGAAATGTTTTATTTGCCCACTTATTGTGTGGGATCAACTTCTGCTGGACCCAACAGGATCTCAAGGACCATCCTACGACCTAGACAAACATTCAGCAGCCATGAATTTCCATTCCAGCTGCACCTTTTAACGTTTCAGGTTTTCTCTTGTTTTCAGTATGGACAATGAGCCTCTGATGTAAGACTTCTTACCTTTTCTCCTTCTGGCCTAGCCACTATTTTTCTGTGTCTGTCAAAAGTGGACCAGCTGAGTAAGTGGAACGATACACCGCCTTCTGCAAAGGAAACGGGGCGGGGAGGGGGAGGCTGTAAATCCCATGCTGTGTTAAATGACTGAAGTACAGCGCTTTGCGCTGCATTCTAACAGCACACGTTTCTCCATGTTTACTGCTGCTTCAGTGATACATTGCCCATTGAGCGTAAGTAAAAAGCTTATGAGATGAGACAGGCATATCATCCTGTCTGAAGCTCAGCTTACACAGGCAGCTTCGTGCAGTGTGAGGAAGAGCCTCTGGGAATGACTGGTGTCTGTGTAACATTACATTGAAATACAACTCAGGAGAGGTCAAGTATTTATTGACCTGATCTAAAAATGAGTCTGAGTGCCCAGTTTTCGCCAATTCCTGTTCAGGAGGTGTATGATGACAGCTAAAATTCCAGAGGCTCTGCGATGACCAAGGAGTCCTCAAACTGAGCAAGATGCACAGTACCTAGTTGTTCTCCAACAGGGCAAACAGGATAAATGGAACAATGTGACATCTTTTCCATTTGTTAAAGCCACGATTTCTGTACAGTATTATCATATGCCATTCTATAGTCCTAATCCTAGACCTTGAAGTAGCAGTGTAGTTTTGGACCATTTTCTAAAGTAATGTCACTAGTAACCAGTGAGAGATCTCAGACAGAAAAGATACTTGAGCAATGAAGGGGAAAAAAACCCCTAAATAACTGTAGAATAGCCATTTTTATAGTGAAAGGCACACAAAGGCACA
Source organism: Buteo buteo (assembly GCF_964188355.1). Classification (NCBI taxonomy): domain Eukaryota; kingdom Metazoa; phylum Chordata; class Aves; order Accipitriformes; family Accipitridae; genus Buteo; species Buteo buteo. The sequence continues at coordinate 5,435,862 of NC_134175.1, forward strand.
CATCATACACTAGATATGCACAAGAGAGTTTAGCATTAGAACATCTTATACCCTTTTCCCTCAAGCATCTCTGCTCCCTTTGCTGCCCAGCTCTCATTCTGCCTGACAGCTCCTTAATCACAGTATCTCTGTCACATGCATAAAATATTATTTAACCTCCAGCACAGAGAAAAATGCATTTATAACCTACTGGGTTTTCCCCTTTAATCTCTCTCTTTCCCCCCTTATGGCTCCCCCTCTCTTTTTAGTAGCTGTAAGCAAGAATGGTGGTAACAACCTTCATAAAGATTTATTCATGTCCGGACAGGAACCAACTCTCTGCACTCTGTCAAGATAGGAAACTGAAGAAACAACATACCTGACCTCTTCTTTCTATGCAGGTGGCAGAACACTCTGTCCATCAGATCACAAAAGCAGCATAGCCTCTCCTGCAAACATGTCAGTATGTGTCATTTTAGAATTACAGAATTAATTTAATTGTGGCTGAAGCTCAACTAAGTCACTACCCCAATCCTGCAGATTGAATGTTGCTTATGATCCCTAAGTGATATCTAATAGTACTTGTGTTTCACAGTTATTTTTGTGGCTTTGCTCTACAGCAACCTGACATAGTTGACTTTAGTGTTCCTTCTGTCTGAGCCAAATTCAAGCTGTTGACTTTAAACTGTAAGCACTACCAGGTCTGGGACCTCACTATGTCAAAGACCTCATTCTCTATGATCCATCTCACCAGTTCTTAAAACCACAGTGCTTTTTCTGACAAATTCTCTATTCAAACCTCTAAGGACAGAGGAAAGGATGTTTTCTGTAGAAGGATACGAGCTATGAATCTTTGCATACATCGCAGTGTTACCATGCTATTTACTAGACTATATTACTATTTACTAGAGCAGGTACATATCAGAGCTCTGCTGGTTTTGGCGTCTGCAAAACCCTTAGAAAGCCCTTCCTGTTTGTTACTGGTATGTAGTTAAACTAGGCACTTCTCAGTTACCTAGGTCTTGCCTCCTCCTTTTGACAATGGCACTGAAAGTGAAAAGATTTAATTTCATTCCCTGCACTGCTCCAATCCTCTGACACCTAGACTTTGCTACATTTAGAGAGGAGGAAAAAAAAAAATCAAGTAAAAATGATCATGTAGCTACACTAGCCAGGATAAGTCCAAATGTCCCATTTAGTTTCAGAAGACTGTGACCTCAAGGTCAAGGCCAGACTAAAACAAAAGGCTCTACTGTACGCCCATATGGTACAAGCAGCTAAGCATGCTACAGAACCAGCATGCAGCACAGTTCCTTTTAGAGGGAGACTGTGAAGTCTGGTGCTGCTGGCGAGGCAAGTCAAAAGCTTAAGATTCTGTCTAGTTCAATTACCATCTTTCTCCAGGCTCAAAGAAGCTTATGAGAATACAACAGTGAGGCAGAATCCTCCCCTCATGCTTCCACCTACAGAAATTCATCCATTCCTGACCTGCCCCTATCTTCCTCCTCACACCCCCCTGAGATATAGCAGAATCGAGCCATTAAAAATAAACCATAAAATAAGAGTACAGACTATGTTGTGAACTGTTCTACTTGCACGAGAAAACTCCATGCCTAGCTGTGACCAGGCATCAGGCACACACTTGAGGCATTAACTGCAGACATCGATGAGGTGACACATAGTTAATGTGTGTCTGCTCCAGGCACTTGAGATACATGACAAAAGACTGAAGGAAAATGCTTGGCTACCACTGTCCATTCCAATCACGTTCAATGCCATTTACACTGCGCCCTCTGATTAGGAGGTCACAGGTAAGGCTGAAAATGGATTACAGTGCATCGTCCGCAGCAACACAAGCTTCTATGTCATTCCCTGATCAAATAACTTCATGCGTGCTCCTGCTTCATGGGACAAATGTATGTACATAATGACATCCAAAGCTGCTCTCTTCCGAAGCAGCACCCTTCCTCTGAAATCACGGAAACTTTCCATCCCACAGTTAAAATCCCACCAAAACCAAACCCCCAAACCATCAGTGACAAAGCAGTGAGACCATTACGGTCTTACCCTACACCATAAAGACGAGGACTCGTTTCAGTGCCATGTTTCCTTGCTACTGTAGTTGAACACAGGGCTCCTGTTTCCAAATGAGACATGATCAAGCTATGTTTCAGTTCCAGTCACAAGTTGCTCTGCTGTCTTGGACCACAATTATGCATTTAGCTTCAATGAGGAACAGACTAAGAGGAGGAAACAAAAGCAACTTTTGAGCTCTTGTGGCAGCTTAAAACAAAACCCCTAGAGAGCAAAGTTTTGGAGCCACGTTCTTATTCTGGTGTATCTCTACATCAAGCCTTGACATGAACTTACATTACCCATGCTCATCTCAGAAAATTCCCCTCATTTGAGGAAAGATATTTTCAGAACAATCATCCTTGTTTCTTCCATCAGCTGGAACATTGCAAGCATCAGGAGAGCAAGGAGTTACGGTCATATCTGAGAAGAGTAGTAAAATTACTTTCACCTCACTGCAAAATGGGAATGTGTTTTATGTGACAACATGTGGACTATGGTGTAAACAACAAACTCTGCATGCTTGAGTAACTTAATTATGATTTGTGTCTTCCAAAATTTGAAATTAGCTATATAAAAGTGGTGTGCAGTGCAAGTAAAACACAGGGAACTAACTCTTTGCTTGGGGCTAAAACCCTAACAGTTAAGCCAAGAACATTATTAAATACCTATTCAAACATAAACCTAGCTAAATGGGTCCCTAATATTGTAAGGGTCTTAACTCGGAACACAGATGTAACCTTAGGATTCAGCTCAACCAACTTAAAATAACGAGGTTCATCAGAAGTGTTTTAGAGCCTTGGGGGAAAACAAAAAAGTTATTAACCACCCATGTTACTCGCAGAGTGGGTAAAGGGCCTTTTTCTCTGGGGGAGTCCAAAGAGCTCAAGTGCTGTGCAGCAATGACAGGCACAACACATGGGGAGAGCACGCCTGCTATGCACTGAGTAAGTGTCTCCAGCTGCTCCCATGGAGGGTACACGCAGCATCATCTTCCGACCCTATAGGGACTGCTGTATTTGTAACTCCATCAGAAAAGGGCAGCAATAATCATCTAAGGTGAAAAACTAAAGAAAAGTATAGATGCATCAGTGCACATGTGGGTTGGAGATAGTATTGTAACTGTTAAACAAAGGCTAAAAGTTTACTTTCTGAGTTTCACAGGCCTCTGGTCACAGATTAGCATTTAGTAGCAAGGAGAGTTAACCTGGAAAACATCCACACAGCAAAAAGCTCTGTGCATTTAACTATTTCATGCTGATACATGAGGCAGCTTGTAAGCAGGCCAGGTTATAAAGCTTCAAAAAAATTTTTTTCTCTTTTCCAAAATAAACAATCCCCAAAATTGAAGTGCTTCAGGCTACAAAGAAAACTAGCCAGGTTGTTTATAACATACTGCAGGAATTCTGCTTAGGGCAAATCAGCTGCAAAGAAAATGAAAGCAGAGCTTAGAAGACAGTAGGCTATATCTTTTCTGTCTTTGTATAGGAACCTACAAGAGTCTGACAGGGAATAGATCCAAGCTCCTCTCTTACCTTGGTAAGTAATAACAATGCTCCTCCCTCTTATACAGCACTTATATTTGTAAAACTGTGAAAAGCATCAGTAACGAGGAGGTTTAAGGGAAACTGTAGTGCAAAGTGTCTGTACAGACTTGCTGTATTTACACAGCGAGTCTAAGGCAGATCTGTAAGAACCACAGCAATCCAGTGACCTATTTACTGCAACTCTGAAGAAGTCACAGATACACAGGATAAAAAATTTGCAGGATGCAAGCACTACAGCAAACTGTTCATGCTACACCTGAGGCTGCAAGAAAAAAGTCTGTCCAGCAAACACCCATCTCTGGCCCCTGATTACCAACATTTGACACATTTTAACACCCTTAAAAACCCCATTCATATTGCCCAAGTTTATTGAAATAATTCATCCAGGCCTAACTGACAGGATCCTTAACGCTCCTCTGCAGCAGAAGGTGAAATATAACAAATAAAAACATTTCACCTAAAAGAAATTAAAAAATAAATTTTATTTCATTTTGATGCTGTGAACAGGGAAGGATTTGCCCTGCGTACAACACACACCTTTGACTGCAGCACTGAGTAACAAATAGGTCCAGTTTCATTCGAGTGTTGAACAGATTGATGCTGAGACTAGATGTATATACCATATTGCTGTCAGTTGCTTTAAAAATCAACTGCTTTCAGCAAATATCCCACCAAGGCAGCAACTGTGCAACACTTTAGTGCTCCTGTTACTCTTACACCTAAAACAACTATTTTTCAGTTTTAACAAAGCTTCTTAAAAGCTCTTTATTAACAACTAAGCTTTGGAACACTTTGTTACTGATGAGTAACAGTGAAGAAGAGATGCTTACTCACTAAGGACTCTCTCTTTTGTAGAGACAGAGTACAACTGAAGATTTCTTAAACCTCCAGAAATTGTTCTTACTGCACTGTTGGTTTCTGCCTGTCCCAGTGCCGGGCAGTCTTTTTTGCTGTCAGCTCTGCCACACAGTCCTTTAGGGGGCAAGAGACCAAAAAGAAAGATGAAGGACTGATCTTAAAGTAATCCAAATCATACATTCCCCTCATTGCCCAGGCACTCAGTATGTCTTTCATAAAATAATTTCTAACACACGTTACATATATTTGATTCAAAGCTTTCAACTTCCAGCCTTTATTTGTTTTTCCTCTTGCATTATAAACCACTGCTAACTACACATAGCATTGCTCTATTTTTGTAAGAGATTCTCAATAGCTATAGAAATTTATCCCACATACGACGCTGAAGTCTTATTTAGGATGATCTCTTCTATAGGTGACAGGGGTCATTGAATTTCATGGGCCATTTAATCTTTAGCCTTTACCAGAACTATTTAGGCTGCTGGTGAATTAGAAATATAGACTTTATGGAACTGAAACAGACTTAATGGTAAAGCATTAGAAACTTTCACACAGGCCACTGAACAGCCAAGAGAAGGATACAACTTATAGTAACTACTTACCTTAGGTACGAATAGGAACAAAAAATCTGAAGAGCTTATTTTATTTTATTAGTGGTCCAGCTTCTTTCAGGCAACAGCTCCTTCCAAAGTGTTGCTGTGCCACCAGATCACATGTTCTGTTACTCCAGGGTTTATTTTAGGACCTGGGAGAATGAATCTAAAGGCCTATGTGAATGGTGGAAGTCTCATTTTCATTTACAATGGGCAATGCTCACAGACACAATGACCTACCTGCAGTTACAGCAATTGCTACCCATCTGGACAAAGATGAGAGGAGTATCTGATTCAGCTCTAAATCTTTTCCTCAAGCTCTGGAAAACACAGCGTGTTAGGAGAGGTAGATGATAAGCTTGGTAAGAGAAGAAGTACAACAGCACATTTTGAGTATCTAAAGGAACACGTCTCCCAAAATGACCACGCAAAGGATGCATGTTTTTTTGGAAGATGCCTCTAAAGCTTTTACACACTCTTACTGAATGCTGTAAGCACTATTTGGTTGGTCGTTAAACTATACAAGTTTTTTATTTAGAAATTTATTTCTTTTCAGATCTATACTCAGCTCTGACCCCTCAAACACTGGATTTCTGATTTTTATTAGTAATGGTTTGCTTGAGAAGACAAAAGCACAAAGGCAAAGCTAGAAAATTTGTACATAAAATAAACAAGTCAACCATGATGTACTCTGTGCAGGTTTCTCTAGCTCTGAATTAATCCAGGCTCCACAGTGGCAATGGGGATTTAGTTTTCATAGCAAGAAGATAAATACGTAGAAATATAATTCAAGGGGAATATTGGAAAGCCCTCTTTTCCACTACTTCTTCCCTGATTTATAGATGAATTCTTTATTGTAAATCTGCCAGCCCTGGTTTAAAGCTAAGAAATCACCAGTGGGGCAGGGGAGAGCACACAGGTAACAAAGCAAGCACAAATACTCTTGAGAGACTACATCTCCTCCAGTTTCTGAATCCCAAATCATGTTGTTATACAACACATTGCCCTTTCTCGACATATTCTTCTCAACATATTACTCAAGACTCCACATTCGGAATCTACATGGAAGTCTTCCACAAAAGGTGAAGCAAGTATTTTCCATTTGGTGGTTTAACAGTATAATAAATCAAGAAACAAGAGTAGCTATTAAAAACTGTATTTTTACCCCCCAACAATTACATTTTTAGTGAAAAGATTAAACCACATAAACACTTTCACTTTTCTCCTTGAAAAGATTTAACAGCTCAGAAACGCCATAGATACACATGGAGGATGCATGTTAGCTTGACAATGACAGGCCACCACAATCCAGCCCATTCATTCCAGCCAGCAACCAGAAACACACGTATCCTCTTAAATTAACCCTTTAAGGGCTGCCCCCCCCTTTGCATCAAAGTTAAAATTAAAGTGCCTCTTAGGCAACCAGGTCTAAATTTAAAGAATCTTTTGGGCTCATTCCTGGTTTCTTTTAATAAAGAAATTTCTTATCTGGCCCCAACAAACAGGGGTAAAAGATTCACTTTCACATTGAACTTTACAAAGCTGCAACTGAATCAAAAGGATTTTTTTCATAAATAGATGTACAGTTGTTATCATTACACAGTATTTATTTGCTCAAGATAATTTCCCTCCTTGTGCTCACGAGTCCGTTCTTCCTTTTGCATACATTCCATGGCTTCTCTCAAGCTTTTTCCCCATTTTGAGACCATAAAGAGCATCCTGTCATCCTAATTCCTTGCCATGAAAATGGTCACGTTGTCACAGTCACATTCTGGAATTGTTACATCAAATAATTAACAACCATATGAAAGGAACCAGGAACAGGTGAATGGAGCTCTGCTTTAATAGATTTTGAAACATCTTAAAGTCAGTGCAAACCACAGGACAATCTAGAAGCATTGTCAAAACGACCTGCACATACAAGGGAAAATGAAGTGCTAGGTTTTAGGGAGCAGTGCTAGAAATTTTATGTGCAGATTCCTGAAGAGTCAGTGCACTTCAGGGATTTCACTGCAGGTTTTTCAGTTTGTAAATGCACGTGTGTGTGTGTCTGCGCGCGCACGCATTTTAAGGCCCTGCAACTACCAAGAGAGTAAACCTGAGAGTGTCACCTGTACACTCACTATTGGACAGCTTAATGCAGTGCTACTGCCTCTGGGAACAGTGCCTAAAGAAAATGGTATTATCTTAGGATCCAGATAATTTCCGTATCACCAAACAGTTGCAAGGAGCCAAACCACATACAATTTTTCAAGTGACTAGAAACTTAGTTTATTAAAGCCCAGTGCAAGTTGGATTTAAGTTAATGATCATTAATTTTTCCTTATGTGAGAGCTCGTCTTGTGCAGCAATTAAAGGGTTAAAGTGGAACTATATGTAGTATTTTAAACAAGTTCACATATTCTCTATACAAATTTGGCAAATTCATGTCACAGCCATAGATCGCATTCTTGCAATTCCTGCAAAATATCTACAGCTCCTCTGTCAGAAGCAAAGAGAGAAGCCACCTGAACAGCCAGGTCTATCCGGAGTTCATAGTACAGCCCACACAGTAGCACAGAATGGCTGGTGATCTCCATGTTCCAGCTTAAACAGGTAGACTTATTGAACAAAATATGCTTTCGACACATGCTCCCAAAAGAGCTTGAGGCCACAGAGCAGATGAGTATGGAAAAACTGATTGCATCAGAAACACTGCAGCCAATAGGAAATCAAAAACATGATTTCAAAGCCAATCAACAGAACAAAACAAACCCAAAAGAGCAAGCATTTATATGTGTGCAGATGTAATAAATATTGCAAAGCACATTTGTCTTTTTCCCCCAAGTCAGTAAGTATAAAGAAATAACCAATGCACCAAAACATCAGCTTTCTGCAATGAAAATGTTGAAGTCAGCAAAATACCTGCAAGCCAACTGAAGAGAAAGCATTTGCATTGTCAACCAATCACAAGTTGCTTCCAGTTCTATGCAGCCAAATCAAACCCTCTTCAAATTCACAAGTTTGACCTAAATAAGCACCACAGCATGAAAAGCTTCTTTAGAAGTAGGATGTCAAGACACTTTCTTTAAAATATAAAATAAAAAGCGAGATAAAAGGTTTTCATTGGTCAAGTTTGAAAAATTGTCTTCCTTTAGCCAATCACAGCCTGTCCCTTTGAGCCAATCAAAAATACACCTTTAGGTTCGTCCTTAATTAACACAGCCCAGCTGAGTAGCAAAAACTTATAGGAATAGATGGCTGTGAGATGCATTCTGAGGGTTGGGCAAAGGGAAACGAAATTACAAAGGAGAAGGAATACCAAGAAACAATTAGGGTGGGCAAAGGAACTTATTAATGCTCAGCCATCCTCCTCTATCTTCAGAAATCTCACTGTCCTCTCCAGTTCTGTGTTGTTCAGGTATCCTGTAGTTACTGTCTTCTGTCTTCTGTCTCCGATCTGGAAAATGCCATCACAACATCCTCAGCACCTGTAATAATAATGGATACAGGAAAACGTGTGCCATAATTACTTCCTTTAAAGAGCGGCGGATAGATGCCATATCCAAACTGTCATTCAACACATCCATAAAATCAATAGGAAAGGAAAAAGAGGACAGAAAGAAGAGAAAGCTGTGTTTTCTTATTTTTCTGGGACTGGAACCTGAAGTGGTCTAAACATTTCAACAGCAGATTTAAAACATTCCTTTGCAAGCCTAAGGAAATCAGTTTGTTTTTAAAGAAAACCAAGAATTCCTTGCTTCCACATATTTCTAAGAAGCAAGACTTAAAAAAAAATAAAAAATTCATAGGATTGCCACCACAGGCATGTAGAGATAATCTTTTTTCCCCCCTGTGTAAACTCTGGCACTGCATAAGAGACTTACTGAGCTTCTCTGAAGTATGAGGAACTGTTCAATAAAACTCATACTGCCCTATGCATCACACTGTCATTTTTAAGTGACATTTAAATATTCTTTACTTTATCTTCATATCTAGATATTCATTACTCTTTGCTTTTAAGAATAAAAATTGTTCTAATAGGCCAGCTGAAAGGTTTTTGCTCCCCCCCGACCCCCGAAAATCACTTTAACACCTTTTATAAACTAACGTGTCTTGAAAATGTTCATTCTCTAATGGAAGTGCAGTATTTTCTTTCAAACTGAAGGCTTCCATTTGCCCAGGGAACAGATACAGCTTTGCTAAATAATGCTTTTATCCCTAGCCTGAAGAAATCTTTTCCAGAAGAATTCAGTGTGTGGACTTTCTCAGTTACCGGATTTTTTTTTTTTTTTTCAATTGAGGCTGTCAACTGCATATAATTACCATCAAAACTCATGTCCCCGAAGCACAGAAAGATGTTCATTACCTTCCTATAACCATCTCCAAGTCTTTGCAAACTTGTGTGGTCTTTCAAGTGGGCATTTATAGTAGAAAGACCTGAATGGCTTGAGAAACATGTTTGATAAAGGCTTGCAAGGAACATTCCATGCTAAGCTCTCATTCTTCAAGATACCTTGAGCTTTTCAGAAAAAATCTGCTCTCTGAACTTCCTAACTATAGAGCATGGCCTAACAGGCACTTAAAGAGAAATGTCTTCAGGACAATATGGAAATAAAAATAGATCATACAGTAGTGTCAAAGCAGTGGTTTAAATCAATATCTCTAGTCTAGACAAGAACTGGAAAACAACCCTGAAGGGCTGAGTGCAATATTTTTAATTTCTGGTAAAAATCCGATCCCAAGGAAAGTCAGATAAAAGTAAATGCTTTCTTTCATCTGTAGATCCTCTAACAGCATTTATCTAACTGCTTAGAAAATATGAATCCTCCAGTCACTGCCTATATAATTTCTGAAAATTATTTCCTCCATTCAAATGATCTTAAGTGTTTAAGTGCAACAGATGACTCACAATGACCATTTTGGCCTTCATTAATTAATTTGGTCTGCTTGCGATAATTTTGCTTAATAAATTTTTCTTCAAAGCTTCTATTAAAGGATTAGACAACAAACTAGCAAATGCCAAAAGCAACACCGACTGCCTGTCCCCATTCAGGTAACTGATCAGCTACTGAATTCTTTTACTGGGGTTTGGAAAGTTCAAATTCAACTTGAATGGAGCATCAGCATGTAAAGATTATCCAGTCTTTTACTTGAGGCATATCAAGAAACAGTTTTCATCTTTGTGCCCCAAGCAACTTCTGCTTATACACCTGCATACAAGGTAAAAGAAAGAGGACTAATAAAAATTCCTCATCTGTTATAGTTATATGAATTCCATTTCTCAGTTATCTAATTTGCTCTTTAGCTGCAATATAGAAGGAAAAGTGGCCAAAAAAGGGGGGAGAAGAGAAGGTTGTAAATTCCCCTTGCTAATATCTTAAAAACTAAATCAATGCTTATGAAATGCAACTACATTTATTTTTATACACTTCACAATTTATTTGTTATATGTACTCAAAGGAGGAAATATTAAGGACCAAGCAGTAGTTGGTTTTTTATATGTAGGACCCCTATCTTGTAGAACTACATCAAAAACTGCTCTGATGCAGCCTCTTGCAAACACTCAGAAGCCCTGCAGTCATCTCCCTTTTAATCTCATCCACAAACTGTTTTTTCCTTCATCAAAACATAAATGATACATAGCACTAGGATCCAGCTTTGAATTAACAAGTTGCCATGTTGATTTTTTTTTTTTTTAAATGCATAAGAACTACTAGCCTCTACAAAAAGAAGGATTTTATTTGCAAGGATTCTGAAAAACACTTCTATGCTAAAAAGAGGAGGGAGTAATGACGCTTTGAAGCACCAAGAAAGCAAGCGCACATAAAGCACAACCTATGCCGCTGTATTTTACGTGCATCCTCCTTTAAAGTCGAGGAGGCTTTGCTATGCAAGTCCAGAGCAGCTGGAGTAGCCTAGCAACCGCAAAATCACAGATGATGTCACATTAGCACAAGAGATGAGCTGGATTACTTAACAGATGTTGATTGTTTTCCTGGGGTGTCCCCTTTCTACAGTCTTAAACAGGAAAAAAATTCTTACAAGCATCCTTACAAGTTTCATGCAGGAAAGGAAATTTCAATCCAGATAATCATGCAACCCCATAAATACACAGGTCAATATTTCTGTCTGTCCCGAACAATTCCAGCTTTCGGCACTGTTCCTATACACAGCCTACTGTGCCGAGCACACAGCCGTTTAAAACACATGATGAGCAGAAATAGCTTTTGGCACAAAGGATGCTGGGAATTCTGCAGTTCTTTTTGGCTTTCACAATCAAAATAGCTATCGCTGAAGAGCAGGTTCACACTCAGCTAGCTCCTGTTCCAATTTTCTAGGCCCACCTGGCACAGCTTCAATACCAGTGCCACTGTCAATATGAACTTCTGATAACTTGCCATTTGCTTGGACTTTGAATAGGAAAAAAAGAAGGGAGTACAAGAAATACAGCTTGTCAATAAAACAGGAAAACAGAAAAAGCCACATTTTAAAACAGTGTTCTATTTGGAAGAAAAAAGCATGAATACAACAAAGAATACAGTGTAAAAGTATGAAAAATACTTGAATACCTATAGCATTATTGAATTATTATTACATGCATCCTAAAGAAAGAAGTAGGACAGTAGATGGACAATGGGTCTAGAATTCAAGGTTTTGGTCTTTCACAGCCAAAGCTAACTGCATAGTCAGTGTGCAGTACCCATGTTTTACCACCAACGTAATTACGATAACTACAATTTTAAAGTTACCTAAAATCATGAACAAAGTGCATATGGTGTTTTTTATCATAACATCATCAAAAAGCATGCTCCCTCTCTGATGTTGTTTAGCACTTTATAATACATAGCTTCCCATATGGTACTTTTTAAATTAAGATAGGCAATCAGTACAAAACCCAAGGTAGGTAAACAATTCATTAAGAGAAGATTATGAATTATGTCTGAAAGGATAATCATTGGGCTGGAAAGGAGATTACAACTGCACTTTCTCAACAGTTGGCCTTTGCACCAATTTTACTTAATACCTTCATAAATGATCCTGGAACAGAAAAGTAGTCATACACTAATGAAATCTGATGGCAATACAAAGTTAGAAAGTTCCACCAAAACACCAGGGAGCAGCAAAACAATATACAGGAATGAACAGAAGGTGGCAAAAGCTATTCATTTTGGAAAGGAAGATAAAGATTAGAAGTGATATATTTCTATATCCCATGTTTTAAACAAGATTAGTAAAGAATGGATTTTATTCACAATTCTGAACAGTTTTATTTCCTGCTCCCTCCTCAGTTCCTTTTGTTATTTGATAGAGCTGCCAATGTTTTCATTTGCAGGAATTGCATGTAACCCAGCATTTGCAAGAGCCTCAAGCAATTGCCTTTAAAAAGGCAATTTGACCTATCAAATAAAAGATAATACCACCTTCCAGGTAGACAAGTAGGTGGGTGGGTAACCCGAGGGCACAACACCCAACAGAACAACATCTTGCAGTAAAGACTCAAGCCTATGCTGATTTCTTTTATTCCCACATTAAAGATCCAATTTTATCCTTACTGCGGTGATACAGTATTACAAAAAGGAAGACATCCTTTGTCCAAGCAGCCACTAAGAAGCTCTTGCAGGCTACCAAATCTGATGCTAGCACGAACAGGACCTTCTACTTCACACCAAAACCTATGGTTGCCAGAGAATGTCAGCCCAGTCACTTTCAACACAAGTATCACTGCCCTCTGGGTATCGCACCTCATCGCCTTATTTTATATTCACTAACAAAAGAGATAGTTTGTTATTCAGCACGTCTCCATTCTTCACGAGCACCATCACTCCTGGCTGGGATATGAAAGGCAATAGTATTTCCCAGATGCAGAACCAGTTTGTTCAGGGGACTCGCAAAGAGGGAAGATACCTTCATGTCCGTAAAGCGAGTAGTTAGTTATAACAATGCCACAACCTCTCGAAGGGCAGTAAGTCCTATGGGTTTTAGCTGAGCATTTCGACAATCTGAAAACAGAAAGGAAAACTTCTCTGCTGCACTCCAGTAAGGGTAAAAGCACAGTATGCAAATGGAAGGGATACTCTCATCAGTGCTTTCAACTTTCCAGAAGCCACTTACAGAGCATGATTACTTCCGAAGATGTCCTGTAGCAAAAAAACCTGGGTGACATTTGTCCAGAAAAAGGTCACCCACATCCACATTTCTCAGCACAAAAGCAGGTTTTGTTCAAGTCCAGTCCTACAACCCCAACTATCCAGAGCTAAATGAAACCAATCTAACAAGTCTGCTCATTAAGCAATTCTACAGCCGCCAGTGTTCATGTACAAATACAAACATTCCCAGAGAATAGAGCAGGGGTTTCTATGTGGTGAAAGGAAAGCAGGGATTAGAGTGCTAGTGAATAGAGCTTCTGCTGCAGTCCCACTTGGCTCCCACAACGGATGTTTTCTTTCTAATCAAGTAAAAAATAATAATTTTAAAAGCAGAGCACAGGTTATAAAGTTAAGCTGCACCTTGCCAAAAGCCTGCAACTAAGACAATAGGACGGTGAACCATGTTTACTTTTAGCACATCCTTCACTGAGCTTTGCACTTCCAGTAATTAATGTATAGAACAATGAGAAAGACACATTTATACCTGACCTTCTACACTCTATACGTACAACTTCTCTCTCCACAGCTGTCCCTTTTCTGGTACACGTTTCTACACTGAAATAGAGACTTACATACACCCAACAAAACATTCCCCATCTTCTTTCATGAGCAAAGCATTAACTGCCACGCTTTCAGACATGCAAATACTTCTCCCGCTCCTGCCTTACACTTTCTCACCCTCATCCTTCCTAGAAATTAACAATAATTAACTGGTAGGCCTATGTCCTATCTTAAAAAGCAATAGTGACAGTCTTACCCCACTAACTTTCAAAAAATCCTGCTGCAATTGCAGTTGTTTGGACTGCTGAATTTAGTAGTTCTTTTACACCACTTGGACTTCAGTCTTAGCAAGCCAAGATGATCTGAAGGTCAAATGACTTTACTGCACAGCAGTAAAGACTGTGGATATCCACTGAGCTCAGCACACGCAACTGCTAATCAGTTCACCTAAGTTTCAGAAAATTTCACAAGATGACTGAAGTTAATGCCTTCCACAGCAAGTACTCAGCTACAGTGATATCAAGCCAGTAGGGTACAAGTACAAGCCGGATTAAAACCACACTACCTTAACACAAAGGAAGATGCTAACTGGCACATCTAACAGCTGCTGTTTCCAAGTGTTCTTTGAATGATGAGTAGATACATACACCTGATTTGTTTGTAGTCACCTGCAAAATTAATTAAACCCCCAAAGCCTTTAGAGATCAGAAGGTTAAGCCTGTCATGAATATCTGAAGGCTGCCAAATACAAAAAATAAAAATAAATTCTTTACTTCCCTCAAGATCTTTGTATACACACATTTCCTCAATCACATTCCAGCAACTATCTTCTAAACACTAACTTTTCTCTGAAATTCCCAGTATTAGTATCCTAGTCTGGCATTCTAGAAATACAACATGCACTGCTGAGAGGAGGAGCACATTAAACCAAGCATTGTGTTCAAAAGAATAAAACTACGCTGAGAAGAGTGCTATCTCCATTTCTCCACCACTGTCTGATATTTCGTGAGCATGGTCCCCCTCCTAACTCCACAAGCAGCCTGGGTTCATTTTTAACACCCTACCATCCAGAAAACGCGTCTAACCTAGCCTAGGCATGTGTTTGCATCTCAGCTTTGCCCTCCCCAAGGGACCAGCTTTCTTCAAAAACCAGCACGACACTCCTGTTGCTATAGGAACAACAGAGCTGTAATCACCAAGGTCTTAGTATAATTCACATATCATGCTTACTAGCTGCGCAGCTTCCATTTAGAGATTTACCAGAACAGTGACTTAAGAAAGCCAAGTGCTAGCCTACTATTTAGAAATTTAAGCAACTCGGAAACAGGAAATGTTTTTTTATGCATGAGGTACTTCTGTGCATATAACCTCCTGAGAGGCATTTTGCTTGTATTAAAAATATGTGAGAAAGCCTTAACTTCATCATTTTGAGCTCAAGAAACCTAATGAGTCTGAGCTGCATTAGTTCTTGCTGCAATGCAGGGAAGACGACTAATGTGTTTATATCTCAAAACAGCTCATGATTACATCTACTCTCTAGCATATACACAAGTTGAACACAGATGCCTTTGGGTTCCTCAGTTATTCTTGCAGCCATAAAAACAAAATCAACAAACAACCCACAGATGTTAGCTAAAAAGCTCCTTGAGTAAAGAAAAATGCTCTATATTTTGCACTTTCACATAGGTGTTAACAACATTACAGCAATGATCAAAAAATAAAATGGTTATAAAAAAATGTGAGCATGACTTTAACATTTAGTTCCTTAATCAATACTAAGTATTAAGTACTTCAGCTTGGAGTTTTATAACTGTAACTCAGGCTTTTCTGGGTTACTGAGATCTCATCCCCTCTGCTAGCAGTTCATCTTTCAATGGATAATAAAGTATTTCTAATACATCAGATAAGCCTCATAACTGCCACAGATGCAACACAATTGTCCAGATCAGCTGAAGAAAAGAATGGGTGAACAGGCCAAAGAGTTAATAAAAATAGCTAAAATATCAAGCTATGAGCAGAATCCAGACATCTGAATTGCCTACATGTTACTTGCTCTTGGTGGACTGTTGTCCGTGTTAGGAAAACTGCACCTCTAGAGAAGTGTATCAAAGTCAATACACTGAGGGACTAAGCACTTCCTGAGATTCTGGAATACACTGAAAAGAAAGGCCAAATAGAGCTGGAACTAAAAAAAAAAAAAATATATATATATAAAAAATATAATATTTTAAGACCGGAGTACACGTTCTGGTCATTCAAGATCCCTTCACAGATCTATTGCTCTAATATATATTGCGGCTATGAACGTAAAATGTTTACAACACACATTAGAAAGATTTGCAATAATTTCAATTTGATATCTGCTACAGCACATTAGAGAGCCCTGGACATATTTCATCATTACCTGATTTACACAAAGATATTCAGTATTGCAATCAGAATAACTTTAAGCTCCCTGTCAGGAAAACAAGATACCCTTCAACAGTATACAATGCAGATGCTTCATGAGTGAAGGTGTTCCGAATGTACCTTTCAAATGTAAAAGGAGATCTGTAAACAATCCTACAACACAGTGATTTTGTATGTCTGAACTGGTGAATTTCTTCTGAAAGCAAGACAGCAAATAGAAAGATAAAAGAGTTTAATTTCTCCTCTTCCTATAAAGATAAGCACAAACTGAAGGGGAGTCTTAGACTTCAGCCTTGCTTAAAAATTACAGGGGTATTCTAAGATGCTTCTTGATCAAAATTAGCAATTAACTTCTATTGCTGAATCCTCAGCCAGAAAGCAGAGTATCATGGAGGAACTTTAAATGTCAGAGATATTGTTATAAATAGTGGCTCACTGAAGGTTTACGGCACAAGCACCTGAATTCAACAGTGACAAGTGTAAACTTCTTTTTTCAATGCACTGTCACATTGCTGAAAATACATATTGGTCACATAGGTTGCAGTGACTCCCTGTGGTCAAACAAATAGACTCGACAAAGAAGTTGACAAATCTTTATCAGAAACCATAGTACTGAGCACCACACAGTGATAAGCTCAGCAGTCCTACCTCAGGTAATTACTGTGACGCCACCAACCAGCTATTCTAAGGCAATATTTCATGGATGTACAACAAAGAAAAGCATAAAAAATGTAATAGAGACTGTGATACACTTACAAAATTCTAGGCCATCCATCCTCTATAGTCTTCTCAAAAAAAAAGACCTTCCTGTAATTCTGGAGCCAGACTACAGCATTTTTAAGTGACACAAAAATGTACAGGTCTATAACAAAGCTTTTAGAGTGCTAAGGCCATGAATGTGATTCCCTTTTCTGGAACAAAACGGGGGTATGAAATCAGCTTTCTGTCTTTTGCGTGCCTGCCGGAGGAAAAGGACTCTAAAGATAGGTCTGGGACAAGTTAGGCTGAGAGCAGTCTGTCTTACTATTGGAAGAAAAGATTGTGAAATCCACTAACATACTAACTCTTTGTAAGTTACTCCTTAAATAACATACCTTTTAATTGTTGTGTAAGGCAAGTTGCATAAAGGAAAAAAAAAATCCTCTAGAGGAGATTCAATGAAAACAGCAGAACAGCAGGGAAGAAAATTCCTTTAAGGCATCTTGAAGAACACGAAACATTTAAGTACCTCAGCATGTGGACTTGGGACAGGGTTTTTCAGCACAAGATAATGCCATCTAGTGGAGATGGAATCTTCATTAGGATGGCAAATTGGACACCTATATGCAATTTGTATTCTCTATTTCCAATACTTTCATATTCGACCCTTCCTGTTTCACTAACGTCAGAATACAGCAAAAAGTACAGACAGACCGCACTGATTCCTGCTGCGTGAGCCACCACACCTAACAGCAACGAGCAACATTATCATAACTGACTGTTAGAAATCTGGAGAGATTTCTAAGAAATCAAAGTCCTGAGCAATAAATTATAGTTGCTTATGTCTATACAGCACACTACAGCTTCATCTTTCTCCAAAGGAAAAAGTACTTGGCTAGGTTTCCTCGTTTTCATTTGTTCTTCATGCTACTCACTACTTAATTTGGAGAATTGGCATATCTGCATATGAAAAGAACCAACATCCTTTCCCACTTCTCTAAATATTTAACTATTTTCTTTCTTTGTTCTTTTTTCCCCTACCAAGAAAAATCTTAATGGTCAGACCACCAGCTTAATTATAACTTGGGAGGATCAAAGATAGATTGTGGGGTCAAATCTCCCAGGAAAGACAGCAGTGTCTCAGATTAGAACAAAGCAAGCATCAACAGGAAAGACTTCACTTCCATATGGACAAAGTTTTAAGAATCTTCGAGGACTTTAAGAAAATGATGACAGAGAAATCAGTTAGCATCTGTTCAAATATGGGACAAAGACAACATTTTGAACAATGTATGAAGCTCTTCCATTTCCTGTATTGCGTGATTACTGAGTCTAGAAGCAGACTAAGTAACTGTTGGTCTCTCTTCTGAGTACATTTAAGTTAAGTCAAAATTGAACTTTTTGAGTCTCCAAAGCCCTCTGCAAAGTGAGAAAATATAATTTTACATATAATAAAACCAAACAGTTTAGACAAGAAAGTTAGATCAAGCTGTGCAGGAGCACAGCTATATGAAGTATCTGTGTCCCCCCAGCTGGACTTCTGTTTTTATTCTCTCTTCTTTGCCAAAGTGCAGGTAATTCAGCATTTATTTTCATTGTGAGAAATGTAACTACTTTAGGGATAATGCTGAAAAATGCCAACTTCAGCTAAAACAGTCTTTCTGAACTGAATATGTCTACCTCAGTTTTTGATGAGAAGCTGGCAAATTTTTGCTTTAGACTGGCAGAAAAGTTTAAGAATTCTCAGCCAAAATATACGAGTATATCTATCTCCATCAATCCCCCAGCTATGTGAGGAATGAACACACAGGCTTAAAAAATGAAGAGCAAGTTTGTGCAGGTTGTGTTTCTAATGGTTTTCTAAATGTCTTAGATCTATATTAAATTTCTGCTCAACTCAGTTCTTTCTGGCATACGAGTCTTAAAATTTTCCTTCAGTACCAAATTCTACATTATGAATGTGATCTGGCATGAGGCCTATGAAGGGGAGGATAAAAAAATAATCAGAAAGAAACATTCAGGTTCAGAAGAGATCAGTAGATTCAGAGTAGCGCCACACAATTGTTTACCAAGACTTCTGCGAAGAATTTACAAAAGCAGCACGTACTTCATCCCCTTAAAGGGAATCTAAACAAACCAAAGCAGATTTGTAAACTTATTTCATGTCTACTACCCCTGTCTGGGAATTAATTACGTTGTTCAAATTAAAGAAATGCAATGGGAAACAAATTCCTCCTATTGGTAAACTTTCCCTCTTACTCTGCTGAAATAGTAACATTGCACTTCCACATTCATGGAAATATGAAAACCAAAAGATGTTGTTAGATGATTCCATTTTATTTTGTGATAAAAGCGTTATCAAGCAACTAGAGTCATAGTAACTACATTATCAGATGCATAACAAATTGCTTTTGTACCTTAGAAATCTGTATCTACTTTATATTTTATTTTGTTATAAAACTCCCAGTCTGAAGCGTACAAAGAAAGTGCTTGCCATCCCCAGCCTTGTTCCTTTTTAAGCACAGATGTCCAGGTTAAGAATAAATATAAAAATTTAGATTAAAGTCATCTTATGCAGAGGATCCATACTGAATGCAGTTAAGACACACTCAGAACTAGAGGGTCCTATGTATATCTGAATTCAAACTCACCTATAGCAAAAAATCAATCAGGTTAAAATTTATTTCTATTTTATGTATTACATAGAGTAGGAAGCTATATATATGCATTTAGCTCACAAGACTTTGGCCATCAATGTTTTGAGTTATCATCATGGAGAATAAAATGTTTAACAATGCTCTTCATCCTAACGAATCTTATATATAGCCAAGACTGACTTTACCTGTTAAAATAAAACCACCTGTTGAACAGTACACTCTAGTTCTCTTCCAAAGATTATAGCAGGCAATGACTTGCATATCCCAGATTGCAGGATGGGTTTAAGTAGGTGGCCTATTATTACAGAAATACAGGAACCTACATCTGGTATTTTCTGACAATGTTCTCACAGATTAAATAAACACAAGGCAAACAAATCCAGTACTCACCCTGATCAATTGAGTGTTGAGGAAGCTGGCTAAGTTGGCTATTCACTACACCTGCATACGTGCGCAAGAACTCCTCTTCACTAGCAGTCAGCTGGAAATGTACAAAGAGTCAGTCAGCAAAAAGGAAAATGAGGAAAGACTGAAGATATTATCGCCCACTTCCCAATAAGAAACATGACAGTGGCCTCTATTCTACTCTTCAACAGTTGAATCAACTGTTATTTGTGCAAAGTATTACCATCGACAAGGACACAGCAGCAAACTGGTACATCATGCATTCATGGAGAGATTCAAAGTTGCCTTAAAACAGTTGCTTTATTTTGCTGGTTTTCCAATAATGAAAAACTTTATATAGAGAAATGATCAGATGCTCAGATTTACCCTCATAATATTTAAGCAAAAATCCATTGTGCAGATAATGGTTAAATCAATGACAGCTAAAACAATTCAGTGATAAAACCCGACCATCACCTGCCCGCCTCAGTAAGCACTATCCCAGTACTACAAAATTGACTGGCAAGCCACGAAATATGGGCTGTGACAGTGCATCTTACATTTGATCCCATCTTCCTCAGCATGAGGAGGACTCTCACTTTCTGCTGAATATACATCTCCTCCGGACTCTTTCCGGGGACACCCTCACGGTTCATTCCCCTCCTGCCAGCTCCTGGATTTCCTGAAGATCAGAAAAAGACAAAGTAAAATAGGTAATAGGGTATAATAGTAATAATCGGAAAAGTTTAACTTCCAAAATACCTGTTTTTTGTCAGTGGGTAGACCACTTAATAGTCTGGGAGAGTAAGGAATCGCATCACTTGATTGGGGAAAGCCTTAAAAATTTGAACAGCTAAATTGGGCCTTACACAGGCAACTCAAACATTCAAAGAGGCTGATGTTCACATCCCTACTAGCTCATTATCTGTTGTTACATTACTGCATGAGTAGAAAAAGAGAATTCTAATAACTAGATGAAAGAATCTCCCTGACAGGAGAGTCTGTGGTTTTGGTTTTTTTTCCCGTAAATAAGCACAACCAGTATGAAAACAGGTTGCAGAATGCACTGCCATCAAGCCTGCAATGGCTAAACAAAAGCTGGATGAAATCTAAACTCTTAAGTCTTTCTCCTCTCTTCTTTCTTTTTTCCATTTTACATCATATAAAAAAGGCTACTGCACTTCTATAAAAATTAATAAAATTTATTAAATGGTTTTGGCAAGAACAAAGAGCTAAGAGGAGCAGGGAAGGAGTAGAGTTTATCATCCTTTCTTGTATCATTTAAAAGCAAAGTTTTGCTTTTCTATTTTATTAAAAAATAATTATGTTATGGAATAAACAGACTATGCTATCTAAATTGTATAGCGCAGAGCATGATTATACTTTGTTGTCTGAGTATCTGGTAATTATTTAAGTACAATAGGGTGTTTACCAAGACCAAAAAAAATGTTCAGGCATACTCTCCACCTGCTATTAAAAATTATCTTGGAGCATGTTTAAGTCAACAACAGTAAAAACCTTAACTTCAAATTTCGAAAATAATGGTGCTTCAAATAATACACTAGGACAGCAGCATAACAAACCAAACTAACCTCTTAGAAGTTGTGCGTAGGAGAAACATAATCCCCACTAAAGAATCTGTGGATGGAGGTGTAAGCCAGACACTCTTCCACCATGCACAGCTTCGAGAAGTAGCTCCAGAACAGTTCTCCAACTAGTTTTCACTCACAGAACTGGGTCTGGTCCTATACTGAGCTTTAAATCTGCTTGCCCAAAACTTAGTAACCAAGGGAATACACTACATAGGAGGCATGCTTAGTGAAGACTGTATCACAGCAGGTTCAAATACCCTGTTTTCCATGTAATGTTTTCCTGAAGTCATTACCAACCTCTCCCCTCACTTTATTTTCATTATTACTTTTAAGGGAAAGTAATCTGGGTGTGGAAACAGTTTAAAATTACACATAGGCCCTCCTGAGTGAGTCAGAAGTAATGCAAACTGAAGTAGCAGCTGCTGGGATAGGCTTTACCACCCACATTACTTAGCATGAAGATAACAGTAGTAAAAGGTGCAGAAAGCTATATCACCAGTCCTACTTGACTAAGTTTCCAGTGGGAAGATTTGCATTATGCTGATTTGCCATAGATGATTCTGCTTAGAAGCCTGCAGCCTGTAAATGTGCAAGGTGATTATCTTTTTTTGCTATAATCAGCAAAGTGCTTTCTAAAGGGGTAATAAAACGATCCCATATTTTGTGTAGCGTCAATTCAAATAAGTAGATTGGATTATGTTATTAAGCATATACTCCACAGTGCAATTTACTAAGTGCTAACAAGTGATGTCAATAGTAAAACAATGAACAAAATAAGACAGCGAGCAAAAGATATTAAGTTACACATACCCAGAGACTGATAAAACAATAAACATTTATCAAGATACCAAGTAAGTCTGAAAGGTTGTGACTATTTCTTAATATTATACTAATACATACTTTTTTTTTTTTTAAGATACTGTTACTTGAAGAGGGAAGGTGCTGTACCAGTAGCCAAGGAAATCAATTTAGAAAAGAAAAAGCACAACAGCAAAAACCCGTAATGTGGTAACACACCTATTGTTTAAAAACGGAACAATTTGCATGGGATACCTATCAATAGGTGGCACCACACACAAGCACCAAGAAAATGCCATGGCTGCCCTCATGCCAGCTAGGAAGACCACATTTCAGCATTCCTCTACACATCAGATATTACAAGAAATTTGTAGTCTATACATGTTATTATTCATTGTTTTTCATCATAATAGTCTTCCAGTTGTTTATTAATTTTTCAAACTTTAACAAGGGGTGATGGAAATTCCTATCTAAACCTGGTGCTTCTAAAGTAAACTTCAGCCAAGATGGATTTATCATGAAGCTACCTGTTTAACAGGAAGGATAAAAATACTAAAGCCTGCCCATTCAGCAAATGCTTCACAAAGTTAGTAAGCAACACAGGGGAAAAAGCACTCAATATGGCTCAAAAGCTATCAAAATATATGTATGAAGAGGTTAAATGAAGATTACACAGCAACAGTGCTTTGTTCTTCATATACTGCACAATTATTTTGTGTGATAGCCTCAGCCACCATAGCTTTTCCTATTTTATGACATCAAAGTAGAAAGACAAAAGTCTTAAGACAGTACTGAGACTCCAGCATGAAAAACCTTAACATACCTCTGTTCCTGTTACATAAATCTTTTATAAGACACGGTTTAGGATGACAACACTACCCAGCACATATTACATCAGTAAACTTCCAAAACCACTTACAAAGCTAGTATATGCCCAGTAGACAGCACAAGCCATCTTTACAAATGAAGGACTGAAAAATCTTATCAAAGTACTTATCAATTTTGCTTTCTCAAAAAAGCTACATTAATATGCTATACATAATGAAACCTTACTTAAGCAGAATTTCCCTAACCCTACAATTCTTTCTGGCACATAGATGAAGCTGTGGTCCCCCTGTCCCCAACCAATGAAACACCAGAGATTTCCCTGCCAACATACCTGCTTCTAAAAACCACAGAAGATCAGATAACCCACGTGTTCAGTCCCGATTAATGATTGTAGCTGGAAAAAATGTATGAGGAAACTGCCCTGTGAAAACAAATGAGCAAAGCATTACAGAAATATACAAAGTTGAAAACCAGAAAGACCCTTCATTCAATGTGCTTTGAATCACAGTCGTCTTCAGAACACGGTCTAGCCAAAATTCGTAAAACTGTAGGCTTGTCTGGAGTTTGTAGACCCTTTTTAAAGTGTGAGGTTTTTAAAGGTCAAGCTATTCTTCATCTGCAAGATTTACACCCTAACCATACCAATGACATTCCCAATCACTTGAGAATGGAATGCATTCAAGCTTTGCATTCTTTAAGAAGCTTTCAGCATAAAACCCAACTCCCTGGAAAAACCAATAAACGTTGTGACATGTAATTTCTTCTAGTAAAAAAAATAATAATAAAAAAAATAGGCGTAGCTTACCAAAGATTTGAGGAAAACTAGGGAGAAATGTCAAGCATGCTGATTTTGACCAAAATTGTTGTTTTCAGCTATGCATATGTTATCTGAATATAGCAATTACCAAGACTGGCACTTGAAAGCTGGGCTGGAAATCTCTTTGCGAAGAATTTTTCAGACCAACCTCACTGTTCAGTCAGCAACAGCTAACAGTTACAGACTTTTTTTTTTTTTTTTAAGACTTGTGACATATTTCTGAACATATTTTACAACTGACACGGGGTATCAGGGCATGGTAAGAATTTATAACTCATCCTATCCATCACATAAGCCTCTAAGGCAAGCAGCTCAATCTCACAAATGAAGTGACAGTTCAAGCCCTCTGTAATGTGCAATGAAATAGCAAGTGCCTGCTACTCAGGACAGCATCGCAGCTAGAATAATGGAATTAATAGCATAAGTTGCTGTACTTAATTAATGAGCTTCCGATTAGGGAATATACGCATATCTGCACCATTTGTTAAAGGTCCAGCTTAAATTTACCAAACATAGGGTTTTTTTTTTTGTGTGTGTGTGTGGTTTTTTTTTTTGTGGTCAACAAGTGAATGCAGATCTAGACCAATTCAATTTCTTTCATGGCTGTTCACCACCCCACGCAGATGTCATTACTAGCAAGGAAACACAACTGCAGTAGCTAGAGCTACTTGATTGTTCTGTAAACCAGGTTCCTCAGGGAAACACTGAATCCAAAATACCTGCTAGCTTTGCCCATAGGTTGTCTAGTGTCTCTTACTAATACGTGTTGGAAGCAGCTGAGCTTTATCAATGGCTTAAAAGAGTCATTTCACCTCTCCAGAGAAGAGAAATTGCCTGCTCTGAAAGGATTATTGAAGCCCTACCTCACTAATTAGTTCTCACTGTTCTTGCCCTCTAAATATGCAATGTAGTCCCAAGAAAGATTACGTACAGCATTGACAACAGGACCGTTTGCAGTAACTAATTGCTGTTCTCATTTCTATGGACTTCAAAGACACCCCCCCCCCCCCCCCCCCCACTGTACAAATAGTCACCACACAAATGTGGAACTCCTTCCTAAAGAAAAGAATTAGAGCATGGGAAGTAATCACTTCTGAGATGCACTTCTGTCCTACTGACAGTAACAGCATATTTACAGTTACCATTAAAATTCCCCACGCACACCCCAAATGGCAAATAATAGCAATCTATGCGTTTGTTATATTTAATACCAAATACAAATGAAAACAGAGAGATCAAATGTTTTCCTAACCCTATAAATTCAGAGGAATTCAGCTGAGAACCAAAACAGCCTCCACAGGCCATTTTCATGACCAGCCAGAAGGCTTATATCATCGACAGTTTTACTTTCTCAAGCAAAAGTCTAGCCCCTCTACAAGTCAGCAGCAGCACCCAAAACACACTGTCTTTGTCTGATCCACGTGGCTGCCCCCAGCTGAACTCACCTCACCACTGTCACAACAAATACACAGGTGGAACATAAAGCTTGCGCATCAGAACTTGAGAACTTCTCTGCTAAACCATAGGGCACATCCTCTGAATAACAAGCACCTTTACTGCTAAAGGATCCAAAAATGACTGGAGTTTAAAAAAAAAAAAAGTTTCATTACTTTTTACTAAAACTATGAGAACAAAGTAAGACTAAAAGGCCTGGTGACCAGTCCAAAGCCACACAGAAGTTCTCCTACCAACTTGTTCCTACCTAATCTGAACAGCAGCTCATACTTCCAACATTTTCAACTACACATCAACACTTCCACATTCATCTCTAACAAACCCCAAGAAATCAGATCTAAAAATATTTTGCAACTGTGTATTTTGAGGGTGGGAGGGAAGAAGTGCAAAATATGAGAAAGAGTTTAGCAAGACAGCTGAGGAACAGCTGAATCACTACTAGCACGAGTTCTGCCCACAATCTTGAGTCCCAATAGACCTGTGTGCTACACAATGATCCATCCCTGAAGCATTTTTCAGATCAGGTAATTCTTTGCCTCAGTTGCAATTACCAGCTCTGAATTCTGCTTCTTTGCTCACCTGTATCCACCTTTTACTCCTGCAAGGTCAGAACATTGTTTATTTTGCCTACGCTCAGTTCCAATTTTTTGTCTCTGTCTAAAGAAGTGGTGACTGCTTCATTTAATCTATTAATGCTGCAGGACTCTCTATCACTTGATCCTCACACAAGCCTCTCTACACTTACCCAGGCACTACAAACAGCTGCTTGGGCTCGTCACACCAATCAGCACTTCTACCACAGAAAGCAAGATTCAGATTTTCTCCTGGTCATGAGGTTCTGTCAAAGCTTAACTCATACCATGTACTCCCATGAGCGTGAGAAAAAAAAAAAAAGGTAACTCAACACTTTCCAACTTAGGTGTCACCAGAATACAAGAACATAAAACCATTTCTCAAACTTACAATCAAAATTCCTCTTGTCCAAATAAACTTACATTCCCAGCCAGGATTTAAGAACAGATGAAACCATGCAAGGTCCTTTACCGTGGAAATGAAATGAAAACTATTCTAAGCACAAAGACTGCAGTTTCAATCCATCCTTATCCTTCTATCCTAATAATTCTACTTTCTTACAATGGTTTACACTTGGGTCAGAGATTGCTACGATGAGTATTTTTAACATACAGAAAAACATAAAAGCATTGAAGTAATGTTTACAAGTTCAGAGATGTCCATATGGTAGATGGAAAAAGGTCAAAGTCTTAACTTTAGGTTCTGTCACGTACGGGATCATGCTGCTTCCCCAAACACTGCTAGGTTAAATGAGATTTTTATGGTAAAATGTAAGGCACACTAATTGAAAAGAAACATGTTTTTGAAGTACATGTCACTGAATTACAACAGCATAAGGAAACTGAACCAGCATCAGGATGCAACACGCCAAATGCAGGATGCTGGCAGCTGAATGTCTGCTGATCAGCAGAGATAAAACCAAATTTTGCACATCCCAAACATTATAAACAACCTTTTATCAATAGCACTAATGAATCCTACTGTTTATAGTTAAAACACAGAATTAATTTATTTACCTATTCTTGCCAGTTATGTTATATTACATATGAGAACCATTCCTTGAACGATAACACTTCAATCTGTATTTTCAGCACAAAAAGCCAGACAAGGAGATAGAAAAACAAGAACCGCCATGTACTGGACTGAAGGAATCCACACAGCATTAAACAGAACTCAACTGGAAAGCTGTTCACTGAAAAGAATGAATAGCCAAAGCTATTCAGAAGCCCAGTTACACGTTTGTTGATACTTAATGGCCTAAGCAAAGAAATACTGGGGTCTCAGCTGAATTTCTGGTAATCATATCCTGAATTACTAGCACTAAAGGAAGAGATGCCAAAGGCTGATGATGAAGCCATACAGAATGCACTATCAAGTCTGGAACTGGTCTCTCCAGGTAAGGGTGAGACAGATGTGCAATGCCAACAGGAAAGTTTGGGCTGCCAATACCTTATCTATTTTGCAGCAAAGCACAGTTCTACTCTCCAATGCCATTATTCAATTCCTTTCTCACAAAAAAAGACTAACCTGTGCATTTCAAAAGCTGTAGTTTTAGTCTGAAATGATTACATTCTTCACTAGACTGTGTTAAAAAACTAAATCCTACAAGCTTGTCCTGCTGTATCCAACACAGTGCAAATGGACATAATTGGGTCACCTAATTTCCCCTTGTTTGGTAGGTGTAGGGAATGAAATTTATTTCTCATTTATTTTTAATGATTCACAAGACAGAATAATAAATGAGAAAGATCTATATATTTCAGCCAAAATTGCCAGCCCAGCTTTGCCAAAGCAATAAATTTGAGTTTAAAAACATTCCCGCCCTTTCCCAAGTAGCAAACGAGGTTGGTCAGTAAACAAATGGAAAAACTGTCCTGTTCTACAGCACTTCATTCCCCATGCTGCCTGCAGAAGGGCTGGGTGAGGATCACAGGAATGCCTTCTGCTTTGCAAGGCCCAACATGTGGACTGGGCAGAGTCAAGCACGCCTGACATCCCCGTTCCAATCCCTGTTTGTCTGCCTACCAAACCGATCTTTGGCTGCAGAAAGGGTATGTGCAATCCTGTCCCCTTGGCAAAAGAGTGTGACTATCACCTTCATGCAAAACACTGTAGACTGAAGTTACACTTTCTAGCAAGGCAGTAAGTTAGAGATGAGAGTAAACTGGATGTGGGTTTGGAACCAGAAGACGTAGGTACATCTACACTGAAAAACAGTTGGGCTACTTTACAAGTATGTTACCAAAGTAGAAGGGGATTAAGTATTTTTAAACTTTTCCACTAGCATTAAAAGATGCTTCCCTACCTCTCCACATTATTACTTGTCCTGTAAAGTTTATAATGAAAATACAATATAATCCTTCCCCCAAAAACTGAACTAAAGAATCATACCAGCTTTCTCTTCAATTACTGACCCTGGACACAACAGTATGTAATGAAAAAATATTGCCTTTGCAGTTAGCCCCGCTTTTTTTTTTTTTTTCCCTAACTAGATTTAGAACATCAGCTACCATGTTTTCTCTTTAAAAAAAAACCGAGACAGGAGAAATCTCTACTCAAACTCAGTTTAACTAATCTGTTTTACGAACACATGGAAACTGCTCCTAAGGAAACTCAAGCTCACCCGCAAGAACTGTTTTAACCAAATGCTTTCAGTAGAGGAGCATTCTAACACACAGCAACTGAAAATTACAGATTTGTAACTGTATTTCCCTCACTTCCTCCTATAGTCCTATTAATTCAAAACCTGGAAGGTCTTCTCTGCTGGACAATGCCACAGATGGGTTCATAATAAAGAACTTCTAAATTACTCTGACTCCCTCCCATCATCCCTTTAACCCCGCCCCCCCAAAACAAACCACCCAAAAAAATCTCACATCCCAACAGAAAAAGAAAAAAAGACACTAAAAAATGGGATGTTTGTAAATTTTGCATAAGGCAAACTACTGAAGCATCCCATTTAATTTTAAAGACATGCTTATTTAATGCAATGAGAAAGCAACACCAGCTTTTGTTCCTTCAAATTACATATTCCTTCCAACACTGTAGTCCTCTGTAATGCTGAAATTCCTAACATCCACATTTTACTGGTATGGGAAAAAACAAAGTGAAACTGAGGAATTTGCACAGCCTAAATTTGTGGGGGGGAAGCAGTGAGCTGTGAGTAAATGTAGTATTTTACGTATTCGGTTTTAATAATTTAGGCTACTTACAGCAGCCATCTGGCAAGCTCTTTAAAATGTAAGTCACAGCTGACTACCTCTTTAATATCTTGTATCATTTCCAGTTATAGCCAAAAGAAATCCAACAGGAGTTAGTTCAGCTACAATTTATTTTTTTTTCTTGAATTTGGCTGGTTCTATTCAAGGCAGCTGAAAACCTCAATTAATGGGATAGGATTACAAAAGCTCAGATAAGGAGTTATGGTGAATAAAACCAACCGCTGCAGGTTTCCTTTGCACTACACAAATTGAGTTAACAGCCAGCATGAAGAGGTCCCTTTAACTCTATGATATCATTATCCAAGGTTAAGCTATTAGCCTCCACAGTTCTACTATTGAGTACTTCAGTGGTTAAAACATGGTCATACTGGGAAGCTTGTAAGTGCAAGGGGATGCTGCACCTTTAAGCCTTGTTAATTTTCAAATGACATTTTACAGAGAACAGCTAGAGCCCTAAAAACCTTCCAGGCTGGAGCCTGAAACCTGAAGTCAGGATCCAGAGTCTGCAAAATTCTGCTACAAATTTTCCTCTAATTCTATCTGACTCATGACCTTCAGTCAGAGGCAGCTGGAGACTGGATTAATTCCCATCTCTAGAAGGATACAGCAATGAAGAATTCATAACAGCTACCTATTTATAGGTGAATGGTAAGAATTGAAATACGGGGGTTTGGGGTTTTTTTTTGGCCTTCATTCCTATGTTCAGTATTATCTTTTAACTCACTAGAATCTGAACCCAGTGTCAGATTTTGGCCAATTTACAACTGGAACGCCAGTGGTAGGTTTACATCTCTTAAATGTTAGATTTACATTTTTAAGAAAACAGTGCAGTCCTCCCTCTTGAAGAGGGACAGGAAACAGCCCAAACCACTGCCATTTAGACATGAAAAGATCTGTAAAAACAAGCAGGTTTTTTTTTTTCCAGTGCTGGATCACCTTTCAAGAGCTTCAAAAAGGACTTCAAAAGTAGTAATGAGGTACATGCAAAAAAGCTTCCCAATATACTAAAACAGTTCTCACATCAATGCTCAAACTAACTGTAGAAAAAAAATCCTACCATTACAATCATCATTTTTATGAAATTAATGCTTGCCTCCTGACCTTCAGACACACACAAACCAGATTATTTTTTTTGCTGTACTACAGCAGCAATCTCTCAAAAAGAAGACATCTATCCCGTCTCATATAGTTAAAAGAGGCAGCACAGGTTTTTTAGGTAGTTCATGTCAGTCAACTTTAAGCCTCTGAAATTAAACGTAGTAACAGCAACAAAACCTTAAAAAAAGACTTTCATTTCGCAAAGGTATTCACACTTCAAAGATGAATTTGTCAAAAATTCTTTAAAAAGTGACAACACTTAGCTACAGCAGTTTATACACAAATTCTATCCCAGTCAAAGAAACAATTCTAAAAGAATGTTACAATACTTTACTCAAGATGGTCTTCAACAGCTGGACTGACGAGTGCTGCTCTTGTCCTAATCATTAGCATCTTTCACAGAGGCTCATGCACCTCTTCCCCTATTTATAACAAAGCTACAAATCTTCTAGACAGGAAACAAGGCACTAATGATAGACAGCCAATGATTTTAACCACCAGGCATCCCACACAAAAGAATTACTGCTATAAAAAGAGTGTTACGCATGCGTCATCAAAACAAAACTGTACGGCAGTGCTTTCTATGGATCTCTATCTTTTCAGAAACAGAAAATGAAGTTTCCAGGACACAGACATAACAAACTTGAGATGCCTTTTCTTGTTCTTAAGACATTAGCTTTATTTTCATAGTTTGATTTTACCTTGAATCATAAACCAGTGAAAAAATGGAGCACCGATAATAGGTAAAAATTTCGTCAACAGCTTACAAGAATCAATAATTATTTTCAAGATATCTATCCCATTTTATAAGGTATGCATGCTGCACACATTGTACAAATATGTACGCATATAACACCTCCACCTATGAAGTACCATATTTTTGGACTATTAATTATTAACACCAATGACAGAGCCTCCTGCAGCACATCTGTTCTATGATCATTGCAGAAACTGAACCAAGGCCAATACACAAACATACACAAGGAAGATCAAGACCATTAATTGTGGTCACTTCATTTTCTTGTAATGGCAATCAGCTTTATGACCAAAGTCATGTTTTCAAAGCAGCTCTGCAAGAAGTGGTAACGCTGGACTCGCAATCCTCTGAACGCTTAAAGATCATTAGCATTGAAACTGGGTTTTACTGAAGACTGCCATTTATATTACAGAAATTAAACTCAACAGGCTAAAAAATAACTTAATACACAGGACATAAAACACCCTACGCTCATGAAACATAAACACTGATAAAGAATTAGTTGACTGTAGAAGCAAGAAATCTGTTCAGTCTTCATAATGAACCTAAAATAAGCCTACCATGCCTACACAACAGAGTACAATGTCAAAATTGATGCAAGTTTATATATATGCCCACAAGGTGCAGGATGTTTTTTCTGCCTCCTTCAGTAATTCTCAAGTGGCTAGAAACGGAAGAGGAAACAGAAATATGCATGAACAAGCACACATTCACAATTACCAGCAGTGCTAATGGAGAAGCACTTCAGTATTTGGTACGTTTTCAACCAAATAGTTTCATTAATACTGTATTTGTATTCAGATTTTTAAAATTAAACTACATCTAGTGCAAAATTTGATGTTTCAGTCAACTTTAACAAAAAGGCAAGTGACACTATTAACCAATCATAAACCATCACAGTCTAAAATCAGACTAGGCAAAATTCCAGTAAGTATCAGTAAGCAGTTAAAATAACAATAACATCTAATTTCAATTTACAAGCATGCAGTAAAAGCCCCCAAAAACCAGAAGTACCATATTTGGAGTCAAACTGCCTGTGGTCTAGTGAACAACTTCTCATCAGCTTAAGCACACTGCATTGTTATATTTAACCAGAAACGGCAGACATCATGAGTAATGCCTACTGAAAGGATTTCTCCCCACTATGCCACTCACTGAAGCACCATTTATAGGCATTTCTTTGGTACTCATCAACATAGTATCTTTCTACAGATGCCTAGCATATTACAGATAGCTTTCAATTTAAAACGTGACCTATGCTGCCCTGTAATTTATACTGACATCTGAACATCATTAATGCCAGATCATATAAATTTTACACTAAAAATGCCTACAGATCTTTTACAATAGAGAGATGATGGCTAGATTTTTTTTAAAGCAATTAACACATGAGCTGTTATTATGTTGGTGACTACTTAGCATTTTAATGTTTTGCAATACTGTATCAAAGTACAGTGTTAGGACCAGAGACACTTAGATTAATAGTTCTTGACTACTAAAATTGCCTAACCATTGGACAACAACATGAAATATTGTTCTGGCCTCATACATCAATAACATTTGCTGTAAAATGTGATAAATACACCCCTTGTGACACCTACTTATTGTGCCTCTTTAGAGAAGGAAAAAAAAAAAACCCCAACCAAACTGTGCCACTTTCCCCATGGATGCTCTCCACAACCAAAAAAGCAAAGAAATGCTTTCAGCTTTGAATCAATGTATGGTTTAATTTTTTAAACCATTTAAAGAGGTATTTTATTAATAGCTCTTGCTGAAAGTTGAACTAAGATTTAATGGCTATTTGTCTAATATGAATATACTCCTTGATCATCTTTTTTGCACTAACAACAACACAAAACCTTTGCCTCCTCAGTGATCTGTTAGCATTGTTAATATTATTGGATAATATGGGCAAGTGACCCCTGCTTCTAGGGCCTTCATAAAATAATACCCCTTGAGAACTTACCTCAATAGCGTTTCATAAACTGGTCTAAATAGCTGTTTTAATCATATGTGCAAAAGTATGCCAGTTCCTTCTTCTCTGAAGGACTTACTAAAAAACAAAAAGCACAAAAAAAGGATTTTTGTTACCTTCTTTAGGTCACCAAACAAGACTATGCTGCAAAGATATCTGATGGAGAGAGGAGGAAGGAAAAAAATCCTT
Source organism: Buteo buteo (assembly GCF_964188355.1). Taxonomy (NCBI): domain Eukaryota; kingdom Metazoa; phylum Chordata; class Aves; order Accipitriformes; family Accipitridae; genus Buteo; species Buteo buteo. The sequence continues at coordinate 5,468,994 of NC_134175.1, forward strand.
GTCAATTTTAAGAGAGGACTTTTAACATTCACAAGTTTAAAACAAATTCCTAATTACACACCAATTTTACCACAAACATTTTGCTTTCTGTAATTTTTGGTAAAGTGGGATTACAAGGAAGGAAATCTTGCCTTCAAGAGACTTCCTATTTCTCAGGAAAAGGAATGCAATTTCCTTCCTCCCTAGCCACAATTTTGAATGTTACCTTAATTATATTAGCCCTGAACTGTGAAATAAACCTGTATGAGGTCATTAGTTTGACAGCAGAAATCTCCCTTTAGCACTACTGTACAAACACACACACATAGGCTGGAGAGAAATAAACCACTGACTACAGGGTTTTTTTAAGGGTTGTATCAAGGCCCAGTCGGTGCTGGGACTGACTGATTTCAGAGTACAATGGAAACTGGAAGAATCACAGGCAAGACTGAGAATGCACATATGTTGAAGGCAACCAAGCTGAGCTGCATGGAAAATTGTACATGGAATTGTGTGGCAAGTTTGATTCATTCAGAGATCAACACTAATGAAGTTAAATACTTAAAATGGATTGTTTCGAGAACTCCTATATATGTAAAATTTGATGCTTTTACAGGATAAATGGCAATCACTCCCCTAAGAATGGGGGCATCATGCAGATGCAACAATATGTATTTTGATAAATCAAACTCCAATATATACCAATAATAACAAAAGGTGTTAGCTCAGAGACCACTAACAACAATGCTCAATACAAGGCTGATCGTTCTACAAGTTAAAACTACTCTAAGATTCCAGATCACTTCAGAAAGTTTCCATGAGCAGGACTACATGAAGCAACCACCAATTTAAGGCAGAATGGTAAAAGGGAATTAACTAAAGTTGCAGACAGATTTCTGCACTTCCCAAACCATTTGTACAATTACAGTACATCTTTATTATATTTAATTTCTCAACAAAAGGAAGGAGCTTATAGCAGTTCTGTAAAAAATTGCAGCTACCAAGAAAAGTACAATGAAATGGATATATTAAAAACAAGGTGCCAAAACTGTATTTTCTCATACCTGCTATTATGCATACAGATTTTATTTAAGGTTTAAACCTTATTTTGTAAGAGCTAGTGAACTAAGAATCACAACAGTGAAACATTAAGAAAACCGTTGCAAACGGTTTTATGCGAATTGTGAAGGGTTTATTTTGCTGAGTTGCCTGTAGCTGCTGACCAAATTTTCACTGATAAAAGTTCTGTTTAAAAAAAATCTGATGTTTCCAACCCCTCAAGTTAAGCAAAACCTTTCATGAATTCCACATAAACCAATGAGTATTATTTGGCATCTACAGACATTCCTGAAAAAAAGCAGCTAAGCAGATGTGAATGCTCCCATTTTTCTCAATTTGGCATCAACCCTTAAAGTTAATTATATTTTAAGTGTGTTATTGCTGACCATTTTTGCATAAACATTCAGTTAACTGTGTTTATCTTAAAGTCTGATATTGCCTCCCCCGACCAACTGAGCGAGCTACCAGGACACAATGACATTTTCAGTTTTCCATATAAGATCTACTCGCTCAAAGTTAGGAAACTCTATTAAAATTACATTAGTATGGCAACAGGCACCAGAGGTCACCACAGTTGCACTATCCCCTTCTCATTTCTACAAAAAGCCTTCCATCAGTAGTTTACCTTAAACTGTTTCAGTATCTACACTGCTCCTTTACAGAAACTCTGCTGCAAAAATTTAGGTCACATTTCTTTTAAGTGTACATGGGTGTGCGTACATGTATACTTAATTAAAGCTCAATGAAATTAATTAAAAGCTCCTCACTGACTTCAACGTGCATTGAATCAGGACCTGGATGAGTTCAGAGGCAAAACAATTACACTTTGATTAAACATCTTAACGTTCCTGTGAAGCAGTCAACTAATTTTATAGAAGGATAAATTGAGTCAGAAAGTTTCAGAGCTTGGTCATGGTCGTAAACAGAGTTGATTACTTAAGTTGCTTCCGTATTTATTAGTTACCCTCGTAACATAAAGAAAATGAACTTTCTGAAAAATCAAATAAATTCTTGGTCTACGTATTTGCAGGAAATAAAACAGAACATCCTGAGATGTGTGATGGTTGTACAAATCTATTGGCTCCATTTCTGTTCCCCAATCAGTAGCTAATTTAGTCACAAGAATTCTAATAACGCAAGAAGTTGAAATTTTTTGTTTTTTTTTTCATGGCAGTTTATCTCCAGATGAGATTTTTAGGTTGTGGGTTTTTTTTGTTTGTTTGTTTCTAAAATAGCGTTAATAATTATGATATATCGATATTATTTTTTAAAAAAGAAAAACAGGCTTGACAGATTTGATATTCTGTAAAACCTTGAAAATACTGACTGAAAAGCAAGAAATATGATTACACTTCCTAAATTCAAGCTGAGATTTAAACCATACACAAGCATTGTAAAGTTTTGTCAAATCACCAGTAGCGAGCAGAAACAACAAATTAACCTTCCTCATTTTTTTTGAGCATTTGTTACATAATGCTTCCCCAACACTGAGTCTGAAAATAAATCCCAGGGTCAGAAGAGTGTTGTCCTTATTCAATTACCAACTAACGTTTTCCGGTTATTTTTCTGATCTTTGGTTTCTTCTCACCTATTAACACGCCGTAGTTTTGCTCATTCTGGTCTATCTGCTTTCTTAAGCCAAACGAAGTTCACAGACAGGTCACGGCTCTTTAAAGGGAAAAAGAACTGTAAGTCTCATCCATTCTCAGAGATACAACAGCATCAACAACAGCAAACAGTGGTTTGTTGTTTTTTTCTACGTGAAATAAAGTTCATTGGTAAAAAGTTTTTAGTACATTTAAAACCTATTTACGTATCATTTCTCTCATGTACTCAGAAGTGAGACCATTAGACTACCAACATTTCTTAGGATGTGGAGTATGTGACAAAACATTTTCATTCCAATAAGTTACATCTTTGGCGTACGTCCACATCAAAACATAAACATCTTCTGAGACTATTCATATACTTGTATACATGCAATAGCTTTACTGGAATTAAATTAATGAATACTATTACTTTTCCAGCAAATCAAAGCTCTCAAACTGAACAAAAAAAATATATCTCTAATACCTGTGATGCAGAGAGTTATTTTAAAAGAATTTTTTTTAGAAAGCATTATGAATATGAATTATGTATGGTTTCTGGTTATATGGTTTAACACTGAAGACAAAAAACCCCCAAAACTTATATATGCATATTTTCAAGAGAGAATCTTACAAGATACAACGGATTTCATGGTTAGTCTATTGGAAAAACATAAAGGATTACGTGCTTTTTTAAAGAGGACTCAATTAAAACTATTAAACACTATGATTTTTTTTACATCTTTCTTATTATAAATTAAGGTCTATTTTTGGCTCAAAATCCCACCATACCGTTCCAGAAGTACCACACTGAGAGTTTAAATAAAGAACATGATTGACCAGCTTTACCATCATGACTATTATCATATTTGGAAACACAGCAGAAAAAGTAATTTACTTTTACTATCTAAAAATTGAATTATAACCACCTTCTAGCTACAACACTTATGCCAACTCCCACAATACAAATATTTAGCATTTTTATTAGGATTACAGTTTTTCCAATTAAAAACATTAACATCAGGTTCAATCAATTCCGCATTAGGTACACAATGGTGTGGTATAGCTGTAACAGCTGCTACTGTCCGTGTTGGATTTCAGCAGGAAATCCAATCTGATGACAGCTTGCGATAATAAGAAATACAGTTTTGCATCCACATGTATAGAAATATTTCTGAAGATACCCAATCCTTCTGTTTTGGAAAAAACTCTGCTGTAAGTTTCTCCAAGCACATTCAACAGCAGGCTCCAAAAGCCTATTGCCTTTCTGTATGCACAGCACTTGGGCGCATTTTTGACGCTTAAAACTAGGTCAGATGCTCAGGATGGATGCTTTATAGTCAACAACAACTTACTAATTGAAATACTTACTAAAAATCATAAATGTTTATGTTGGTTACAGATGACAAACATTCTGGAGAGGAAAAAACTCATATTAAACTAATATAAATAGATCGATTTCACTCAAGTTGTTTCCTAGGCAAAGCATTAACCTTTAACATTAGTTTCACCATATCAAACAGATTCAGATGTTCACTTTATTTGCCTGTGTTTTACCGCAGGATGATTTTTAATTTTCAGCAATAGATGTATATCACAGTCAATGTTTGCCATTACAAAATTTAGGTTTTGTTTCAGTTCACTTTTGGTTTTGTTTAGAAAATAATACAAGTTGTTTCAGAAACCTCTCTCCTCTTGCAAAGTTAAGTACTCTAAAACCCTGGATGGGGGAAGGAGGGAAATGGCAAAGGATGGAAGAGAGCAGGAACTGATACAGCTACACACTTCCCATAAAATCATGATTCAGAACTTGCTTTCTGTGCAGCCCTAGTACTTAACATTATTACATTGTATATCTAGAGAAATGTATGAGTATTAACCAATTCTTGTTAGGACAACAGAAGCTTCAATTCATATTGTGAGCAAATAGCCCTCTTCGCCACACACCTACGTTGCCTGTGCAGTACACAGAGCTCCCAGACACAACTGCAAATAGGCATTCAGGCAAGCGACAGCCATGGTATATCTGATATGTATTTATTACAATGACTCCTATCAGGCTATGGGATGATTTTCCTGATGAAGATTTCAGTATCTTCCCACATGGATGCCAAAAAGAATCCTGAAAGCACTTCTGTGACCTGTATAACTTCTTATAACTTCTGTTGCAACACTTAAAATGAACTAGAAGAGAACTACTGCTTTGAAGCAATTTTGGGTAAGCCATAGAACTTCAGGCAATCAGTTATCAGTTAACTTGTTCAAAATGGCCTTTGCTCTTGCACTTGTTCCATTCTACATGCTTCCTCATAGATTTACACCGTTATGATGAACCACATCAGCTAAGAGAGCATGCAAATCCATTTACCAGCAATTCTAAATTATACCGAAGCTGCCAATTTCTACCAAGATGCCAGAGATAACAATGAAAGGGGTGATGCTTTTTCAGCTAACGGCAAAGTGGAGCAACTCCAACGAATCTGAAGTACACCTGCCACCATTTTCCAGCTGAATCAGTCTGTCAAAGCAAACAGTATCTTTTAGATTGGTAAGAAAATAAGCCCACATTTAAAAAAGTAGTAACGTGTAGCTTTCTGTATGCCCCATCACCTTGAATACCCATACTTTCAAAACAAGCCCCCTGAAGTACGTGGTTTAGCCTTGTTGTCCCACAAGCTTGCTTTTCACCATTTACATAGTGTTTCTCCTTCAGCAGGCTATTTCACATCATACATGAGCTCCAAAAATACCAAGGACAAGAGAAGTCTACAGTTTGCAAGTTCAGTGGCCAACAAAAACTAAATCTAAACTTTTGATTCTGGAAATATATTTAAAAATTATGTTCTTAAAATACTCAGTAGACGTACCTATCGCCCACTGGAGCTAACTCAGGTCAGAAAACTGAACAGCATACCTAACTTGCCTCCAATGTCTGTTGTTTTTTGGAGTTTGGTATTTTGTTTTCTTTAAACCACCACATCTGCAGAACGTCTTGCTCTCATCTCGCAGAGCATCAAAGCTTATTTTGTTCAACGTGCCAAGATGAGGAACGGTCAAATAAAAGATGATATACAACAGAGCAAAACATTCTCTTCTTGAGGAGAAAGCAAATGCAAGTCTGAGAGTCAAATGTACCCTGTGAAGCACATCTGGATGCTAAGCAGAAACTACTATCATCTCTCATCTGCTTTCAAGAGTGCTAACGTATTCCGATTCAGAAAATGATGCTGTTCCTCTCTCGCGTATCTTTCCAAGAGATAAGGAACTACCGTGTGCCAGCAAATACTGTCCACCTTTACGCTAAATGGAAAGTTACGGAGTGCTCTTTCAGATGCTGCAGAAACACAATTTTTCGCCAAGGTAGAAATTACCTCCAAGTGAAGCCCTCTATTAAATACCGGCCGAGGCATTTTTCCCACGCGAGTTTTCGTGCCGGGGTCCAGGACGCCGTGCGGCATCCCACACTTTTTGTACGACAAACGCGTGGGGGGGGGGGGGGGGGGCTGCCCCGAGCCGGGGCGTCCCAGTATTCTGTGTTTTATTGCCCGTGGACGTGACACCTGCCCTCCCGGCGGCTGCAGCGCACCTTAAGCAGCTTTACGTGAGAATGACTTCACCTGCCACAAAAATGCAGCCATTGCTGGGGTGGGACACCGCCGCCGTGAAACAGGGTGCCACATGACGTAAGAGATGATGCCAGAAAATTAAAAAGGCACCTCCCGTACCTGTACCGCGGGGCCACGGCCTGCCCGCGACCGCGACCGCTCGGCCGCCGCCGGGCCCCGGGGAGGTCAGGGGCCGCGGCCCCGAGCCGGGCTCCGCGCCGGGCCGGGGAAGGGGCGCGGGAGCCGGCCCCGGCGGGGCGGCAGAGGGGAGGCGCGGAGGCCCGGGGCCGGCGGAGCGGCGCCCCGGCCCGGGCGAGCGCCTTTGTTCACGGCCGGGCGCCGCGCACAAAGGGGCAGCCGCGCTCACCTGAGTGCGGGGCCGGGCCGGCCCCGGCGGTCCTGCGGCACGGGCGGCGGCGGCGGGCGGGCGCGCTGAGCGCGGGCGGGCGGGCGAGCCGAGCGGAGCCGAGCGGAGCCGAGCCGAGCGGCCGCCTCCTCCGTCGTGACTCACCGCGGCGGCCCAAGGCGGGCGGGCGGGCGGGAGGCAGGGCGGGAGGGAGGTGCCTGGGCGGCTCCGGGGGAGGGACCCGCCGCGTCCCGGCGCCCAGGGCAGCGGCGGCGCCGCAGGCACCACCCGCCAGCCGGCCGGGAGGAAGGGGCGGGGCCGAGCCGCCGAGGGGCGGGGCGCGCCGGGAAGGGGCGGGGCCCGCCGGGGAAGGGGCGGGGCCGGCGCGCCGCCCGCAGGCAGGAGCAGGCGGGGGAGGGCCGGGCCGAGGCGCGCCGCGCCCAGGCGGGAGCCGCCGCCGCGGGAGCGGAGGGCGAAGGCCGCGCCGCCGCGGGGTCCCCTTTTGCCGGGAGCCCTCGGCACAGCTCCCCGGGGGCCGCGGGAGGGCAGCCAGGTCCGGCCGAGCGGCAAACCGGCGGCGGTCATGGGCTACCACCCCCCCGCCCTATCGCCACGGGCTGCGGCGACAGAGCTTCTCCGTCGGGATAGGTGACGTACGGGAGGCTGGCGGCAGAGGGGGGCAGGCAGGCGAGTTCCTGGTATTAGCCATGTGCTTACCTTGAGAAACATCCTTTGAGTCAGACACTGAAATTACGTGGTGCCGAGCGTCTCCGTGACCTCATGCGAAATTCGCCTCTAGCTGTCCTGTTCAGCGGGGCAAGGCTGAGGAGCACTTCTGCGGTAGTGCCGTGTTAGACAGATCACATTAACGTTAAAACAGGTTACGTGACCACTTTCCCGTAATACTATGCTAAGAAAGTTAAAGACGCTGCAAAAATCAGTACAGCTTAATTCAAGCTAATTCAGCAAATACAGAAATTGCCATCTTGCGACAACCTCCAACGAGAATGAATATCCATTTGGTCATACAAGCGCTCAAAAATAAAGTAATCCTTCCCCTAGATAGACTGAAGCAGAGTAAAACCACAGTGAACACAAAGAGAAATTAAAAAAAAAAAAAAAAGACAGAAGCCATCAAAGGTTCATCAGCCCTGCCATCACCAATATGCATTCTGGTTTCCCACTAGGCTTAACAGTGATGCTGCTTACCTAAAATACGCATTGGTGGGGTCAGCAAGGTAAGTATAAAATTCCTGAAGATGAAAATGCTTTGTGTACTAAGCGTTATCTAATAAAATGCATCTGGTTTACACTTGGTATTTAACTTAATTGCATAAAAACAGTCACAGTAATGAAATAGGTGGCACTTCCTTTAACAGCTTGCCACTTAACGACATCAAAGCCCAATGCCACTGAAATCCATACCCCACTGCCAGTTAATGAAGGTCTTAACATGAAAGCCTATGCAAAGAGCAAAACCAAGCTGCTGACAGGAACAGGAATGGTGCAAATATGCTGGGATCCGAGATCACTAGCACATACCCACAGCACAGCAGGCAGTAATGATTATTAATTATTTAAGACAAGAACATAAGAGCTCCAGCATAAGCTGAAAAAAATATGCAGAAGCATTGCTCTGGGATCCTCCAGTTGGATTACTGTTAATTAGCACAGTACATGAGTCTGAGGGAAAGATCTAAAAGCATCTTATGCTAGTAGGAGCGTATAATTAAGCCATCATTTGCATCTTTGCAATAGTATGAATTTTCTTACTGATAACATCATGGGCAAAACACCATTTTATGACTAAGTATTGTCTAGCTCTCCTAATTTAGCTGGCTGACTGTACAACAGCGTAATGCAATATTACATAGTATCAATTTAACATCCTGCATTTATTTAGGAAGGGTTTTAGCAGAGAGAGATACCATAAGGGTTCCTCTACCTTTGGAGAATTTTAAGATTTATTTTCTTAAAACGCTGAGTCTGAATCAGCTTCTGCCCCATCTTAGTTTGTTACCATCAAGCTTACTGAGATTTTTAGCTATCAAGCAAGGTGACATCTTACCATTATAGTAGTCACTTGTATCATCGTAAGACATGATGGATGCTCAAGGGACCTCTTAACTCCTAGTTCCGCAACAGATTTAGCAGAATATTGTCCATGTCTCATGGGAATGCACAGACCTTCACAAAGTAAACAGAAGATACTAGTGCACTGGACTTGATCAAATCTATTATCTTACCAATCATCACGCTACTTGCCCCAGCCACAAAATGGGAAGAATACAGCTTATCAGCAGCAGGGGAACGTTAGGAAGTTGAATTATCTAAAGGTTAAGTCTTTCTAACATTTTTTACAAGTATTGTGTAAAGATTAGATTTTTGTAAAATAATATCCAACAGATTAAATGGATTTTTCTTTTCAATAGCTTCTAATCTCTTTTGTTTAATGAGGCTGCTGTTTGTTCTAGTTAGCCAAAACTTCATGAAACCTCCTCTGAATCCCTGCTTGACTCACAAAAATTCTCTCAATTCACTCTGTCCTTCTATGATCTCCAATTCTTTCTTAATCAGCTCTGAAATTCATTTAGGATTCCTTCACAGTACAGCTGTTTCCACCCTCCAAGTCCTTGTGTATTTGTTGGCATCTCCCTCTCATTAAGAGCTTCCAGCAGCATCTGTACACACAAGCCCTGCTTTCATTATCCATCCGATTTAACCACATGCAACAATAATGAGAACTGTTTCTCTCGAAGATGTGTATGGTACCCAATGAGGGAATTGTTTTAGTCTGGAATCTTTTTTCTTTTGGTAATCTTTTATATACATCAAAATCATGCTCTGATGCAGAAACAGTACAGTGTTTCCTGAAAATTAAATGCAGTTCAACCAATTAACTCTTTGCGTATCTGGGACATTATAATAAATGATGTAGGGTCACAACAGTCAGTTGAAATTTCCATGACTAGAGGCAAGCACAACATGTGTAGATTAGAGTATACTAGAAAATTAAAGAAATAGTTCAGCTGCCTTAGTTACAATATTTAATGTTTCTACAGACTGTGCAGTGAGGAGGTATGCAGAGGTATTTTAGAGGGATGGACAAAAAAGGCCTTTAGTGTAAAAAAGGCTATGACAATCTTTTGGGTTTTTTAATCCAGACGTTGTTTGTATGGTAAGAGACCTTCTCAGCTGCATATTTTATTCAAACCCACAAGCGTTCCGAGATGAAATTTGGTATTTACAAAGTTGCAAAGCACACTCTTTTACAACAACATTACAGAACTTAATTTCAACCTTCACCTTACAAAGATATTAACTGAACAATCAAAAGAAGAACTATTTACCCAGACATTAACACTTCTGTCCACAGGATCTGCAGGTGGTTCTGCCTGACGGTTTTCAGTACATCTGCGATTATTACCAACCCATTTTTGGAGGCATGTCGAAAACATGATCCTAAATATTATCAAGCAGCAAACTATTATGATAGCAAGATCAAAAGAGATGTCCATGATTAGAGCTTATTTTAAAAAGAAACCTGCTATTAAATATATCATGAACACATTACTGAGTTAAATTACAGTAGATATTTCAGTGCATGATACAGCAACGCCTTACATATAGTTATATCCACTAACCTTATGTCTGCATTTCCTCTTTTAAGACCTTATTTTAGAGACTACTTATTCTGAAATATTTTTATTTATCCTGTCAGATAGTGTCAGATACTTTAGGCCATCTTTTCAGATGCTCTGAACATCAGCAGCTCCTGCTTGACTGAGGTGGGAAGCTTGGATATTTAAAAGTTATGGGAGAGAAACCTTGGGCAACATAAACTCCAGTTAATTCTCCCCTCTCTGTCACAGGTGTAAAACCCTATTTAAGTAAAGTTAAAAAACGCCTACAACCTCATAGCAAGACAAGGTGTCACATTTTCCATGACTTCTAAAGAAAAACTCCAATATGAGCACTCCTATTCCTCTCTCGGGTAGCTAAGCAGACAGAACTGAAATAAGAGTTTATTTCCCTAATAGAAAAGACTTCCCCAGAACTCTGTGAAGATAATTTAAAAATGATGGAAGGGGGGGAAACTGGACAATGCCTGCAGGCCGACTTTTATTTCTTTACAATGTAAAAATTGCATTTGTCCTTATATAGGAAGGGAATGGCCATACTGGAAACAAAACCAAACAGTTATTTTTAATTTGCCTACCATTTCAGCCACTAATGATACAGCCTTAAATGCCTGGTCAGTAGGGTATCATTAATACAGAAATCTCTATCAGAATTAATTCGATTTTAACAGGCAAGGTTACATGATGAACTAAGGGATTTCTTAAGATATCTTGTATTTTTCCTTTAAGACAAAGGTAATTTGCTACTTTTCCATTTGAGATCAAAGAAGGGAAATAATACAAGGAGACAAAGACAGAAGAGAGAGCATTTGAAGCTTCAATTTTCTAACACTTTTTGTTTTAGATCAGTACAATCACTAGATTCACCTTCTAGAGAAAGAAGATTTTAAAAGGGAAGTTATATATGGCCAAAAAGAACTCTGGGCAACTTTGCTGATGTGTTTAAAGCTACTGTACTTTATAATTCTTATTTCAGAAGTAAAATGATAAACAAAAAACAAAGCACTTTTAAACTTCAAAGCAATGTATGATCAATAACAACTTCATAGCACTTGATATTCAAGTATCCTAATCTGTATTTTACTCCAGGAGAGAAAGATGTATAGAGAATAAGTGATCTGCTTGGGTCTAGCGCTGAAGCGGGGATGGAACTCAAACATCACAAGCTTGTATATTAAACAACAAAAACATGCTTTCATTTAGGAGTTGTTCTTTTGTTACCAGTTTTTATTTGAGCAAATGATTATTATGATAAATAGATTATGGACTTTTTTCTAGCCCCTGCAGAAACATTTGAGGTACTAGTGGAGGTACATCCCAGGATTATTTGGAAAAATATTTAGCACAGCACACCAATTAACTTACTATGCCTCTGAAATTAATCTTACCACTTCAAGTAGCTTACTTCAGAACTATTTGCTAGGGTCAACATATGAATAGCTTCATACTGGCAACAGCTTCCTTGTTAAATTACATTTAGAGTCAGGGCATTCTGCAGGACATATCCAGCCTCTGGGTTACAGCTCTGCTTTCTGACCTTTCACAACTTTTGAGAAGGCAAGTCTGGCCTGGCATACTGAATCTTGCAATAATATTGGTCACTGATCTCAGTCTCATCTTTGTCCATCTAAATCATGAGAGATCTTGTCAAGAGCAAAAGGATAAAAAAGGTTAAAAAAGATAGTCAGTCAAGGATAAATTTAATAGGAATTTTACAACTGCCTGCAGTACAGAAACTTTGAAAAAATCTTGAAATATTTGCAAATCCATTAAAAAAAGAGTTTCTCCTGGAAACATACACCTCTCAAACTACAAGGAAAAAGATTTCCCTATCGTACTGTAAACTTACTGTGATCTGTGGGGGTGCTGAGAGATTTAATTTACATACTAATGCTGCAAGCAGGTTGGGGGATGTGGAGGGAGAAGAGTTACTTAGCACCAGTAATGAGCAGAAAGGAAAAGAAGGCAGCTACAGTCCCCATGGACTGTTTTGTTTTCAATAATTTTAGACTGTCTAATAACGCCTTTTAATAAGCTGCTCCCAGCTATAAAGCTGCAATCAGCCTTTGTCAGAGAACATAATACTGCCCCAGACAGGAAAATAGTTCTCATATAATGGACAAAAGACCCCATCTAAATAAAAGCTTCTTAAAAAAAAAGAAAGGAGAAAAAAGTTCCATCAGTGAAAGACATAAATTATGCTGTCTATACTGTGTATCCTTTCATTTCTAAAATACTAGATTTCAAAAGGATATCTATTAAAGTAAAATACATTGTAAAAAACACATTTTCTGGTTTACTCTACTCCAGTCCTAGTTTACAATTAGACAAACTTGCTTATTTATAGGATATTTATGCCCTGTAAGTGCAATCTAAATTATGACCGATCATGTTAATTTTCTGATTATTGTCTACGCTACACACTTAGTCTCTCAGTGACTACTATGTGACGCTGAGATTAACATTGCAATAGGCTATCCAAATTTAAGACTATTTCCACTCCACTCACTCAATTCAATGGCAGTTCTTACTGAAGCTCAAGTCTAGCTATAAAAGCCTACAATATATATCTGATAGGTAAAACACAGATATTCGACTCCGTTAAACATAGGATTCCTCAAAACAGCTGGTCACCTTCACTGCTGACAAACGCAAGTTCAACTCTACTGTTGCCAAAAACAGCTGTGCCACCATAAACTGGAACTGAATCTACCCAACATTTGGGTTTAAAACTTGGTTTATAAACCATTACTAAGTCTAAAAGAATTCAGTATCATCCTTTTAGTACATGTATTTCTTAACTTTTATAATTCAAAGCACTAAAAAGATGGAAACAAGACCACTTTTTTCCTAGGAATTCTTCTGAGATGGCAGTTACCACATTTTACAGATCAGTTCAGAAACATGCCTAAAACTTAAATAAGACATGTAGCCAAAGAAAAAAGATCGCAACCACTAAAACCAACGCAAAATCTGTTTGTCCTGAAAATACACCTATCACCTTAGCAATATAGGTAGACATCTCCATTTAACCTCTTTTTAATGTCATTTGCTGGAGAGTTAGCATAAACCACCATGGCATTTGGTTATTGTACTTTGCCCTCATTTAAGGAAAAATAAATTTATCACTTAGAAAAAATAGAAAATTTGTGGAGTTTAAGCAGCAAAATGGTAGCTTTCTTCTCTTGATACACTTCTGCCCCACCTTACGGGAAGGAGAACTGACTGTATCTATGACTGGCAAGTCACACTTTCTCTGAGGGGTGCCAGATAATAATAGCATGTCAACACACTCACAGCCAAATTCTCCTTTTGCCAATGAGATTTCGTAACGCTTCCTCCACTTCTGAAGCTCTCCAAAGAAAGGAAGTGCTAACTCATTGTAAAACATATAGTCCAAAGGATCCCAAACTGTCTAATGTTTGAACTCTTTTTGCACAGAAATAGAGGGTAAATTACTTCTTTTTGCATGAAGTCACTTTTTTTGCATGGTGGGTTTTTGGGGTTTTTTTTTTCATTTTTTGTTACAGCTAGAAGCTGTATACTTTAGCTAGTGGTAAAAGAAGAAAGTGAACAAGTATGAAATTCAATTAAGAAATACCTTTTTTTTGGGTTGCCAATAACATTAGATCAGTGCCTGAATATATAGCCAGGGTAGGGCAGACCTGAAATGCACATTTCTCAAGCTGAAAAAAATCTCAGTGAAATACAGGCTTCCAATCAGCTCAGCTCAGACAAAATGCTAACAAGTACTGAATTAAAGTGTGAAGCAGCTAGTACTTCAAGAACAAGATCCCTAATATTGATTTTACAAAAAAATAGCTCATCAGGAAATTAAGCACACATCTAGAGTCCCAAGTAGTTTCTCCACATTCAGAGCTAGAAATTCAACAATAGGAGATTTTAAATCCTCCTACACTCTGAGATTATTGAGGATTCTAACTCCTCTGCAGAGACACAGACCCTCCTCTCTCCACAGCACCACCATCTGATAAATAGACTGAGCAACACTTGCACCGATCACATAATGAGAGCTTTCCCCCCCCTTTCTAAACTTGTTTCTACTTGCAAGCTATTTCACGCTATCTCAGAAATACTGGGAAATAACGGTAGCATGTAGTTCTACACCCACAGCTAAAGTACAAGGTCACAGAAAAGGCTTCTCATTGCCATTTCCTAGCAATTCCAGGTCTTTCAATACACAAGGTTAAACTACTCCAGAAGCCTCCCTACAGGGCTTCCATTGTTTGTCAGTCAAGGCTAGGACACAATGGTGCTCATTCATGTGCACAGCAAACAAGCAGCTAAGGGCCAATGATCACTGTACAGTCTCATTTTGGTTCTTCTGCAAACAGTTTGTAGAAAGATGCCATTTCAAATAAACTACGTCAATTTTTCAAAGCTTCAGTGCATTCCTAGTACAAGCCCCTTAGTAGGGAGTCCAGACAAAAATTAAGACAACTTGAAAGCAACGTGAAGAATCACCCAAAAACCCAGTCTCTCATTAGGACTGCTCCTGAATAAGATCTGCTTGCTACAACCACATGCAAAAAGATTACGTTTTAATAGTTAGAGAAAGACACATTCGGAGAAGTTCAGAATAGCTGATTCTTTCCAAAGACAGTCATACCATGCTTTTGTTTTTAGAGTACCACTTAGTTTTCAGCCTCAGAGCTTATATTCCTAAGAGGTACAGACACCAAGGTTCCAAAGTGCACTTAAGGCTGTTTACTTCGTATCTTCTGGTTAAGAACCCAAGAGGTTTAGGGTTTGGGTTTTTTTGTTTTTGTTTTGCTTCTCTTTTTTTCAATGTGTTAAAAATAGAAAAAACAAACGCAATGTGACAGAAGTCCAATGCTGCTGACAACTGGAGAGACACAAGCCTCACGCACCTCTTCATTGTTTTGCCTTTTCTACTTCAAAACTTGCTAGAGCAAAAACTTTGTCTCCTGATCCTATGAGAGGAAAAAACATTTTCAGTATTAGTAGAAATTGTGAATTTCCTTATATACAATTTAAATCAAGCAAAACATTTGACATCAAAAGAAATCAAACCTACATTTTGAAAACTAGAACACTTGAGCTAATTTAAAAATAAATAAAATAAGAAAAAGAAAAAAAAGGAGACTTACTGGCTTGACAGGTCTGAAACCAGCCATGTTGTATTGGGTCTGGCTGGGATGGAGTTACCTTTCCCCATAGCAGCTCTCGCAGTGCTGTGCTTTGTATCTGTAGCTAGCATGGTGTTGGTAACACACCGATGTTACGGCTAATGCTGAGCAAAAAGATTGGGATGGGACATAGCCAGGACAGCTGACCCAAACTGCCCAGATGGATAGTCCATGCCATATGACACCATGCTCAGCAATAAAAGCTAGGAGAAAGTAGGAGGTGGGGCATTTGTTATTAAGGCATTTGTCTTCTGAAGGAACTGCTACACATACCGTGGCCCTGCTTCCCAGAAAGTGGTTGGACATTGCCTGCTGATGGGAAGTAGAGGATAAATCTTTTTGTTTTCATTTGCTTCTGTGCACAGCCTTTGCTTTTCTTTACTAAACTGCCTTTATCTCAACCCATGAGTTTTTAATTTTATTTTCTCCTCCTGTCCTGCCGAGGAGGGGAATGAGAGAGCGGCTTGGTGGGCACCTGGTAGCCAGCCAAGGTCAAGCCACCACAAGCACAGACTGCTTCTAACAAAGTTCCCTTTTGTTCAAAAGGGTTCTCACCTTGCTTACACTCTCAGGAAGAGGAGTACTGAAAGGTAGGTCACAGAGAGAGTTTATTTGTACCCTGACCTAGTCTGCACATTCCTGCCATTCATAGTTCTTTCATCACAATTCTAACTGTAACGCTGGAATGAACTGTTGTGCTTATTTAATGCATATTATAACTGAACTTTTGGTCTTGTCAGTATGATTAGTTATGACAATCATGGCAAGAAGAGTTCTTTAAAGCTGTATTTTGACAATGTGCCAATAATTGCCAAATTCTCTGCATCAAGTAGAAGAAAAAGCTCTCCTGAAGAGAGTCATTAATGCAAGAAAGATCTGTATTTAACTGTAAGGGTGGTATCTCTGCTGGAAACAGACCATTCAAGCCTTCAGCATTACAGGCAACACTTGGCATTTTATGGACATTTGGCACTGGATTTATTTGCTGCATTACTTTTTCCTCATGGATAGCATATCAGAGTTTCATTGTTAATAAAACAGAAAAATGTACATCAAAATGTAATGGCACGAATCTTTTGTTTGTATTTTCTCTTTCATAGGGGAATCACAGGTGTTTCTATTAATCTGTGTTCAACGAGGCAAAGAAACTGGAAGTCATGAGAACGAAAACTTACCAAGGTCAGTGGAGACTCTCTCAAACTGGCTCAGGGCTGCACCAGCATTTGCCGACAAGAACATCTCATCATCCGGAGTGAGCTAAATTCAAAAAGGCCACAACTGTGAATTTGGTAGCTTAACTGTGCATATTCCCACCATTGTAATTCCCACCATCTACATGGGCACATACATTAACTATGACAGGTTACGGCAATTGTCAGTTTGCAGTTTTTAAGTGGCAGTGTTATCTAACATTAAAAGCCAAAGTAAAAATGCAAGCTACTCCCTTTACCACTGAATTTTTTCTCAATGGCACCTGTCAGCCCATGAAGGACAGCATATGGAACACCATACACGCTGCTGCATGCACCACTAAGCTTCAAGCTGACCTCCAGTGGTAATTTTTCATGAAAACATCACACTGTACCTCTGTACCAAAACTATGCAAAGGATGTAAATTATTTTTTTGTTATGTGGTCAACAGAGTAATGAGCCAAGATCTAAGCTCGCTTCCTATCATCTACTGAGAAAACTGAGAATACGAAGTCACTACCAGCTTTGACCATGTTAAGAGTCAATGACCTAGAAATGGTTCTCTTCCTTTCAAGTGACATTTGCACATGTATATTTTGCTTTTATGTATGTGCTCTGATGCCTAGTGACAGATGCCCATAAAATATTTACAATAATGAAGTAGTAACCTACATTTGGAAGGTTCAGATATTCTAAGTTAAAACTCACTCATTTAAGTAGCTGCAGATATATACCCTCACTAAAACAAAGCATAAGTGTGTCGAACTGTCCACAGTGTTTGCATCAGTTTGTTTATTAAAAATATAAAAATCAGGTACAGGCATTCAGAATGATGTTGGAATGCAGGAAAAAGTATGTTATGTGCCTTTGCGGTGCTTTGTAAGCAAGCATCTAACTACTTAGCATTTTGCAGTATTGTGCAGACAAACATGTAATATTTACCATCATTTTTCACATTCAGAACAGATGTGAAACTACTAGCCTAGCAAGTCCTCTGTGAAGTAGGCTACTGATCATTTTAAAAGATAAAGAGGTTATGTCGAAGTGCGGTGAAGTGGCTTGTCTGAAGTGATCCAAGGAACTCATGCCGGGAGGATTAGATATCTTCATGCATTCAGTTCACAATCTTAACTAGCCTTTTAACCTATTTCCAAAACATTTTCTTCTCTGACAGTCAAGCAATAAAAATATTCTGAGGCAAAGCATTTGCTACTATCATCTACTTGGAATGCAGCTCCTTTAAGTACTGCACTTGATGTTTTCCATTATATTCCCTCATTTCTTAAGAAAGTTTAAGTACAGAGATACACAGCAACCCATTTTCTTCATGTACCATCAACAAAAACAAGTAACAACTTCTCCTTCTCCCTCTAGTGGTTAAACCCAGGGATTGTTCTGCTACTGATGGGCTCACTGGGGAAACAATCAGTTTCTCACTCATCTCTCCAATTTATTTATCTTACACCAAGAGGCAGGTATTATCACCAATACAAAAGTAAGTGAAGCTCAATGTATGTCAAAAGTCTTGGATAGTTCCTGCCAGGTGGATAGGTGGCAGTTAGCCAGTAAAAGACTTGTTTTGTAGCTTTTATAAATATCATCAACTTGTACCAGCTTATATGCAATTCATTCATATGACCCACCAAAGAAAGCATTTTAAAGTAGAAACAGCCTTATATAAATGTACAATACTACTCGATATATGTTCAGTAGTGAGTGCTTCAGAAAGCTTAGCATTAAAATGGAAGGACACATATACTACAAAAGCAAGCTGCATTTTATCATTTGCTCATGAATAAAAGCTGTAATTTCTTATTTTAATGATTTCAAATTCCTCTTCAGTATACAGATAGAAATCTCTATTCACCTAACTATCATACCAACACCTTACCTTCTCACCAAGCTTTCTGAGGGCAGTCAGGATTTCCACTTTCTGCTGTGTGTATAGGTCTCGTCCCAACTTCCCAACCATTAAGTCTCGGTCCATCTGTATGCCAGAGGGGAAAAGAAGTCAAAACATACAAGCTTCCCATTAGTTTCACTCAACTCAACAGAATGAGAAATGCAACAGTCTAAAAATATCATCAGAAAGCATGGTACCCACAGAAGTAAGGGACAGAGCTACCCATTATTTAAAATATGGCTGTGAAATTTTTCTGAACATTCTGCAAATACTCTTTGCGCCTAACCTTAGAATTCTTGATTTCTCCAAACTTGAATCTCTTTTAATCAAAGACTGCTATTCATTTGAAATTATGGATTCCTATACCACTGATACACACAGGAATCACATTTAATTTCACTTTATCTGGATCTCAAGTTCAGTCCAGATCTCTGAAACATCTAGTGCACTCTCCAGCCCCTCAGTACAATTACAGATTCATACTCTTCAGATTTTCTATTTGCAGTTATACTCAGTTCACTATTTGTTAATCACATTTTTGTCTTGAAGAGCAAGACAGAAGATAATTCAAGAAATACACTTTATTCCCGTTACCTCAATAAATACTTAAATCTGAACAAATTCTAAGAGAGAACTTCTCTATCTCTTTATGATGCTGCCACCAAGTTTTCTAACACACTTGGTGCTCTCCTTGCAATCATTACATATTTAAATCAGTCTAGCACAAATAAACGGCTTTTACAGTAAAACAGAAACCTTCACCTCTGCCAACCTTGTCCTCAATTGCCGTGGTTGTTTCTTTGCAAACATTCTAATTACTTCCGGAGTTTTAAATGCTTGGCTGATGGCTGCTTGTATTGCCTACAAGGAAAGAGCAAGAATGACCAGAACTAATAGCAGTCACAAGCTATAGCTGTATGACAAGTAATGAAGGCCGGAAAGCATCATTAGTATCCTCTGCATCATTTGATACAGAGAGCTTTTCTTTTTTTTTTGCATAACCACAGAATTGAGATGAAAAAAATATATGAACTTTATGCAGGGCTTGAAAAATCCACTCATTAGTGCAACTACACTGAGAAAGAGCTCTGCAACTTTTCATTACAGTCCAGGTCTTCATTTCTAATAATTTCCAACATCTTCCTAATATTAGCACATCACAAGTGGATGTGCTATGCTACCTTTATCAGTTTTAATGCCCACACTGATGATTACAGCTCTTCTAAGGGTAAGAATGTAAATGATGAGGTAAATCTCCTACTGTTATTCAAAATCCTCTATGGAGTATCAAAACTATTATGATTAAATCTCACCACAGTTATGTTTAGACAAATCATGATCTCTCTGGAAATAAAACCCTAAACCATATGGCTCAGAAGGAACAAATCATGCTCTAAATAAACATTTCAAAAGAGAGAAAATAGATCAGAAGTTTGGAAGTCAGCATAAAATAAGATTCATTCACTAAAAGAACGTAAAAGTTACACAGTTACTCCTACAGCCTTTTCATTTGGACAGGTCTGAATTTGAAACAAATCAGCAATAAGAGCACAGGAAATGCTATCTTTATGCTTTCTAACAAACAGGCATGAACTTTATTTCTCTCGATATTTATTGTCCTGGATTGTCTCTTTAATATTAATTTGTATTATTTTATGTTATTTTCTAATATTAAGGATCTGATATATTTAGTCCCTGCAGTTTCCCCCAGTTTTTTTCCTATAGTGTTATGGTTATAATTCTTCAACATTTTTTTTTCCTTTTAAAATGAAGAGACCTAACCAAGGTTTTATATGTACGCATGTATTACATAATAAAAACATTAGATACCTAGATCTAGCTTTCACATATGCCTGTCTGAAAATTATAATGAACCACTTGTATCTATTTTCTGTTTCACTGAGTCCAGGCAGAACGTGAACTATTTTTAGTAACACATCATCCTTACCAGTTGCATCCCGCTGAGCTCGTCCACCAGAGTCATATCTCCAGACATAATCTTCTTGAGGGAGTCATTGATCTCACTCAGCTGTTCTAGAGTTTCTTTTTTGGTCTCTTCATACTCATCTGCGTCCAGCTCCTCTCTAAAGAAGATCCAACAAGACACATCATTATTCATAGGATTAAACCTGAGATGTAACATGGAAAAAAGGACATCAGGGAATATCATGAAATGTGTTTCCCCAGACAGCAATGAAAACATTCACATCACTTCAGATTATTCTGCTCTAGCCCTCCTAGCTGTTATTTAGTTAATACATATGTAGTCATCTTGGTTTTGCACCACCTCCTAGCCACCTAAGCAGTTATGATGTTTGTGTGAAGTCACTCGTATTAAGAAGAACCTGACAACTACAAGATACTCAGCACTTGGTGCAGTATTTAAAAGTGTATTTTGGATCTCAACAAAAAAAAGCAGTGAGATTGTCTTGCTCAAAGCTACGGTGAATGAAATGATCTGAGAAGCCTATCTCCTCACCCAAAACCAAACAAGTCATTCAGGAATAACTGATCCTGCTGTCTAAACCTCGTCCAGTTCAAAGAACGGCACTAGCAACCCCCAGCAATTATAAATATTCTTGAAAAAAATATGTACTGCTTGGACAAGTTAGAATTATAGTCAGAGAAAACATCTCAAACCACACCGCACGTTTAAGTGCAAGTAGTGACACAGAAAAAACCCCAAACCTTCTCCTTGGTAATTCAATCTATCTCAAATTTTATTAGCCCACAAAAAAAACCTAACACAAAATCACATAAAACAGATCACACGAAAATGTCAGACGAACTAAAAAAAACCACCCAAAACAACAAACGAAACCCCAACATCCGTAATTGTAAGACAAAACAGACAAAATAAGCTATTTGCTAACTGCCATTAAAAAAGCCCATATGAAAACTGTGAATTCTGTGAACAGCTATTAGAAGTTAAAAAGTCACACTGAAATACAAAATTTCAAAGAAAACAGTAATGAGTATTTTTGCCCGCATTTTCCTCAAGAAATAGAACGATGTTAATAAAGTTGTTTTTTTAAAATAAGTTTTACTACCTAACACAACCTTCCTATTTAATTTAAAGAATATAAAGCCACAGCAAAACACAAAATAAAACAAAACAACCCACAAGGTTTTTGAAAGGTACCAATTTCTTCTGCCAACCACTTCAGAAAAATATTACCATATAAGAGGAAAGCATCTATTTTTACTACCTGCATTCCTCCAGATCTTGAAGCTGCTGCATTAATCTATCCAACTGCTCTTCCAAGTTTTGTTTTAGTTTACTGGTCTCTATTGTTCCTCTTGAAGCCATTTTCTGTTTTCACATGAAAATTTTAAGCCGTTACATGACACTCCTAAGAGAAAGAACATTTTATTGTTGTGTATCAACAACTTAAAGCTTATTTTAAAATGCTCCAAGTATCAAGAAAATTATGCAGTATCTTGAGGAAGTGTCTAATCAAAACACTTAGGAGATGCTTGCAGTGGAAATACAGAAATGTTAGGCTGGCTCTACGGGATCGTTGTCTTTGTAGCAAAAGGCAGCTCCCCAAGGTAATAACTCAAACAGCCACGGCACAGAAAAAGAAACACGTTTCAAACCAAGGAGCAATTACTGAAATACTGAGGCCCCGCTTGATGTAACAACAGATCCTACTCTTCAACGGCCCCTTGGGAAACTATTTAAGAGACAACAACCCGGATGCAGGTGTCTGAAGCACGCAAACACCTTAGATAGGATCGTTCGCTGTGGAAAACTAGTGCACTCTAGAGGAAACCCGTGCTTCTTCGGGCATCAAACAGGAGCAGACAGGTAGCTGACGGCAGCGATCAGTGGGATCTCCCCGGGTGACGCACCGGCTCACCAGCCCCGCACCAGCAAGTTCGCGGGTCTGCAGTAACGCCAAGGGCTCCGGCAGCCAGGCAAACAAACGCGATCCTCCCCGCCGGAAAGGTGCGAGAGAGGGCAGCGAACAGGAAGCCTGGGGGGAAGGAGAACCGAGAAGAAGGCACTTAGGCGCCATCCGAGTCCTGCCCGTCCCCGAGGCCGGGCTGCAGCCCGGCTCTTCCTCCTTCGCGCCCGCAGTTCGCGGAGGCGACCCCGCGCCAGGCCCGCTCCTGCAAGGCAGAGCCCGCACGCGGGGCAAGGAGGCCGCGACCGCCCTCCCCGCCCACCTCGGCCCCGCACGCCGCCCCTAACCGCCGCCCGGGCCCGTCGCCGCCGCCGCCATCTCACCTGAGGCAGGCCGCGGCGGGCGCCACGCCAACCGACGGAGGAGCGGGCCGCCTCCCACCGGCGCCGCTTCCGGCGCGTCCGGGCCAATGAGAGCGCGCCGCCGCCGCGCCGCCCAGTGCGGCCCCTCAGCGCGGAGCTGGCGGCGCGGCCCCGGGCGGTAAGCGCGGGCGGCGGCGGAGGGGCGGCGCGGCCGGCTCGGGGCGGCGGCGGCGGGGACCGCTGGGGGGGAGCGGCGGCGGGGGAGACTGGCGACTGGCTGGGCTGGGGCCTGATCCTGCGCCCCGTACGTTCGGGGGCCGTAGCTGCGTGCGGGCCTCTGGCGGCGTGGAGCTGTGGGGAGGCGGTTGCTGAAACGGAGGGAAAAGCGGAGCGCTTAGCGTGCGAGAGCTTCCAGCAACAGCCTACACACCGTAAATTTCGTATTTGATGGCGTTGATATCCGACAGATATATAAGCAGGTTTAAATAAATGTTTACCTCTGAAATGCAAATGAGACTGACCAAAGCATACTCACAATTACCTGCTTATCCACGGCAGTGAACAGGTTGGTTTTCAGAACCATCCCAAAACCTACTGCAGGCACACACTTTGATGGTTTTTAGTGCAAATAGGTGTCCAGTCCAGCTAAGCACTAGCGGGACTGCCATTAGGACACACTGAATATCGGTAAGGTTATGTATAAGCATGATGAGATTATATATAAGCATATGTGTAAAGGACTATGTCACAGGGCACCTCAATTTTCCTTCTGAAGCAGAAGGGAAAGTGATCCAGCATGTCCTACACTGACGGAAAATGTGACTGAAGGCCATTTTACTTTCCTTCCCCTTCATAAGTCTCTGTAGAGAGGTTTTACTAATAGTTCATTTAGTATTTGGCATAAGGTAGCATTAATTATTTTAAGACTCTTCTCGGTTTTGTGAAACTAAAGGCTTACCTGCATACAGGTCTCTCCCTCCCGTCTCTGTATAGCAGGAGCCGGGCCGCTAGTTTGGATCTTGTGGTCAAACTGCAATAATTAGAACTGTGTCAAGCAGTGCCAAATTATACGTAATTCATCAAGACTACTTATGTTATTATACAATAAGAATAGGCATAGTTCCATATACAGCTCAGGCAGGGGCTGGGCTTTAATCATCACTGGAACCTAGTCTTTTTCTCTCCTGGGATGTGCAAATTGCATAGCTTTCTCCCAAAAGTTAGTGCTATATGAAAGCCATTTCACACAAAGCATATCCCAGCTCTGATGGTGCTGTGTTGGTTATAAAGATCAAGGTAATCAGGGGGTGATACCACTTGGTCATGTCCTTCGCTCTCCACGCCAGCCATGCAGCTGTTTTCTGTGAAAACAGTGCTAGGCAGAGGATGTCAATGCACATTAGGAGACTGAGGGTATGTTCAAACTATTACATTAGATTTATATTCTCAATTTCTATGCAGATATGAAGCACTACAACGTGAGTTTATGACATAATAGTTGCCTGTTTCTGAAGATTGTAAAATGAGCTAGCAGCATCAAAAAGGACATTTGACCAACTCCAGAAAAGGCACTATATATTTTCATCTTAAAATTTTCTATTATTTTTGCCCTTGTTTTTTTTCTTTTTAAAGGAGAAAATCAAGCCTTTTCAAATTTGCAGCATGAGTCTCTTTCTTTAGAAAGTAGGGCTTTATGCATTACAAAGGCAAGCCTAACTCCTTTCCTTGCCTGTTCCCATAGTAACTCTTCCAGCTGATGCCCCTGTGAAGACTGCATTCCAAGTAACACCAAACCCTTCAAATGCTGAACTACTCTGCAGTAATAAAGAATATTTTAAAAGTTTGTGAAACTCTTGAAAGCACAGAAAAGTACTAACACTTGCAAAATGTGAAGCCTTGCAAGGCTTCCTTTTATTCAAGGGCTATTTGATGTCAGTACATAGTAGCTGTTACAAGATTTAGCTGTGATGATATCTCACCACTGTGGTGGCTGCGAACATCACTCAGCTTCTTTGTAAAGGAGACAGAATGTGAGGGTGACCTTGTGGGATTCTTCAGCCAGCGATGTTGCTGTAGAAACAATGGCAGACTATTCAGTGCTCAACACAGATGTCTCGGACGTCCCACAAACAGCAACAGCATGAGAATGGCCCATAACATATTCCGGTTTTCATTTGTTCAGGGCCAGGCTAGGGGAAACCATCTTGGCAAGCCAGAATATTCTCATGAAAGAAAAGAACACTAAGTAGCAAAAATCCATGTAGTGTGAGGAGAAAGGAAAAAGATAAGTAGTGGAATTTCCTTATTTTCACCAATTCTTAAGCAGCTTTCTGAAGCTGAAGTTCAAAATTGCAACAGTGCTGTTGTATTTTAAAAAAGGAAAAAAAATCTGGCATTTAATTGCAGCTTTTACTAAACTTTTTTTAATTCACTCTTCTTCTATCATCTGTTCCAGTGGTACATCTACCACTTACTTTCTGCAACACAAAGCAGATTGGTTGTTTTCATGTTCAGTCCATAGCACTTTCTTCCCACATACCAAGAGAAAGTAAAATGTAAATAAATACCGAATGAAGAAATGTTACCTCCCCCCCTCCAGAATTTAATACAATATAGTGCAATATAATACAATTAGTTCTATAGATTTTGCTGAAAAGACTTACTGCAACTTAGAGTAGCAGCACTGGGAACTGTCATAGGATGTTCTATTCTCCCCATAAGCACTAGAAGTAAGGAAGTTACTTATAAGTAAGTTCCCTGCAGGTGCATCTCTTGGCAGTTGATTGGCATTGGCATCTTAAAAAACTTGCAAGGTTCTAATAAAGTTTGTCCTGCCATCAGGACAAACAATCTTTCTTTATGAAGTTTTTCTGCATGAGCTGCTTTTCTTCAGAGTGGGCAGTACCCTGTCCTCTCTTTAGGCAAGCAGCCTGTTCTCAGCGATTTCATTTTTAAAGATGTTTCCTCTTGCATATAGGAGGGAATCGCAGCTGCATTGATAATACATAGGCAAGGCAAATTTGAGTTCACTTATCACATGTATCTTCTTCCTAGCACACCCGCTTTTCTCTACATCCTTGATTTCTGAAGGCCCATGGAAGAATTATCCTACTTTCTGCAACATAATGCCACTCTTGTCTCAGCTCCTTGCATTGTACCTCTATCCAGGGATAACCAGAAAGAACTAGAGGCAGTGGTTTTAATCTCTTAAAAACTGGGTTATGCGTATCACATAAACTGTGGACACATATTTAGCTAACAGTCACAAGAGCATTCCAGATGCCTTTAGAAGGCCTTGAACAGAATAAACAAGAAGACAAAAAAAGAAAGATGCCAATTAGAAGAACACAGGTGCGCATTCCACGATAAAGGGAACTTGGCACAAAGAACCTCAATTCGGCAGTTTGTCTTGACCAATTAGACTGAGACAAGTTTCGCATGTTTTAGTTGATATAACCAATTATGTCCTATGTTTATGCACGTGTACAGAGTTAGTATAACCACTTATATCTTATGTTTATATGCGTGTACAGTGTCGATATAACCAATCATATTTTATGCTTGTGCGTGTGGACACTATATGCTTGCATGCAGCAACCAATCAAAGCTTTTAAGGAACTTAAAAGAATTGTATAAGAATGATCAGCTGTGCTCAAAAAACTGGCGACTCTGATCATCATATCGGTGTCCTGTCGTCCGTTCCCGCATGGAATTTCGCAACAATGAACAATCACAGGCCAAATGTTTGATGGAAGGAAAATACAGTGTTCAATTTGATCTTGAAATGTTCTGCTTATTGGCAGCACAAGTAAGTAGGAATAACTATCTTTTAATCTGGTCTCTTCTTGTAGTGCCTGGTAACTAGCACCAACACTCTCCACTTGGCTCTGTAGCTGTGAGGAATGGCTATGGAAGGTCCTGACAAGAAGACTGAAGTAGTACTGCTGGCCTGTGGGTCCTTCAATCCCATTACCAACATGCATCTAAGGCTATTTGAGCTGGCTAAAGACTACCTTCATGAAACGGGTAGGACAGTAATCTATATCATTCAGAACAGCTCTGATAACTAGAACCTTAAATGTTAAGGTGAATATTTTGTGTATATGAATGCCTGTTTGACAGTGACAGATATTTTTGGAAATACTAATTCTATATTGATGCTAGTATGCGTGCATGTATCATACAAAATCATGTAGGCCAAATACATGAGATAACAGTCTTATATATGTGTTGCTTATTACTAATTTTAATGAGCTAAAGCATGAGTTTAATAGTTTTATCTTTCTAATAGATCTTACTAAATCTTTAATTGTGCTGCCTTGCACATGGCAGAAGTGTACAGTACTTTTCCACTCAGCTAGCTATCAGAGCTGGCATTGGTGTTCTTAGAGATTGCAGTGAATAATGGTTATGTAATAGTTTAAATACAATATAGTGGAAGTAACATCTGCTCAACCACTTTTCATGTTATTGTGTGATGTGTTTTTTTTCCACAGGAAAATACAAAGTAATCAAAGGAATAATTTCACCAGTAGGTGATGCATATAAGAAGAAAGGTCTGATCAGTGCGAACCACCGAGTAACTATGGCAAAACTAGCTACAAAAAACTCAGATTGGGTGGAAGTTGATGATTGGGAAAGCAGCCAGAGTGAGTGGTTGGAAACACTAAAAGTTTTAAGGTATTCTTCAGCCAAATCCTAAAAAGTCTCAAGAACCTATAGAAGGATAAGGAATGGTGTTAGCTCTAACAAGTTAGAATAATAGTAGGCTAACCCCAAATCATACGAATAGACTCAGTGAATTCAGAAGTACTATTTATACGAGCATTGTAAATGAAAGATTGCACCATTAGTCCTAAATGTACAAAAAATGAGCCTGCGAACAATTTTTAAGATATATTGTTTCTTAGGTTTTATTCAATTTTTGTGCTGAAAAGGTATTCATGAGGAAGGACAAGAGACTAGAGTAGGGTAGACACATGCTACACAAGCTTCCCTCATTAGATTCTGATTGTGCTATGCTGCCCATTTGTGTATTTAAAGGCTGGCATGAGAATTGCCTGAAGGAATATCTTCTTTTAAGTTTTATAGTTTTTATTCTTTTAGTCACTGGAGCCTCACTGAGGTTCTTCTTTTTAAAACAATTTTTTATAAAAAAGAGACAAACCAACTTTGTAGTTGTTGCTTTGAAATCTTTGCACTTTGACTGTCTTATGATGTCTTATGACCCAGCTCTCACAAGTTCCTGTTCCAGCAGATCAGTTCTTGGATGGATTGTCTGTGAAAGTACTGCAGGAGGAAGTGGTGATAGATTATTTAGTAGGCCATACTCTTCCCTATATTCTCCTACATCTTTAAAATACCTAAAATACATCTGTTTTACAGGTACCATCATCAAAAGCTCTTATCTCCTGATCCCACTAATAGTCTGCAGAATGCTATACCTTTAACAAAGCCAGGACGGAAGAGGAAACAGGAACCAAATAGGCATGACCCCGTTAAAAAGAAAAATCAGAGTCCAGATATAAAAAGTTAAGTCTGTTTGCCAATTAAATGCTTAACAATACTTGCTATTTCAAAGGAATTCTGTTGATGAGTAACATTTTTCTATGCTAGTTCTTGGTTCTGATTTCACTGAATAAGTTTATTCCCTTAGATCCCACAGTGTAAAGCAGTAGGCTTCGTAACAAGAGGACTGTAAGAGTAAAATATATAGGACATGAAAAATACTCAAGATAATAGAAATCTGAACTGAAAAAGGTCTGAGCTATCCATTTTACCTACAGAACTTTGCTAAACTGTAGTTACAACTGAGAATTTTGGATCATATTGTAGGTTGCTGAAGAAAGAAAGAACGGACAGGATTAAGTCCTGAAATTCAAAATATATCTGCATACAGGATCATTTTAAATTGTAATTTAAAACTTCATACAACAGATGTAGCTTGGCTTTGTAATTTTAGATAGCATTTATTTTGCTATTGCTTTTAGATCTCAATTTTAGTTATTTAGCTTAACATGTACAATTATATGTATTCATATAGAATTTGAACAGCCTTGTATAATGACCATCTTAATCCTTTATATTAGCAAATCTTGACTTTTGCCTGACTTCTTCCCTTGAACCTTTCCAAATTCTACTGTTTAAAGTAACTGTATTCAAAGAAAAGACCAACAGCATCAGGCAGGCTTTTTTCATATTGTGTTGACAGATGTTTTAGTACATTCCTACCACCCACCCTGTGACATTACTGGAAGCTGCAAATCTGTAGCACTCTCAATTTTGCTTCCATTTCTTTAAGGTGGTTTCTATCTGCATGCTTCTCGAGATTCCCTGTAAAATATAGTGTGGAAGAGAGTCCCCTGAAGACAAGTCACACAGTCCATGGGGTTTTCTTTGGTCGTATTTTCTTTCCTTTTACATAGTCCCTTCTGCCCCCTGTCCCGTAAAAGCTAGCTACTCTTCTGTAACTCTGTGGAATGTCAGATAAAGTTTTAACAGCATTACAGTATCCTTTCATACTTAGCTATTCTGGAATTTTCTCTATATTTTCTTTTACTTTGATCCTCACAGTGATTGATTCATCCCAAGGCTAAATGAGCACACTAGAGTTTATTTTCCAGTCCTTTTGAATGAAGGGACTCCCATAATCTTTTTTCAGAAAAATCCTGTATTGAAGCTACTAATTATAAAGTATATACTCTGAATCTTTTTTTAATGTCATTCCATTGTCTCATCTTAACCAAAGATAAAGAGAGGTAGCCTAGAAATTAAATGGCCCCATCAAGTTAGATAAAATCTGGTGGCCTAAACCAAGCCCTGTTTCTCACTTATTTTTCTCTTTAAGGTGTCCCACAGGTTAAACTGCTTTGTGGAAGTGACATGCTGGAATCTTTTGGGATCCCCAATCTGTGGAAGTTGGAGGACATCACTGAAATTGTGGAAAATCATGGCCTTGTATGCATCAGCAGGGCTGGAAACAGCGTTCAGAAATTCATCTATGAATCTGATATTTTGTGGAGACATAAGAATAACATTCACCTTGTGGAAGAATGGATCACAAATGACATTTCCTCCACCAAGATTAGGAGAGCACTGCGGAGGGGCCAGAGCATTCGTTACCTAGTGCCTGATGTAGTTCAAGCATACATAGAAAAGAATAATCTGTATAGTCCAGAGAGTGAAGACAGGAATGCTGGGGTTGTCTTGGCTCCCTTACAGAAACATGCAAGTGATTCCAAGAACTAACAGGCACTATACAACTAACTTACTTTCTGCTGTTAATAAAGCTACAGTTCAGTATGGGAAAATGTGATTTTTAGCGGTTGTTTTTTTGTTTGTTTGTTTTTTTAAAGTAACTAGTGGGCTAATTCTGTCGCTTTAGTACATCTGTAGTTGCTGTTGAGGTTTGGTGCACTCAATAATTGGACCTAAACAATCTTTTTTAAATCAAATAGTAAGATTTTCACATTTAAACATTTTGTCACAGTGCAGTGAACTAAGTATAAGAATTCACACTTGCATATGAGAATTACAAATTAACAAACAAAACAAATGAAAATGTTCTAATTAGTTTTAACTCAGACTGCTGAATGCTATTTATAAAATACTAACACAAATATTTTTAATAACTTAAGGTCTCTTAACAGACAAAGCAACTTAATTTCAAAATGTACCACTTACTGATAGGAAATCTATGTAATTCATTTTTTTAAAAATTGCCAACATGGGGTGCACCTCAAAGAAATTATTTAGCTCTATCCTGGAAGGGAAAAATTTACTGCTGGCTGAAGTGGTGCTAGATACACCATGCTTTTAGCTGCCTGCCTTTCAAGTATGCAGCCTGTTTGTCTGCTATCATGCAATTTGCTCCCAGAAATGCCTTGTGCTTTACTTTTTCATTCATGTTTCCAGAGCTGTGTGTTAAGCTCAGCACTGCTTCTCATGGAAGGACAGACCTACTTCAGAAACTGGTTTACAGCCATCGATTTAATGGATAGAAATTAATAATAGTGTCATTGCACTGATTCTCAGACAGTTGTCCCTTTATTTCAAATAATAAATAAGCATTTACTTTTGAGCCAAATGTATATAGCTGGAATTGTTTTCTGTGACTGGAGTTGAGAAGAAATGGTAGGATATTAAGACTGTATATAAGTGAAATGTTTTGCTTTGCTAGAAATCTGGTTTTGAATCTAATAGTATATTGTCTGTATTATGTGAATATAAACTAGAAAGGCACTGTGAATGTCATGGTGATAGAATTCTACCTCCCTTTATTTGCCATCATCCCATTTTTGTTTGGATGTGCCTTATTAAAAACGCAAAGGTTTCTAAGACGCTACCTAATGGGTCAATAGCTTTTTCATACAGTCTCCACAAGATGACTCTGTTCACGTTTTTCAGATCAACAAATCCAGCAGAATGTGAGACTCTCAGGGCAGGAAACCTAGATGCTGTTGGGCAAGTCTAGAACCAGACATGTTCCAGGATCACAACTGTGACAACCCGCCATCTTCCTTCCCTGGGCAGGGGATCCTCAAAGAGCTGAGGCAGAGGTCTAGGCTTCCCTCGGAGCTTAGGTGGAGTCTGGAAGCCAGAAGCCAAACATAGAACATCACGGGTGGCCCTAGGGCCTGCAAACCTCATATAAAACCCAGCAGGTGAGTCGAGACACTATTGGGAAAACCTGTAACCTGCAGTGGAGCTAGCATTGGCTATGCAAACTTGGACCCCTACATGAAATTCTGCAATTACCATACACTAGAACATCTGTGTTCTACTAGGTCCAGTCTGTACAGGTGGCTGTCTACAGAGAATCTACAAGGACATTAGTGTAATAAAATCAAGTCACAACTTAGAAGTGCATCTGTAACTGCACTGTGACAGAAAGTAGCATCAAGTATTCTTAGTTTTTTTTCTTGGCGATTCCTGCATCAAATGTCCTCAGTCTGCCATTTTTTTCCTGTAGAGCTCAGGCAAGCTAATACTGTCCTTAGATGATGAGGCTGGGTTCGTTTATCATCAATAGTAATAACGGTACCGAAGGATAAATTATGGCCCCCGTGACACCTTAGCAATCAAACTGCCGTAACTGATTGAAGATAACTATATTATTGATGGTGCATAGGAAAGGACAAGATCTACTTTTCTCTTTTGCTCGCTGTCTGTCTTTATGACTGACAAGAATAGACAGCAAGAAAGATTTATTTTCAGCACTCAAGTCAACTAGTGTGCTTCTGAATAAATGGAGCAGATCTTTCTAATGGGAAAGCACCCTGTTTATGTGGTCACTTTTCAGAGTAAAATTGCACTTAAGTCTAGATTTATTCTAAATAATGATGCTGGTGTGTGTTGGTGTACTTTGTGTAATTCTAGAGAAACTGCGCATTCAATAGGATGTTTTATAAAGCTTTGGTCTTCAAACAGCTATATTTCACTGGGTTTTAACGTAGTTATGTGTGATGGGTCTTTCAATAAAATAAATTGCACGTGATATGCTATTTTTAGTCATCCTGTTATTAACCAAATGTGATGTCTGATGGCAGCACGATTGTTAAGTAGGTAGAATGATGTCTGTACAGTTCTGTCTATACAAAACAGAACATTGTTCAAAAATTACACTGACTGCTGAATATGAATGTTTTGTTTTACTAGTGGGATCCAGAAACCTGCCTGTTACAACACTAGAAGTAACTGCACACTGACAATCTACTGTTACAATCAGTTATAAATATCAGCATCGCAGTGATGTGACATATTCAAAAATGTTAGACAGGTATAACTTTCAAGAGTGGACTAGACCTAAAAGAGAATCTATATACTTGAAAATATAAGGTTTGTGAATAATGCAGTTCACTGAACTTTATAAGAGAGTTATAATGCATTCACAGATGTTCTATAAACAAAAATGAGGCTTGCTTTTTTTTTTTACATCACTGCATTTGGTTCTGCTCTATTAAAAGAACATAGGGCCCTTTCACTGCACATATAATTCAGGCTCAAAATATTTTATAAATACTGCAACAGCAGCAGGATCCACTTTATCTACTTCTGTAACGAGGCCACATCCTTAATGGAATGTATTAGATGCTCAATGCTGCACAGCAATTAAGACAGAAATGGAAAAAAATTCTTTCCACAAAAAGAAAATCGGGAATTTGTAAGGGAGAAAGAAATGAACCATCATAGGATGTGGCCAGGGGACTTGGCGGTTCTTACAAAAAGTTCCACAGGCAATTCTTTGGCTGAGCCTTGAAATAGTACCCCTAGTACCCTTTATAAGTCTTAGTTTGAGATGAAGTACTGATTTACAGAAAGAAGCACCACATCCCAGACAATCTGCATAATCTTCATTTTCAATTAAAATGTTGTATCCAGGCTCTTACACAGGACTTATCCAAGTACTGACTTCCCTTCACTTAGAAGAGTCAGTAGTATTTCAACAGTGCTTTACTACCATAGCCTTGTACTAAGAAATTATGGGTGAAATGTTACTATTTGAGTCCAGGGGAAACATGAATTGGCATTTCTCTGTGCCATTCCTAGTTTAGTATAGGTTAGAGAACAATATCCAGCTGCAAACAGGAAACAAGCTTTGACGTCTTAATTTCCTACTGGCATGATTCTGTGAGTCATATAGGTCAAACTGTCAGCTCCAAAAATGTAGTTAAAGTTCAGGGAAGCTTAATTTTCGGTGCAAAATATTATCTTTTTATTCAGCCTAAACTGAGTCAGTAAATAGGCAGATGTAGTAGCTATAGGTGAGATTCCTCATTCAAGATTCAGAATACCAAATCCCCTTTTTACTGTGGTAGCAACACAGTTAAGATTTCCCTTGCCCATCAATTTGGGGTTTTTCTTTTAACGTAGCCTTCATTGTGGTGCTCGTTGCTGTCCCATCTGACCACTTAAAATGTGGCATTAAGCTAATGCTCAAAACATATGTGTGACTTCGGGAATGAATGTTTTCCCCATTTTACCAACGAGAAAACTGAGATAAGAAGTTAGTCTAGCTCTCTTGTACTTAGCTATTCTAGAGTGCCTAGTTGTTCAGGGTTATTAAATTCATATTTCTCACTTGGTAAGTTGTAACAATAAGGCATACAGTTTGCAAAAAGTAACCAGTGATGGAGGAACTGCAAGACATTGGAGAATTATGTATCTTTTAAAGGAAATAAAATCTCACTTCCAAATTCCTAATATATCCTTTCTCTTCAAAGTCAGACATTCTTTATTTACTTTTCAAAACACATTGCAGGATCATCACTTAAGAGATTTCTTTCACTTCTTTGCTGAAGATAAAGTCCAACACTGAAGCTTTCCTGCTGCATCCTGTGCTCTACTCTCTATATGCTCTGCCACAACATAGAGCATCTAATAAAGCATCAGTGGGAATAACTTCTGGTATGATCTCTCCTCTACTATATGTGTCAAGAATAAAAAGCAAAGGGGGGAGCTACACCTTCTATATACACGAGAGTACTTTTTGGATTTGTTACTCTTGTTGGCTATTTGTAGGAGTTGAAAGTGGATTGCAAGAACAGGTATTTGTCCTCTTTCCCATCTAGGAAAACTGATAAACACAGAGCTGCAGAACTGAACAGAGCTCAGGCCTCCGGATCTGCTGTCTCATGCCTAACTACTACACAAACTTTCTGGCTGGTAAGGCATCTGAGAAAATAAAGAATTTTGTATATGTATGTTCATTTAAGTAGGACATAACTAACAACATTAAAGAAATCAGAACACAAGTAGGTAAACTGTGGCACAGCAGAGCTGTGTTGAGAGTCACATCAGAGAATAACATGTACAAAAAAGGTTTGTCTTTCACTTTTCTGTTATAACCACTAGAGAACAATGCTGCCTACTATTCACTCCAGACATAAACCAAGAAGATATAATACTAATCTCTATTACTGTGTCATAGGTACGGCTTTAAAAAATTGCTGATACACCTACAGTTTAACAGTCAATCCCTGTCTGTTCAAATAGAGCATGTATTTACAGCGGGTAGATCACTTTTTCAGCAAGTACATAGATTTCAGATCATAAAGCCACAGATCTAATATACATGCAGGGAATTTTAGTAATGACAAAATCTGTCCATGATTCCCTTTAAAGTATACAAGATGGACACAAAGGGTTTAAACCAGTTTTTGGTTTGCATTGTGACTCTTGGACTATTAACATTTGCTCCACACAAAGATTTCAGAAACTGTGAACTTTTCCCTCCAATGCAGCTGAAGCTGATCTACAAATACCCTCTCACCTATTGGCTCAGCAATAGTACCCTTCCCCTCCATCAGGAAGGCTCTGCGATGTAATCCCACCCACAGACTTCCTTATATAAGGCCTGGTTGGAAAACTACTTCTTCATTTTTGCTTTTGGGTCAGAGGTTGACTGCATTTTCCTTCCACAGTCTGGCAATGCCTGTGGATTTCAGTGGAACCTGGAACCTTATCAGCAATGACAACTTTGAAGGTTATATGGTGGCCTTAGGTAGGTGAAAATACTTGATTCTATCCTTCCCCCATAAGGGTCCTCCTGAATTTTAAGACTCTGAGCTCTTTTAAAACCTAGATATTGCTGAAGCTTTTTTTTCTCCGAAAAACAATAGAAGGATCTTTGTTTGTTGATAAACAGACAGCATTAACTATACTTTAGCCTGTCACCCAAGTGTCATTGCAGCCTTCAGGAATTTCTCAGCCTAATACCTGTTAAAAGTAGAATTTTTTTATAGCTTTCATCAGAGACAGGGAAGACTTTGCCCTGTCCACTTAATTTCTCTTGCTTTTAAGCACAAACTTATAGAACCTATGTCTCAGGTTAGTTAAATGTTAAGTAACAAAAAAAAGCACTTGGGTGCTTCCAGGCAGTTGTTTAGCTTAGTGTCATTTATCTTTAAACAGATTACAAAATACTTCTCTCATTACTGTGACTTGTTGATAAGCCTCTCTAACCATCCCTTTTCTGGAGTGCTTGAAGCTAACCTCTTACCTTGCTCAGATCTTTTAGAGAGAGAGATTAATGGTGCTTTAATGGGAAACTAAGAAAGTTCTTGGTACTTTATTAGTTTTCTTGTGCAAAGTTCATTACAGACTGTGACAGCAGGCAACCTTGTGTACAGCCTTCTCTTCTCCCTGCCTTTCCCACCCGTTCTGCTTTTTTGACTTGTGTAAACTGATGACCAGTAATGTCCCTTGTTGGTTATTGTATACACAACTAGAATAAAATCAATTTCTGGCTGTATCTAAGCTGGGTGACCTACTTAAATTGTCTAGTTGGTATCTTTAAAATGGTTCAAGAACTCTTCTCTGTTTCTAATCCTGCTGTGTTATCAACTGGAAAAAAAAGAAAGGGTGCTTCCATAATGACAATTAGTTTGAATGCTAAGTAATAGACAGTTAATGTGTTAATGTCTTCAAATGGAATAGAGAGTCTGTCAGTTCCTTGATAATAAACATTGTCCAGCTAAGTAAAGGGCTTTTTTTAATGAAATATAACTACAGTCCTTGTGAAAAATGCAATTTGTTTTCTGTATGTAATTGGGTGAACTTAGTAAAAGTAAAGGCAAAGAATCCTTTTGATGATTTACAACCTATCTTTAATTACTCCTGCTTGGTTGCCAGTATACTGAACAAAACAAGGACTGAAATAGCTATTGTAGAGCTAGAATGAAAAACTCTTCTGCCTGGTTAAGTAGAGTAAGGAAGCTAATATCCAGTCGGCTGAGTAACTAGATGGTTTTGGATAAGGACATGGCTATTGCAAGCCTAGCCCTTCCTTCAATTTACTATCTACCTCTAATGAATAGATTTGTAAGTAGCTTGTATTTATATATTCTTATAATCATGTTAAAGCTTAATGGGTATGGCCTTTACCAGTACTGAACTCAAACTCCTCTATGCTAAAATAAATTGGTAACTGTGTAAAAACACAACTGACAGATTCTGGCACTTCTGTAATGCATACAGTAATGAAGTCCCACTTCAAACACAGTCTGCATAATGAGCCATATGGTTCAACACATGGTAGCTGAAGACACCCTGTCAAGAAGATCACAACCCCAGCCTGCATAAAGTGAGAAACTTCTAGTGGTCCTATAAAATGACAGTTTTAATCTAGGTGATGAAAATAACTAAATTAATACACAGACCCGCATTTTACCCATCCACCTTCCTGAAAACGTAACTCTGAGCATGCTATTGGGATGCAATGTAATTCAGTTGCCTGCCAAATAGATGGCCTGTTCCTCTAAAGAAACAAACATTCACTAGAGAAATAGAAAAAGCACTGCTTTAAGCTCAATGTTACCAAGAACATCAGGATTCTGTTAAAGGTGACTGATCATTAGAGATAACCAGGAAATCTTTTGACAAGCGTGATGTTTTCTAGTTGCACTTAAAAAGTGTTAATAGCAAGCGGCATGTCCTGAAAACAAGCCTGAGTAATTCATTTTAGGACTACCCTTCATTTTAGTCTATTTAAGGTATAGGGTGCAAAGTTTTCTTGTTAGTTCACATAATGCCTTTCCTTTGACAAAGGATGAGAATAGGCATTAACTATTCCCTCTAGCTAAGCAGGGGGTAAGTCTGAGACCAAGCTTGGCGTGTCTGTGTGGGGGAAACCAACTCTCCCCAACTCCTAAAAGGACTCTTTTGACTCAAAGTCCTAGAAATCTTGCACAGGAATTGTGCAACAATTGAGTAAACTGGTTTCCAAAGAGTAAAATGTACAAGAACATGACTTGATCTGAGTAACCTACAGCTTTAAACAAAAAAAACCCAAACCCAAACA
Organism: Buteo buteo; assembly: GCF_964188355.1. Taxonomy (NCBI): domain Eukaryota; kingdom Metazoa; phylum Chordata; class Aves; order Accipitriformes; family Accipitridae; genus Buteo; species Buteo buteo. The sequence continues at coordinate 5,506,488 of NC_134175.1, forward strand.
ACAAAACCTTGCATGGCAGTAAGGTCAATCTATGTAAGAAATGCTTCTGGTAGTAATAAAGGTAAGTCCTGGGTGTCGGAATGGCTGGTGATAAATACAACTCTGACCTTTTTGCCTCCTGTCCAAGGTATTGACTTTGCAACACGCAAGATAGCAAAAATGCTGAAGCCTCAGAAAGTGATCAAACAAGATGGCGATTCGTTTTATATCCATACCACTAGTACATTCAGAGATTATTCGCTTCAATTCAAAATTGGAGAAGAGTTTGAAGAAGATAATAAAGGCCTGGATAACAGAAAATGCAAGGTAAGAGTGAATACATGAAATCAAGAGGCCGTGACAAAATTAAGATGCCATGATCAATCCAGCTACTTGAGCTGAAATTGTTTCAAGAATACTGTTTGTAATGCAATGCAAAGGTAGGAGCCTGAGTTACAGACAAGGAGTTTCACTTTCCCTCAGGACTAGTATTCAGGTCCCCTTTTATCCAGGAAAAAAAAGACATTGTCTGCAAGTATATTGCAGAACTGAGACAAAGAAATACAGAAACACTTTTTTGTTTCCTCTTCCACAGAGCGTGGTTACCTGGGAAAATGACAAACTTGTCTGTGTCCAGACTGGTGAGAAGAAGAACAGAGGCTGGACTCACTGGCTTGAAGGAGATGACCTCCACCTGGTATTTACTTCAGATTTCTACTAATTCTGTCTCTATATGACAAAAATAAGATCTATAATGTGGCCATGGTGTGCACAAGTCTTCTTCTAGCTCTGTAGTATTTGTAATGGATGGTACATAGGGAGCACATGCTGCTTTGATTTTAGTTTAGCTGGAACAATTTCATTGTGTCACTTTCTTGTATAGTTAAATTCGGAATGTTAAGCATAACCTATTAGCATGGCAGCAGAGTGGTGGTCAGTAGTCATGGCAAAGGATCTGTGGCCACTTTTAGAAGCAGTTCCTTTGATTACTATATACATCTATGCTCTTGTTTGTTTGTTTGTTTTTTGGTAGGAGCTTCGTTGTGAGAATCAAGTATGTAAACAGGTCTTCAAGAGAGCTTGAATATGTATACTGGTTCCTACATGGAGAGACAGCTATATACAGGAGACTATGCATCCTCATGTCCAGTGACGGCTGTATGGACAAGAACCGATTTCTTGTACCTATTAACCTAAATGGTCTGATGTTTCTGGCTCAGGAAATAAGTCTGCTGTTGCCAGTGTTAAAGATCTGATTTTTGCTAATAAATGCCCCAAACCAATCTTAAGTACCTGACTTCTGAATGTGTTTTTGGAAGAAAAAAAAACCAACCCAAAACATAAGTGCTATGGCTTGGGTCTCTAGTTAGCTAACAGTCTAAATCAAAAGAAAAGAAGTGAATATAACAACAAAAGAAGCAGACAACAAAAGATACAGATTTATTATTCAAAATGCTTCTCTTTAAGATGCAGACTAGTAGTTAACTCCACTTGCTTGTATCTTAAATGTGTAAGGTCCTATACTATGCCATAGCTGCTTTGTTCTCAAAATAATTAAGTTCAGCTTACCAGAGGAAACCAGCCTATGGTCAAATCCCAGAACAATGAAGACAGGCCTGAGTAATCCATGTAGATTCCAGTCTGCAAAATAATTGAACTCTATAAGCACATATACAGAGTGAAAACGGTGCTTCTTTAGTTAAGATTTTTTTGCATACACCTGTTCAATTAGGTTAAATGTTTTTCTTTTTGACCTTGTGTAATGTTGCATAGAGAAGTAGGTTTTATTCTAACTCATGTAAACACATTTCAGTGGTCAGATCAACTTGGTAGCTACATGTGAAATGAGTTGCTGCGTATTGTTGGTAACACTAACATTGCAGGGATCTTTTCACTAGTGGAAAGAGAGGAGTTTGATTAAATCTAGCTTAAGCTTAGTAACTTAATTACTTTCTATGAAAAAAAAAAAATTCTAAAGTAATTCCTGACATTTTAAAACATAAGTAGTACCACCTTTCTGATACTTCTTGTCAGTTCAGAATTATTGAAGCTACCCCCACAGGCAGGCAAAGTCTGTTGAAGCCCGGAGGGCTTTTTGTTAGATTGAACACCTCCCCCCCTTAATTACTAGAGTTAGGGAAATTTGGGGGACCAGCAATAAAGTGCCAGGTGTTTATTCTGTGGAGCCTGACAGTACCTTCCTTCTGGAACTGAGTAGTTTTCATTTACTTGAAAATAAAATTCCTGTTACCGTGTTATTCTAATATAAATAACAAATTCATGCAGCAGACCTATTCTGTCACATAGATCAGCAATATACAGCAACAGCCACGCAGACTTCGCTACACCACTAGATGGCACCTCTGGAACGTATTGCATCTTCAAATTGAAGAGGTTCCAAAGCAGTATCTTAAGTGTTAAATATTGCAGATACTCTCGAACCCCACAGCTTTTAAGCTGTGCCCTCCAATAAGATATGCACGAGAAGCAATACAGAAAGGCAATGATGACCTTAGGAACTCTGTTAGTATAAAGAGAGACTCCAAGTAGAAATTGGAAAAACGCAACCTTAGAAACCTGCATGACTATAAGTATAATAATTCATTAGTAAGGCTGCTATGAGGAAGTCCTTACTGTTAGGAATAGAGAAGAGTTATTACTAGCAGTGATATTGCTTTTCTTATTGCTACCTTCCTACTTCAAATTGCTGATTTGAAACCAGGTAATGCTACGCAGAACTCATTTGAGGATGCTTTGAAGATCTCGAGGATGAGAGAAGCTACTACTGACAAAACTGCTTATTCTAATTTCATTTATATGCTAACCAATTCACATGCTTTCATAAAATACAAATTAAACATCTTGAAATGCAAGGTGAAAAAAGGAAGGGAGCAGTCACATATTCTGGAAGTGGGGGGGGGGTGGGGGGAGGAAGATGACATTAAGATAGCCTTTGCCAAGAAGATACGCACTTGAACTATAGAACTGAAGGACAAGAACAAAACTCCCCAGGGAAGCACTTGAAGGGTTTTATTCAAAGGTGTTTCAGACCACTTCAATTATCTTACACTAGTGCTTTGATGGTGAAACTTTTTCATCAACCAGCCTCTGAGGTTTTTTTAGTGCAACTGCTGGCCATGTGTATTATAATGATTTTAAGGTATGCCAGCTGCATGTGGAAGTACTTCATAGATAGGTGAAGAGAAATGTGTTGGCTTCTGGATTCTACAATCAAAACAGACAATGGAAAACCAAAAGAACAGCTAGGATTCACAGTCTCTAAAACGCTTTCTCTAATGACGATATTAAAAAAAAAAAAAAGTTATACAAGTTATATATAAAAATGTAAGGAGTCCTATCACTGAATGTAGTTTGCTATTATTGTTTTTGAAAGTTGGTCTTTGTGACAGACTTATACAGACTACTTTTAAACAAAGCACATAACTCTTGCCTGACATCATCGGAAGTACTTTTGAGGTTACTAATTTTTACTCAAAAGCTTTTAAGACATAAATTTGTGTGTAGTCTCCTAATAATTTTCTTGCATACTATTCTGTGCAATGACTATATAATATAGAATAAACCAACAGTTTAGCACAAGAACAAACCAGCAAGTGAAATCATGTAAAAGCCTGTGCTTTGGATTATAGCCCCAACTCCACTGGAAAAAACAAAACCAAAAAGAAACACCAAATGAAGCACAATCTAAAAATCAAAGGTAACAATACACATATGTTCTACAAAAAGAACAGCAATATGTATTATGATTCAATTATTTACAAAAGAATTGGTTTCCCATTCTGGGCACCTTGGTTAAGTCATCAAAAACATTGGTTTTGGTCAAACACCTCTAAATCAATATAGTATGTTAAGGAAGATGTGTACTTAAACACAAGACCAAATACTGTATCTGGCTCATGCATAAAAGAAAAAAAAATCTAATCTATTTTATTGCTTTATAATTATTTGCAGTGCTTATGGAAATATGTCTTAATCCTATCCCTTTGTTCATACGGACCAGTTTGGTTCCATCTTAAGAACATCCTGTTGCCCCCTTTTATGGGATTCTTTGACTTGGTGAGTCAAACTACGCTGTACTGCGCAGAGCTGTCAGTTAAGATATTATTGACTGTTCATCCTGGGGCAAAACTCTGCTGATGCAACTCCCGTTTTTTTTTGTTCTCTTCCAAAACAGCAACTTCTCAAAACCCTTTTCTTTTTCACCTACATGTATTATAACTGATCAAACAAGCAGAGCTGGAAGTGACCATCCAATTCACTTGAAGTCAAGACAGACCCTGGCTGTTTTGTTCTCTAGCTGAGTTTAATTTTGAGGGTGAGGGAAAAGAGGAGGAAAATATGAGTATCTTCCACAAAAATACCATTTTGTGGTATAATGAAAGAACTAGGTGTGGAAAAGTTTGTGTTTTTACACCAGAAAGGAAAAAAATACCTCAGGTTCAAACTATGCTTAGAAAAGGCTAAGGCCCAGTACTCACTGGGGGCTTAGCGCCTTCATTTTCCCTCGATGCGTTACACGGATGGCAACAGTTAGACAAAAAGCCCGTCGTACTCGTCACTTGGAAGTGGGCTAACACCTCAAAGAAGCGGAGCCTGTACAGACCCGCTACAACGGCAAGACTTCAGGAGCCTAACCCCACCTTGCACCCCGACGTCCATACCTGCGGGGCTGCTCCCGCCTCCGGCCAAGCGGCGGCGCGTCTGCCGGCGGGTAGCTGCCTCCTTTCCCGCCCCGCTCCCCACCCCTCACCGACCCGCTCCTCAGCCCGCCTTCCCCGCCGTCCCGGGCCCCCTTCCCCGGCCCTCTCTCCCTCTCCTCACGGCCGCCTCCCCTCAGCCCCGCCCTCTCCCCCGTTGCCATGGCGCGCGCGGGCCGCCCCTCCCGCCCCGCCACGACGAGCCGCCGGCCCCGGCCCCGCCCCTCCCGCCCCGCCGCGCCGCGCCCCGCCCCGCCTCCCGGCCCTGCCATTGGTTCTGCGCAACGGCGGGGCCCGGCATGCCCGGCTCCCTCCGCGGCGCCGGGCGGTCTCACGTGATCCCGCCCCAAGATGGCCGCCGCCGCCCTCTTGTTTTGATGAATAATCTCTACGCGGGGCAGGGGCCGCGGCGCGGGCGGGGGCTGAGGCTGAGGGGCGCGGGTGGGCTGGGGCAGCCGGGGGAGGCGGTTTCTCCTCGGCCGCGGCGGGGCGCGGCGGTAGCTGAGGCGCGGGCGGCAGGGAGCGGGTGGGCCGGGGGCGGCGGCGGCGGCGGCGGGGCCGGCAGCCGGCGGGCGAGGCGCGGCGCGGCCGCCCCGGAGATGCCCTTGTGAGGCGCCCCCGGGGGGTAGAGGCGACAGGAGAGCGCTTCCTCGGAACTGCCCCTCGGCGGGGCGGAGGAAAGCGCCCTCCCTCCGTTCACCATTAAGAGGAAGGCGATGGAGGAGCTGAGCGCGGATGAGGTGAGTCTGTGGGCCGCGGGGCCTGAGGGGGCGGGCGGGCCCCACAGCGGGGAGAGGGCGCCGGGGCCCCACAGCGGGGAGAGGGCGCCGGGGCCGTTCCTGGGCCCTTTTCCTGACCCCGAGGAGAAACCTGGATGCGGGAAGGAGCGTTACTGAGGCGCTCTGCCTTCGCCCGGTGCCTGTGCTCGGTGGTTTTCGTGTTCCTCCGTGCTGTCCCTGACCTGCGACCCCCTGGCTGGCCGATGGGGTTGAATTGCTTCTCTCCGGGTTAATTGTTTGTTTTCTGCTTCCATCTGCCAGGTAGTCTTTGTCTGGAGGATGTCTCTTTTCTGTGTTCAACACTAGGCGCTTTATATGTTCTCTGTGTGTGACTTAAAAAAACCCCTTACTTTTTAACATCATAAAACACTTAAAATCTTGCTTTCTCAGACTCTTTGCTGAGAAGCAAGGGAGGTGTGTGTGTGATCTTGTATTTAGTATCATTTCTTCTTGAAACAGTTTGAAACAGGTTTGCCAGTTTTCCGATGCTTCCTTTGATTTACTTTTTTTAAATTTATTCAACCTCTTGCGCTTTCACTTAAGAGTTATACGTGTTATGTTGTGATTGACACACATCTGACGTGGAATAATGTGAACTGTTTCTTCCTTTTAAAGGGTGGTGTTTTCCTTTTTATTGTTTTTTTTTTTTTTTTAAATATACAGTAAGTTCTTATGTTTTGCTCATATACTGGAAGACTCCCAAATGAATCCTGTCACGGTACTGATCAGGATATAGGGAGTTTTCCACTGTCTCAATGTAATGCCCAAATCATGTACAAATTTAAATCTTCCCTCATCTCTTAAAAATAATATTTTCACATTAAAGTGTATTGTATACATATGAAGTGTATTGTGTTGGGCCAGCTGCAGCATAGGCTCATTGCTGTATTTATACTGCAGGGAAGATCAAAAGAAGTTATTTTTGTTCTGTGCCATATCTTACGGCATGATTGTAGAGCAAGGTGGCTGCTGTTGTCACTCAGATTTGTATTCCAAAAAGTTGAGATGTTTTTGATTGTGTTGTATATAATGATTGAGCAGTCCTACTGTGTTGCAGCAGGAACTAGGAGGAAATACTTCATGCTATTTACTTGATGAAGGTCCTCACACTCTATGGAAGCATTAAAAAGAGTACAATTTCCATGTTGGGGAGAGTGGGATAGGATGCTAGTGTTAATTTCTACTGTGAAAAGGGATCTCTAATTTTATAGGTGTATTTCATGAGTACTTTGTTTACATGCAATTCTTCTGATTGTTAAACTGCATCTGATTATGAGGTGTTTTGTGATTAATTTCAGAATTATTTAACCTATGTAAGCTTGTTTGTGTCACTGCTTCAGCAAATTACTGACATCATCAAAACCACTGCATCATGGAACTGAGGCTGCAGAAAATGAGTTCTCCAGTAGGGACTCATCTGCCTTTTCTGGCAAAATGTTTGTCACAAGTGACTCAAGGTTTTCCATGTCTTTCCAGTACAGTTCAGCCAGGACTAAAGCGGACTGGTCTTTTAGGTGATTGTTTGAGACAAACTTAATCTTACATCATTTTAAGAGAGTCACGCTGTCACTTTTTATCGTTAATGGATCCCTCGTTGTAAAGTTGGAGCCAAGTCTGTTATAATATTCCTTCGCATCTCCACTTTACTGTTACTTGGTGCAATGGACCCTAGATCAGAGGTGGACTGTATGGTCAAATAGCCTTCTAAAACATGTTATATATGACTTCTATCTGATTCAAACTTTATCTGGCAGTGACTGAAGGCAAAAAAACCACTTAAATAAAGCTGAAATTAATTGCAAGCCTCTTGTAGATTAGATTATCTTCTTGTATCAAACGATAATTAAGTATAACATTAACGGATTGTGACTTGAAGATACAATGGATAATGGCTTTGGGAGTATAGGATATATTTTAGTTTCAAGAAGATATTTTCCACTGGTATCAACAATGTCTCTCACTGAAATTTTCTCAGTGTTTACTTTGTTGAAGCACTAGAAGTTGTCATTCACTCCAGACTATACTAAAATCTTCAGGAGGGGAGAAAAGAAAATTCCCTTTTAATGTGTGAATTTTAGTACAAGTGATAGGTAGCACAAGATGGGAATAGGGACTGCATAGAAAAAAGCAGAATCAAGCCAAATGTGGCATAAAGTCAGAAAGAATGATGTGAACTTAGCATCTTCTAACATCTACATGATTTTTGAGTAGAGTAGTGTTTTCTGAGCATAGAACCAGACCAGTGTCACCACAAAATGAAGCATTTCTTAAACCAATTTAACACGTTCTAATGAATACAAGAAAAATAAAGCTATCCATTCAAATTACCCTTTATTGTACAGATTTGGAACTTTTCTACAGTTATGGTAGAATAAAAAATTTCCTTAGAGCCTCACTAAGCAGTTGCCACTAAAGCAGATGTGGATACAAAATTTTTTTTTAACTGAGAGTGCATGAGCCTGAGGGACCAGTCTTCCTGGTTATATCTTTATTGGTCTGCTGCAAAATTAAATAATCAGTTAACGGGCTTTAACAGGGTGCTATTTTTACATTGTTTGTTGTAGTGTCTCCAGCTAACAGCTTTTAAGTCCAGTAAGATCAAAAATGTATTTCTGAAAACTACTATTCGAAGACATTGTCCAGATGTGTCCAGCAAAAACTGTTCTAATTAAAAAACAATGTGCTTTTTCCATTCAACTGATTAGATTTTCTTTATTAACCTTTTAAACTGTATATTGTGGAGTTGTGCTCTGTAGGGAAGATGGGCATTGTTTGTTCCATAGCCTATGTAGTAATTAGTACCAAATAACTTGTCACTTAGGTAATACAATGATACCTAACAGCTTTGTCATTTGTCACGATTGCAAGTACTTATTGCTGAAATCAAGGGTTAGGTATTATTGAGGTACCCTAAACTTTCCTAAGAAGTATTTTTAAAAACTCAGCCATGTGTTTCTTCATGGCAATTTGGAGAGTCATTCAGTCTGAAATGAGAATAGGTCACTTTGAACTCCCACAATTCTAACATATGTTATTTTTGCTATGTGAAGGCAACAGGTTGGGGCCTCATTTGTGCCTAGTATTGCGCAAACAAGCTACTGTCTTCTGAGTCCCCATGTTGTGCCCTGAGCATAAAGCCTATCTTCCCTTGTCTTGATGCTGTTTAGTCTTAAGGCACACTTAGTCTTAAGTCTTCCCTTTAGTCTTAAGGGAATTAACTGGATAGAGTGTGTGCATCAGTTTTATGCTGTATTCTCAAACTTCTCTTTCAGCCTGCACCTTTGCCTTTCTAGCATAATATCTTTGTTTCTCCCCTTTTTTCTCTCTTATTTAAAACTTTCGAATCTTCAGATCAAATCTCAGATTTCTGTGATAATTTAAGTAAACTTAGAGGAACATGGCAACTCAGGGTATCTAAGAACGAAATCTGGTCCGTTAACAATTGCTAAATGTATCCTCAGTTGTGAAAGCTGTCTCTTTTAGTGGAAAAAATATTCAGAGTTTATTTATATTTTAATGTTAATTTGTTCAGCAGTAAGGAAGATAAGTATAATTTGCCTATCATCCTTAAAGGGGTAGGGAGAAATCTTGTATTAGTTTTAATTGCAGTATCTTATGTAAAAGCAGCTTGGTGTCTGTGCAGATTTCTTTGTTCCATGCCTTCTCCAGAATTTTTTTCAGGGCAGGTTACAGTCTGGGGGATTGGCCCATAAGAAACATGGGTGGTTGATGGACTAAGAGTGACAAATACAAGGCAGAAAGTTTGTCTTAGTGTCCTCCTATTTCAACAGCGATAATTGCAGCTGGTGTTGATGTAGCTTTGGCATTGATCTAGCCTAGCACTGTAGGTGAAGGAATGCTGAGTGGCACAAGTGACCTCAATTATCTGCTTGAAACTGGGAGATGGTGAAGAGAAGTTTTGTGCAGATCATACCTTGTGAGGGATGTGACCTTGATTGAGTAACTAATGTTTAACTGTATTTGAGAATAAATTGATAAATATATTTATTATTACCTATGCCTTTTTCTCCTCACATATTTACTTCCTAACATCAGATTTGGAACTAGCTAACAAGAATTAATATGAACAGTTGTGGAAAAGTTTCATAGCAATTTATTTTTCTTGCATTTTACATAATTAATCTTCATCTTTCTCCCTCAGCCACTTCTGCATATATGGGCTGTTTGTGTGTGTGTTTGTATTGTTTTTTTTCTCCATTCCTCCCTGCCATTCCTTTATCTGGAAAACATGGTTATAGATCAGTTGAATGGTAAGGAAACAGCTTTTAAAACTTCAATTCAACCCCCTAATTCAAAGAGATTTCAATTCAGCTAGGTTGTTTTACTGATAATATTTTTGGTACAGCTTTGTGAGCTATGAACACTTCATTTGACTTCAGCAACAGGTTAAATGGGTATGGGGACGTGTAGCTGACACTTTCTCAGGTACGCCTCTGAGCAGTGAGGTAGTTCTGTAGTTTTTTTCAGAGAAGCAGCTGAAAAATTAAGATGTAAGATAGAAGTGGAGAAAAATTGAAGATACTTAAAAAAAAAAATTTTTGGAGACCCTAGTATGTACAGCTTCTACTTATGGCAAAGCTAAACAATTTATGCAATAAGCTCCCCTATTTTGCTTGACAAAGAGGAGGGATTAAGATGTTCTAACCATAGCCTTTTTTTTTGTCTTCAAAAAAAAAAAGAAAAATTTCTAGCTGCCTTCCATGTTCATGTGGTGACACATGTCATGGAGGGAGATGTAGTTCCAGACACTGTTTTCCCACAGTTTTTGAAGTCTGATTTCATTTGCTCTGTTCTTCCTGTTGGAGTAGGTTTCACAGGCCATTAAATGCCTACAGTAATGTAGCATAGACATTGACTTGACACAAATCTTTTGTTCGCTCTTTCACTTGCTTGGCAGTTCTTTAGGATTATGCGCAGAAATGAAAACTGATACATTCCATGCAATGCTTGAGTATCATAATACAAAGAGAGAATAACATGAATTGTTTATTTTTGCAGGGAGTGGACACCATCAAATATGATACTTTTATTTTGTGCCAGGCCTATTTTGAGCTAAAGGTGTAAGCTTTAGGAACAGATCCTCTGAGACAGCTTGTGATAATAAATAATTTCTTTTCTGTTTTTCATTTATGCTTCAAGTGAAATTTGAAGCAGTTACAAATTATGAATTTTATAAGTTCTGTTTTGTCTATTTTATTCTCAAGTATAATATTAGTGTTATGCGGTCACATACTAATTCTAATAACTAGGTTCATAAGTTTTCTGAAGTTGGATTTTGAAGGCAGGTGCTTCTCTGTCTTACTAGTAATGTGCAAAAACTGTTTTTTAAATTCTGTGTGGTGGAATGTCTCTAGGTGATGAGAGGATGTTGTTTACTGTCTGTCTTTACTTCTCAAGATGCTTCTGTCCAGCAGTTGAGTTGCATCTTTTTAGTGTTGCAGGTTTATTTCAGATAAACTTGGACAGCAGTCTTTAATAACTTTCAACTGGATCTTCTTTAGCACGGGTGTTTTTATTAGTATTATGTGGTGTGAAATTAAGGCAAAGGTCATGTTCATATTGTCCCTTTTATCAGATTAATGCTGTTTGTTTCATCAAATGCCAAAATAAATGGGGAGGAGTGTTACAGGGTTTGAAATCGCTGAGCAGTAGAAGTTTAACTTGTCTTACGCAACCGCTTGAGGGGCAAACACGGTGTTCTCCAGTGCAAATGGTTTTCCAAGGCAGCAAATACATACTTAAAATCTAAACATCAAGGGTATTTTAGTATTGTCACGCAGAACAGAGAAATGGCAGTGAGACTCAGCTCCATGTAGCAGGTTATCAAGCAAAGTTTCTATATTTGCGGTTTCACAGGAGTGAATACCCCTGCTGTGTAGGAGTGCCAAATGGCAACAATGGGATGCGTGTGCATACGTATGTGCAAACGAACTTGTTTATTTGCTATTATTTTATTTCCTTTGTGCAGATTCGTCGAAGGCGCCTTGCTCGGTTGGCAGGTGGACCATCTTCCCAGCCTACTACACCGCTTACATCACCGCAGAGAGAGACCCCACCTGGACCACCTGTAGTAGCACCAGCCCCGGGGCCATCCCATAGTCTAGGCCTAAATGTCCATAGCATGACCCCAGCTACCTCTCCAATTGGTGCATCAGGTAGGCTGGCATGTTAGGAAAAAAAAAATATTATTGGATGTCTGCTGAAAGTTATTATGCAACTTAGTGTTTACACCGTAAACACTATTACTGGTGTTATTTCTGCTGGTACTAAAAATAATTTTCAGAAAGAAACAGCTGAAAATGATGAATGAAAGTACTTTTTGTTTTCTTTTTCCAAGTAATAAATGGTTAGATACAATTGTTTTCCAGGTATCAGTAAACTAATAGCGTTTAAAATACGGGTTACCAAAGCTTGAAGTTTGTAATACAGTTTAATATTACAAAATATTACAAAAAAGAAAGCCGATCTGTCAAGGAGACAGGAAAAAAGCCTTTTCAGTCTTGCAACACGGTTTTTCTTGATTGATTTCTAGGTACAATTTAGCAATCAGTCCCAAGTTCATTTTTGATCTTTAATTACTAGCATTTGGCACAACTAAAAATAGTAGGCTGTGACTGTGTGTTGCCAACATAAGAATAAAGTATTTGCTTTCTCCTTTGTATTACTTTGCCAATTTCACTATTTACTGGAGTGAATACAAGTAGAATATTTGCAGATGGTATTTATTTCAGAAGATACAAGCAATGCCTCATCTGCTTGCTTTGTAGAGAGGTGAAGACAGTATTCTTATATATAATACCACTTTTGACCTGAAAAAATAATAATTTTGATTTCAAGTTGGATATCTTGGAAATCAAAACAAATTGACATATTTTCCACTATTGTGATCTTTATCTGAAAACTTAAATTGTTTTGCATTTTGTGTTACTAAGAGGTTGACAAAACCCATCTCAAAATAGATGTCAACATTGTTTTAAACAGGTTTTCAATATCATAGAATCACTTAGGTTGGAAAAGGCCCTTAAGATCATTGAATTCAACTGTTTGATGTCCTTATATTGAGGCACCGAAAACTGCACACAGTGCCTGAGGGGATTTCTAATAATTTGGTAGAAATAATATTTTTTTCCAGTGCTCTTGATAAGCATGCGGAATACTTTATCTGTTTACCCATTTGCTTTCTGAAACTTTATGTTTTTCCCTTTGGCAAGTACCGTAATTTACAAGCTTAAATCTTGTAATTTAATTACAGTGCTGTTCTGAAATACCTAGAAGTGGCTCCTTCCTGCTTATTTTGTTGCCTTGTATCCAAAGCGGGACAGAGAAAAAGCTATCAAAAGCATTTCCTGAGAAAAGCTCATTGCAGATGGAATTTAACACTGTGTATTGTCCTCATGATTATAGACACCAACCCAGAAGCTAAGGTGACTTTTTTTTTTTTCAGAACAGTACAGAGGTTACTTAGTGTTTTTACTCGACTTGTGGTTACATGACTGCTTTTAACCCATCTTAGGTTTGATCCTTGCTGAAAGGAGTATTTCTCACTGTCTCTCCCTCTGTTGTCCTTAGCAACTGTATGGTGAGGTGGATCATGGACTTAATCCAGGTGAAAACTAACGCAGGAAAAGTAAATGGTTAGTTTTCAAATAGGTGAGGTCCTGATCCATCTTACTGTACAACTGTATAAACGATAATGCCAACAGAGGAGGAGGTGTGGAAATGTGCACTTGAAGGTAGAAATGTTCATGTATTGGCAGACACGTTTATCATGGTTTGAAGTGGTCAGATAGCTAAGACCTTAGAACTTCAGTTTTAAGAATTCATCTATCTGCACTGGACAGTACCTAATTACACAGACTAGACTGATTGCAGCAATTTAATAATGCGTGTCTTTTTCTCACCAGGGTAAGAGATACGGTTAAATTGGGGAATAGATCAGGAAAAAATGTTCAGAACTAATTATCTGCTGTATTTATTTAGTATAAATGAAGACTTGGCTAATGCGGTGTGGTTTGCAGGAAGGAGTTCTCTTGAGCGGTAGGCTAAAATGACTGCAGAGGATTTTAATTCATTTGGACATAACAGAGACCCCCAGCAGAATAGTGTCCTTGTAAAGCATCCATTTTTATAAGAAGTTGCATATCATGGTGAGATCAGACTTACACATCAATTTCATGGAAAATATGATCATTATTTTGTATGTGTTTTGAAAATATTTTGGAGAGCCTAAAACCCGTGTATCAGTGACAGACACACATACTGAGTGTGCGGTCTTCATAATTTTTGCATGTCTCTGTATGCTATTGTGTTTCCTCTTTTTTTATTTTTTTATTTTTTTAATTTTTTTTTTTACTTTTTCTTTAATTTTTTCTTTAATTTTTTTTTTTTTTTTTTTTTTAAGGAAAACTGGGACTTAGTGTGTCAGGTATTTTATTGTATCCAGCAAAGTATAGATGATGGAAGTAAATTCTGGAAGATTTGTTGTGAAAAGGTGGTAGGTAGGGCGGTTTGTTTGAAGAGGCCTGTTAATGAGTGCTGCAGCATAACTGTTAAAGTACGTTTTCTTGGCAGTGGGAGTAAGACCCCAAGGGAATGTAGAACAAAGCACTTCACCCTGGTAAGCCATGTTTGCTCTAGTCTCTTTATCCACTGACTGAGCTAGCTTTTTCTTTAGGAAGAGGGAGGAGGAGAGAGGAAGGACTCAAGGAGGACTGACTCTCTATAATTGGTGATGTACTGAAGGAAAACAAGGCTGTAACTGGGATATATTAAATCAGTGACATGGTGGAATACCCTGCTGAAGTCAGCCTTCCCCTGCCATGGACAGCATATTTCTGCTGGGTGTTATCTCTGGGGAAACTACATCATTGAAGTTCAGCTTTTCAAAGTTGCTTTTATTTAACCTGATTGACCTAAGCAACTCTGCTCAGTTCAGATACTATACTTGGTATTTCTATATCCTTGGTTTTGTGGAGAAACTGTACTAGGCTTTGGGCCTGCGCCTTGCACAAGGACTTTCAGTGTCAAAGCTAAATGCATCACCAAAATTCCAGGACTGGAGGAAATAGCCATTTAAAACTGAAATGGAGTTTTTCTTGACATTTTCCTGCTTCCTAGGTGAGATCTTTTGCAGACATTAATGTAGGCACATAGGTGGTTAAGTGAAATCTAACTTTTCTTGGAGGATCTTGGTTCCTATCTCTATTCTTCTTTTCGTACTGAAAACTTAATGGGCTCAATGTTGTTTGAATGTTGTTTATGAATGAATGATAATACCTAGCTATGGCCCTAAAGTTACTAACCAAAGCATAGAAGCTTCAAACAAAACTGAGTAAAATTTAGATTAGCAAGTATTTTGTGATATGTGCAAGTTACATAAGCATTCTATGTTCTCCTCCTATATCTTAGAGTGCTTTTACATATCTTCAGTTATAGAATAAAGGTGTTTGGACAATCTGCTTGTTAAATTTTTTTGAATACCAGTGCAGATTAATTTTACCTCACACATCTTTTCCACTTTTTATTTGAAGATCTGAGTGTTTCCTGGATAATGACCAATTTCCAGCCTAATATAAGGAGTTAAATATAAAGTTTTTATACCCAGGGAAGTAAAACAGGAATTTCAAAGCAGTAGAACGAAGCAACTTTTCCTCCCTCTTGTGCTGAATATCTAGTTGTTCTTCAGCAAACTGTCTTCTAAATGTGATTTTTCTGCCTTCTGTAGTTTTGTTCCTGTAAAATGAATTGTTTCACGACCTGGAAAAGCTTTGGGAAAGGTGCTTGGAAACAAATAGCTTGTGTCAAAGAGCATAATCCTGATTTGTTCTGTTTTGCTGCTGCCACTGCTAACTTCAGAATGTGTTGCCACCATAAATGCAGGACAAGCTTGCACTTTTCAGTAGTAACACTGAAACACAGCCAGTGCCGGAATTTAAAAATAGATTGTCGATCTTGTTTTATGCTTCTCATCTGAAACCTAATACTGTTTGGGTAATGTCTTGTAAACGGCAGTCAAAAGAACCCAAAGGAGTGAAATTCACTGCTGCTTTCTTCTTGAACAGATGAATAATACCTTTTTTCCTACTTCTTCAAGGAGTCTGTTTATTGACATGCACATACCTAATATTGCTAAAACTACAGTTGCAGCTTGCAATTAATGCTACTTTATTATAAATCATGACTTCAAACAGTGTCACTAGGCACTGATTTTAAGAATAGACTACACTTAAGAGCCATCTTCATTTAGATGTTTATAGAACTCATTCAACTTCCGTTGTTATTGAATGCAAGGCTACTTCTGGATTATTTGGAATTATACACATATAACTTTCCTCCTACCATGCTAGTATCTAACACTTCTCTGAAGAAGTCTTTGTTGCAAAGTGAAAGTCTTCATTGCATCTGTTCATATCCTGATGCTCATCAGCTGTGCTCCAAAGCCATTATATTGCTCTCCATTTGCTGGTGTTGCACTCGGTGCATGTTGTTAGGACTTCTTGGATGCTTATTTTATTCTTGTGGAGGAGGAAAAGTACTGATCATTTCCTAGTAAATTGTGGGAGGTTTTGTGGGAAGACTATCAGAACTCAGATTTGTCCTGTATCCTCACGCAAGTTAACTCCGTTGTAATGACCCAGTGTGAAGTCTTATTCTGGTAGGACAGACTTTAGAGGGGCTTTGACAAAGTTTTAAGGTAGTATACAGAGCAATCTTACCAGAGATCAGTTTGCTAGTGCTTTTTTTTTTTTTTTTTTTTTAATGGGAGTGAATCTCTGAGCACTTCATGGGTGCAAATGTAGTTTTGTTCTCTGGGTTGTAATGCAGGTAAGCATTCCTATATTGCTCCTACAAGGGGAGGTGGAAAATGTGATTATTTGTAGTCAGATGTAAATATTATTAACATTTATTTCCTAATGCATTACTAAGAATGGTTAAGAGCTGTATTGAAAAACCTTTCCTTTTCCATCCAAATAATTGTGTAGTCCCTTCTCATCTCTGTAGTAGTAATCTTGGTGGTGCCTTTTCTCTAGGAGTAGCCCACCGAAGCCAGAGCAGCGAAGGAGTGAGTTCACTCAGCAGTTCTCCATCTAACAGCCTTGAAACACAATCTCAGTCTCTCTCTCGGTCTCAGAGCATGGATATTGATAGTGTCTCCTGTGAGAAAAGGTAAAAAATGCAGCTTGTATGAGCTGGCAAATACTGTGCCATGCTAATCTTCAAAATCACTTACATGGGAAAATATTCTGCCATTTCTCACTTACAGCTGTGTTAATGCAATAGGGTTTAATGCTTAAATATGACACACTGTTTAGACCACTGTAATGCTTTTTCTAGTCTGGTTTTAATGGGAATTCATGACCTAAAGTGATAAAAGACAAAGCATTATCTTATACATTAAGTGATGAGCGTGTCTGGTGGGGATAATTCAGCTACTCTGTTTAAAAAAGAAAAGGTTATGGAATGTGATAGCTGTGTAGTTTGTATTGCCTGCTGAAAAAATTAAGAATTGTGTTTCTTGAATTCAAAATAAATGTGATATGAGAAGCATTTATCAACTAGTGATTTTAATTGCTCTTTGTGCATATGGCTCTTCCTGTTGCATTGTTTTTTCTCTGCTGCTTCTACTTAAGGTGACGCTCCTTCAGTCAGCATCTTACAGAGCACTGTCTGTGACTTTCTACAAGTTAATGGCTGCCTTCTCTTATTTCCACTTACAGCATGTCCCAAGTAGATGTGGATTCAGGAATTGAAAACATGGAGGTTGATGAGAATGATCGTAGAGAGAAAAGGAGTCTGACGGATAAGGTTAGTCTGTTTTACGTTGGCTGGATGGAGGAGTGATGCAAAGTTTCAGCTTGCAGTGAGTTCAGTTATCTCCATATTTTGAATACATGCTCTTGAGAGGATGGAACTAGCCCTCAGATGTCATTTGTGAACAATTTCTTCACTGCATTTCCTCAGTAAAATTTGTGGGAAGGAAAAAAAGACAAAACTTCCAATATCAAAGCTGCATTTCAATTGTCTCACATTGGTTTGTGAACTCTGAAGAAAATGTTTTTGTTATATATCCTACAATAAAGTGACCTATTAATGCCCAGATCTGGTTTTTTTTTTGATAAGGAGTAGGCCTGAAGAAATATTTCTGAAGACACTTCTGAAGATTGTTGCAGCTTATTTGTATAGCATTTAGAGGTTTGCTAACTAAGTACTGCTTCAAATGTTATGTATGCTGAAGTGATGCTGTGTAGTAAGGTTTTCTTAATATTGCAAGAAAATAAATATGAATATTTAGCCATCAAGGTTTAGACAGGTGGTAGAATCCTTTAAAGTAGAAAAAGAAAGAAACAAAGCTCTCATTCACTCCTAAAATTGTCCTCTTTGATTTTAAGGCTCACGTGAAATAAAGCCATAAAGAAATGGGACATCAGTGTAGTGAAGTTTCTACAACAGTTCTTGCAGTGCTCATTAGATGTCTTTGTTTATTCCTGCACTGTCAGTAATAAGGTCAGTTGGTAAAAGCCTGGCTTAAAGCCATGTAGCAATAACCCTGCCGCAGAATCCTTTCCAGTCAATTCCTAGCTGCAAATCAGTCAGTCGGACAGCTTGCATTGTGCTACTATGAAATAAATAGCTTGAAATCAAGGGCAATCTTGAAGTGGGTGGGGGGAGAGCAGTGGAAAGTAAAATAAAGCTTTGCAAACTTGGTTCAATTCCTCTTACTCGTTTGGAGATACCAGAAAGTTAAGTGGATAGGAGACAGGATAGTCCTCATTTATGAGCAAAAGATTTTCTTGCTTGGTTTTCTGCATTGGAAATAGTGTCTGTAATAAAGCCTTCTTTGCAGAAATAGGCAGGAGAAGTAGAAGTGCTTGAAAACAGTAGAATACTACTAGAGTGATTAATGCAATGAAAATATATTAATGTGCCAAAATTTATGGTTTATTAAATGATTTGAGGGAAAGCTGTTGTAGAGGGTACAGTGTTGTTACCTGGTGGCCTTTATGAGGTCTCAAATTTAAAGGGAAAAAGGGAGCTTTTTAGTGGCAACCTGCATTTTGTTCTTCCTCATTGACTTATTTTCTAAAAGAAAAAAGTATTAACTATCTCAATCAGTATGATACATAGCAGTACAATGTGCACTTGTATTAGTCAAATATCAGAAATTTGTTTTTTGTCTAGTAAATATCTACAACTCTTGCAGGAGAGCTCTTGCAGGAAAATAGCCTTGAAGCTAAAACTTTCCCATCTTTGAAATTCTATGCAGCTGAATTGTTTGTGTATTGTGTTGCTTTTACAGTGTTGGTAGAAGAGTGTAGGTGAGGTCAGTTATGTTGCTGGCTTGTCGTGTGTGTTTTGGAAATGTTTTTAAATGCTACCTCTCCTCATATTTCAGGGCTAATTACTTGAGTTTTATTTGTTTGTATTCCACCATTTTTTCAGGTGTACACTCAAAGCTGCCTTAGGATTGTAAGAGCCCTCCCATTTAACCTTTGCTAGCCTCTATATACGGTAGCATTCTTTTTAGAGAAACTAGTTTTTCATTTTGAGCACAGTTTACATAATGTTCCTTTTTTGGAAGAAAGGGGAATGAAGCAAATTCTTGAGTCTTTTGTCCTGTCTTGACTTCATTCAAGTGAAAGATGTCTTTATCTTGGGCAAAGATTTGAAAGCAGGAAAGACTTGGGGAAGCTCGCTCCTTCCTGTGCTTTTTTACAAGAAACTCTTAAAATACCTTGGAATCCCACATTAATTCCTTAAAGCAGACATCATAGGTATGTTGGTTAAATTTCCTTTCTTAGTGTACTGTTTTCAAATGTGTTTTGGGAATTTGCTTCCTACTGGATGTATTTCTGCTACTACTAATCTATTCCGCATCTCTTGTGTTTCTTTAGGGTATTTTTCCAAATACATTTTGACAAATACATCTGTATTCCTTCATAAGTATACAAAATCTACCATTAAGAGTTAGTTTGAAGCAATTTTCAGAAGATGTGCATCTGGTTGTGAATTGTGACTTGACTAATACCATTGCAAATAAGTTGAATTTTTGTTTTGTTTTGTTTTTTTAACCCTTCCCAACCAAGGAACCTCTGTCTGGGTCTGAAGTATCTGAGGAGCAAGCTTTACAGCTGGTCTGTAAGATCTTCAGAGTCTCTTGGAAGGACCGAGACAGAGATGTTATCTTCCTGAATTCACTCTCTGCCCAGTTTAAGCAGAACCCAAAGGAAGGTAGGTATCTGAACCATTACTGTTGTTAGAGATTGTTTCAGTTGAGTGGTGTGTTCCCTACTCTTATTTTTAGCTTTTTTGCTACAATGCCAGAGCTACCTACTTGTGGTCTTTGCTTGATTTCAACATCTGCTATCAGCAGCTGTAGCAGGAAATGGAATCCCCAAAAAGCAACATGGGATCGAGCTCCTGTTTTAGTCAATTGCTGTGCTCTTGTTGGTTATGTTTTCTGTTGTCAAACTAGTATGCTGATATTGCAGTGTTGCTGGATGTTATTTTTATTTTTTTTTAGGAACCTTTTACTGACTTAATGGGTTGTCTTGCATCATAATAGATACTTGGCAGTTAATTTGATAAGCTAAGAATTCCTGATTATTTTATATAATAAATTATATTTTATACATCAGCTATAAGATATGACCAAATAAAAATTGTTATTTTATGTGTGGGCATATGTGGCGTGGGGGGTGTGTGTGCACGTGTTTTTCCTTTCTTTATGACACAGCTTGCCCAACTCAACAGCAGTGTGGGAAAATGAGAGGAACATACAAGACAACTTTAATAATGAACAACAACAACATTAGGTCATCTATGATATTTTGTACTTTCCATAAAAGTTATATTTTTGTGTAGTTGTAATTTCAGAACCTAGTTAATATAGACAGAGTAATAGTTATAACTGTTTTTGCCAAAAGTAGCACTTAATTCACAGAATTGAATTACTGTCCTTCTTAGTTGAAATCTTTGATAATGTTTACATCTCTGACTAATGTGTAGATGAAGGCAGTAGGAGAGGGCACTAACTCTCTTCTTCTATTCTTAACAGTGTTTTCAGATTTTAAGGACTTGATCGGGCAGATTTTGATGGAAGTGCTGATGATGTCCACCCAGTCAAGGGATGAAAACCCATTTGCTAGCCTGACAGCTACATCACAACCAATTGCTGCAGCTGCCCGGTCTCCTGACAGAAGCCTGATTTTAAACATGGGCTCTAACCCAGGAAGCAGCCCAATGTTCTGTAATGTGGGCTCCTTTGGTTCCAGTTCATTATCCAGGTGACTTCTGATTATAACTGAATACTGATTTCACTTGAATATTGATTGATAGACTGGAGGAGAGAGTGGCATAGAAATGTCCCAAAACCAATAAATAGACTAGATTTTTAAAATTCTTCACTCTTTTTCATGTGAATATCTCTCCATTTCACCATTTTTATTACATTGCCATGGCTAGAAGTGTATTTGATAAGTTAAAGCCATGTAGCTCATTCTTTCTGAGAAATATCCCTAACTTGCATCAGTGAAGGCTATGACTCTTTAACTTAACAGTGTGTAGATTGTGACATAGTTTTATTCAACATTAGTAAAAAGGAATAATGAGTGTGAGCTGCAGAATTATTGCTGCAGAGTCATCAGAAGGGCAAGGGCTTCTCTTGCTCATTTTATCTTTTTTACCCTTTTTCTGCATATCCTAAATCATTGCTTTTTTTTTTTTTCTTTTTCCCCTGAAACTGGTTTAGTCTCTATGGGACTAGTCCAGCTCCTACTACCAATTTCACAAGCTATGTACCAATGACTGGTTCATCTCTTACCCCACCAGCCAGTTCAGTTGCTATTACATCTGTGCCTTCCATTACTGTCAGCTCTCACCTCACAGCAACAAGCCTTTCTGGGATGCAGCCTTCCTCTCCGAGGTACCGGCCATACACTGTTGCCCATTCTGGAGGCTTTTCAGCTTCTTCCAGCCCACGTTCCTTGAATATTTCCATCCCATCTAGTTCACCAAGTCCTCCAGCCATGGCTGCTAGCCCTCCAGCCATGCCAGTCATCACATCCAGACAGAGACCCACAACAATGGGTCCGCCTTTGTTTACTGCTTCACCCAGTACCTTGCGCAGGCGTTCTTCTTTACTGAACAGGATTCCTTCTAGGTATTTCATGAGAACAAAAGAGTGTGTTTAATGTGTGCTGTGCAGGGTGTGGCATAATCGTGCAATTTGGAAGAACTCATGTTTGTGCTGAGCTCACCCTACTTACCCTGAGTTGATTTCTGCATTTTGGTTTGTTCTAATATACTGACTTCCTAACAAGCCATCTTTGCCAAAATGTTAAACCTGCTTCTGCGAGCATTTGGAGTGTAATTTAATTACTTTAAAGGTAGCAATATTGTTTTAATTTCTTCCTCTTCTTACAACCATTCCAGTTAAAACTATTAGCTTTCTGTTCAGTTGCTACTGCTGGATAGTAAACCAAACAGACCTCCTGCTTTGAAATCAATTTTCTCATTAGGGCTTTAGTTGATTTGTTGAAAGCTGTTACTTGCTGGACTGTGTTAGATTTGATTCCCTAGTGCATAGATGTAAATTACAGATTAGCCTATTTCAGTATGCCAGGCCGGGTACTACTGCATTTTCTCTGTTGGCTGCTCCTGGAATCTCCAGTCCCTGCAGGAGGGAGAAAAGAGCATGCAAGGTTTTGAGATGACTGCTTTAAAGTTCAGTAGCTTAGAATTTTAATACTTACTATTAGGTTATGTCTAAACACTCCTACTTCAGCCATAATTTTTATTAGGTCTCAAAAATTCTTTTTAAATTTTTGGTTTGTGAACATGTGGTGTTCTGATATGTGAGTAACTTGTAGTAGTGTAACAGAGCATGTTAGTATAGCCTTGGTTTTACTAACATGGAGTTATCCATTGTTTGCATGTTTAGAGAATATGATTTTTGAGAGACTTGCAAAGAAAAGCTACCATTTACTTTTTCTTTTGGCTTAAAAAATCTGATGGCCTTTTTCATTTTTGTTGTGGTAGTATATACGACAACCCTTTCTCCCTCCTCCTTCTTGCCGTTTCTGATGTGTCTGAGGACAGTAGTGATGAAGAAAATGAAGATGATGATTTTTCTTGTGTCCAGTTTGGGTCCAGGTATTGGAGAAAGAGAACGTAACCTGCATGTTTGGTTGCTTAGGAACTAACAGTCTGTGTAGTGCCAAGCGTTCTTCAAAGTAACTTGGGAAATTACTAAAGCCAAGGAGATGACTTGGGTGGGTTTTTAAGATGGCATATAAACATGTATAACGAATGCTAGTTAGTCAGCTCTTTTTAAGAGATGACTAAGATAAAGTAAATGTTAATCATACTGCCTTTTAGGTTTAATGAGCATGGTTTCTGAAATGATGTTTCAGTGGAACTCCTCATTGACTATATGCGTAGAAGGAATATTATTCACCCATGGTTGTAATTTTAAAACCAGTGGTACATCATGTGCATGTTTTCCTATCAAAAACTGGAAAAAGAGGACAAAGGTTAACGTGTAGAGAAAGATAGAGTGGCAAATAGCCAGCTTATACAAACAGTATGACTTGGTTGAAGATTCATTGCTGCTTGACAGCTGAGGATTGCTCCTCTAGCCTGTAAAGAAAATACACCTGAAAGTTTAAACTGGTCCTTTGACATTGTAAGTAGTAGAGGCTGATACAGTTGGAACAGCCAAGAACGGAGGGGGAAGAGCAGAATATTTTACTGTAAAACAGAGACTTAACAAATCATATAAGATATGGGAGAACAAAATGAGCATTGGTATTAGTGAGTTCTGTTTGGAAGCTAGCCAGATAGCTGTGCAAAGAAAACCTGCAGAACACTGGATATGCCAAGGAAGCAAAACTTTTGGAAATGTAAATGCGGGGTAGGATCTTCTCTAGTTTTACATTCCATTGCAGCATGATGCTGCAATGTTTTGGCCGATACAAAAACGTTTTCCCCCCAAAATGCCCCATTCTTTTGCATTGACCCAAATTGGAGAAAGGAATAAATGTTTTATTTAAAAAGCATGTATTTTGGGAAGATTTTTCTGAAAAATGATGCTACTCTAGTCTTGCTAGTATCCTGAACATTTTCTATGAGTATTCAGACCCCTGATTATGACTGATAGTAATTCTAGAGGTGGCCTAAGGGCTGGCCATATAGCCTAATAGAGCCAGTTAGAATTTACAAATGTCTAAGCACAACAAGATTAGAGTTTTAAAGACTACATGCATATTGAACAACTGGGAGGAAAAGAGTTCCTTCAAGACTTTTAGTCTACTTTGAAGTATTTTAGTTCCAGCAAAAGTCAGGGGAAATCTAATTGCTTGAGCCTTCTGAAACTAAGCTCAAGACTTTAAGGTCAAGACTTTAAAAAGTATTTTGTGATGTCAGGGAATACCCAAAAAGACTTGGTACGAGGTGATTTCCGTCCCCTCCAGCTTTTCTGTTTGTGATTGTTTCTGTGGTATGTTGGGACACTACTGCTGAAATCAGACTGTTAACTAGAAGGAATACCTTCCAGTAGAATCTCCTCTTTTTCAATCCAGTCTAATTTCAGGAGAAACACAGGTAACACAGGTTTAGGGTTTTTTGTGTACATGGAATTTAGGATTATTTTTCCCCACTGTTTTGCTTAATTTTTGTCCTGTTGGCAATTTAATCCAAATGTTGGATTGAGTTGCAAAGCCTTTGGTAAGGGTTTCTCAGGCTGCTATGCTTCTGGAGCCTTAGTTTGTATATTATGTCCTGGCATTCAGCAGACAGCAGTAAGATGTTAGTTAAATTATAAACACAGTGACTGTACAATTACACCACAACTTGCTTTCTGAAAATACCAGGGCATTCAATATGTGTATGAAGGATGTATGAGCTCTGCATTAGAATAATTCCAGTTATTGCTGCAGTGGAATCATTAACAGAATGACTAACTGTAGTGGTAGTAGAGTTTTTTTTAATATAAATTGGGCAATTTTTATGCTGAATGTGAGAAGTCAAGAGGTTTAAAAGAGAGACTATAGGAAAGAAAATATGTATGATTTCATGGTTACCAAGTACTATTTTAATAGAGCTATGTTTTACATGGATTAGTTTTAATTGAATAACTGAAAACAAATTCTGTCTGCTAAAGGGATTGCTGCTATTAGAAGTTATGTTTCTTAACGTGCTGAGCTACCAGATGCTTAGCAGCGATAACCTTTCCCTGATTTATTGGATGGACTGTAAAGCTTGCACAGTAGGTTTGTACAGCTTGATTATTAAAATGTAGATTATTTTACAGTTTAAAGGAAATTCCAGGTTTGGCACAGTTTGTAGTTTTATACATGTCTTTAAAAAGCTGCATTTAAGGAAACAAATACTCTTATTTTCCAGTTTAAGATCTGGGGCCTATAAATTGGTCTGCATTTAAATCCACCCTGACTGTGCACAGACTTTTCTTTGAGGAATAGCAGCAGTAGACCATCCACGTAATTGCTGTTTTTTTTAATTTCATTTACATAAAGTGAATATATCTTGTCTTAATTCCCTTCTGTAAAACGAGGATTTTGCTTTTAATTAGCTTTGCCAAGCTGTTATGTAGAGAAGAATTCTGTTGAGATAACAAGTCTGAGATTGAGAGTCAGGCGGTCTGTTCTCACTTTTGTATTTAATTCTCTCTTGCCTCAAGCATGGTTTTGTTTTTGTGGATTTAGTTTTCGTGTTTACAATATCAGTGTTTTCTTTCCTCCCCCTGAGGCTGTGCTACTTAATGAAATGGCATATTTACTGTAAGGGAATTGAACTGAGTTGAAATTAAATGATCTTTAATGTGTAAATTTTAAAAGGAAAAGTTGATTTTATGTATTGCCTCCTGCTTTGTTTGTTCTCCTTCCTTAGAATATATAAAGTGATTGTCTGTAGCCCTATCTATCAGCTAAGGTCTCATCTCTGCAGTGGGAGGATCTTAGCTTCCATGGGTTGGCTAGTGTTAAGAGAGTTGGTGAAATTTCTACGGTTTTGAATGCTATATACAGAGACTGCAGAAACTGTGCAGAGGTCGCATCATGGCATGGAAGTGTTGTGATGTCCTGAGTGTCTGAACAGTTTTGATGTCAGGTGCAGCTTAAAGGCTGTTCATTTTCGGTGTTGCGATGTGAGAACAAGATATATTGATTGCTATTAGTCCTGCACCTCCTTGCTGTCTTTCAGATACTTGTTCATATAATAAGATAATTGATTCTTTAGTCATGTTACAGTACAGCTGAACTTCGAGTTGGACAAGCTGTTAAATGGAGAGCTCTTCATAGATTACAGAGATGTTCTTAATTATTAAGCCATGTGTGTGATGGGATGGAGTCTTCAGAAAATTGACAGAGGAAGTCAAGAGTTCATGAATTACTTGATTGTGCACAAGTGAAGAACTGTACCTAAGGCTTTGTTTCTTCTTTTTGTGTGTTTTAAAGTGTGGGAGGCTCTGGCAGCTCAAGTGTTTCTGATTCCTGCAGTGACCACTTCACCATTGAAAATTGTAAGGAGACAGAGATGCTGAACTACCTCATTGAGTGTTTTGACAGAGTTGGAATAGAGGAGAGAAAAGCACCAAAGGTATGTTTCAGATGAGTGAAGTTTTATCAGTGCTGTCACAGATGCTCCTTTTATTGTTTAGTGGAGAAAGTTGGTGAAAATTGATAGTTGTTTCTTGATGGCTTTGTTGTAGAAATAAATTTATAGAATTTATAAGGTCCCTCTGACTCTTACTAATCCATAATATTTGAGTCACATATATGTTTTACATCTCTAAAATAAGCACTGTGTTAGAAACTGTCCTTCCCGTTTTGATCTACTGCATTTTATCCATGTTTATTCCATGCAAAACATACATTTGTGAGACCAGTTCCCTATCAGTTTTCTATATTCTGCTTTAAGCTTTTGCTTTTGGGGAAGAACCAAACAATACTTTTCATATATATAATCTGAAAGGTTTTTAGCTGGAGTAGTGCTAATCTTAGTTTGCATATTACATTCAAACTGCATGAATAAAGAAATTTATCATATTTCTTGTCTCTTCTGTCTCTGAATACTTCTAGTTTGTATTAAAATAACTTTATTTTTATCAGATGTGTAGCCAGCCAACAGTTAGCCAGTTACTGAGCAACATCCGATCACAGTGCATTTCACATGCTGCTTTGGTGCTACAGGGATCCTTAACACAACCAAGGTAAATACAGCTGATGTTAATCATGGAATTTCGACTGTTCTGGGATTCTAGGTTTTTTCTTCTGAGGATTAGGTAAGAAAACTAAGATCAGTTGTTGGAGCAGGATAGATTTACATGTCGGAGGAATAGTTTATTGTTTTACCCTTGGAGGCTATTGTTCCTGCTGATATGTTGGTGGAGAACAGTTTAAGTGTTTTCTAATTGTGTTTGGGTAAAATCATCCAGGTTGATTCGAACAGTTTAAATGGGGGAGCTGAGTTAACCGAGCTGTTTTTTCCCTTACCTCACGCATAAACTGTTTCACTAGTCCTGTGAAAGTCAGTAACCAGTAGAGCTGCATCTAAGAAACAGTCTTATCAAAATGTGTAGCAAAAACTGCTGAACTGGCATAGCACCTGTTTATTTCTGAGTTTACCACAACAGATTTGGTAATGTAAATCTGCGTGTAGACATTCTACACTACATCACAACTCTGAGATTGCAAGTGCGGTTGTTTCAACGGCATTTGTTTAACTAGCAGCCTGTTTAGCTGGGACAGTAAAAAGGTTTTTAAAATAGGATGTGTGACTTTTACTAAAATCTAATTCTGTATTTGTGTTTCCAAACAATACTTCTTTAAATAATCTTTGAAAGTGCACCAGTTCTCCACTGTGCTTTGAGAATAGTTTTGTCTTTACCTGAACCAATGTTGATATTAAATTAAGTTTTATGTATGTAATAAGGAAAAAAAAGATACTTTTTTCAAAAATCCTAAGGAGCAATAGTAATGACTATATTAATTCAGTAAAGACTAATGTTATGTTCTTTTCTTAATATGGAAAAAACAAACATCAAAAAGTATTGTTCCTTCACTAGTTGAGCTTAAAGTTTTTTTTCATTAGAGAGGAGTAGAAGGGAGAATCAATTACTACACAGAAGCCATTATTTTCTTCCAGCCTCATTAAACTAAAGCGTGATGTTGGGAGCAGCATCTTTTTCAGAATAGCCTTTCCACTAGTAACTTGAGAAGACAAGGTTAGTTACTTATGAAAGGAGTAGGTGTGTCTATATGTTGATAAGCTGCTTTCTGGCACATCCTTAGATATGATTACTCTGACCATTTATGCAAGTTCTACTGCAAATACTACTGCAAATAATCAGTAGGTTTGGATGTTTTGTTTGTTTGTTTTTTTTTTTTAAATACAAATAAAGGTCATTGCAGCAGCAGTCTCTGCTGGTACCATATATGCTGTGTAGGAATCTCCCATTTGGCTTCATCCAAGAATTGGTGAGAACAACTTATCAGGATGAAGAGGTGTTCAAGCAGGTAAGGCATAGGTAAAAATTAAATAATTATATCATATGATTTTACTGTTTGCAATATCCAAGACAGTGGATTTCCAGAGATTTATTCTTCATCTTGGTTCTATACGTATTGCTTCAGGGCCTAGCAACCTGCTAGCAATTGGAGTTTGTTTTTGTTCGTTTTTAACTCATTAAGCATTTTGTGAAGAAGACTGGCTTTCATTATTTGCTTGTTCTAATTATTAAAAGTGCATTTGTTAATAAGCAGCTCCCATTTATGTAATGTTCAAGTAAACTACACAGAATATGAAGGCATATGTTACGGGATTGATCTTGGGTTTTCATCCTTCTATGCTTCTGTACAAATATCTGAAAAATGTATGTGTAAGACAGCAATCTTCTGTAATTGTACTCATTCTGTCTTGCAATCTTTACCCTTCTTTGCAATTGTAATAGTTTGCATCTAAGGTGCTAAGAGCATTTTACAAATCCTAGTCCATTAAGTCTTCGTACTTTACAGAGGAGACGACTGAGAAACATTAGATGGTTCATTCTGTGTATCAGAGTAGTTCACTGATGATAAAAAAACTGGAACTGGTGGGCCTAATAATTAAGACACAAAACTAGCAAACTTCTTCTAGCCTGTATAATGTTAAAGCAGGTTAGTAAGGTTGTAATTGTCTCTGATTAGTGCTCCTGTAGTATTATGTGACTCAGCTGTAAAGGGGCTTTCAGAATGGCATTTGATCCTTCCAATTTTGAAGAAAATGACATTAGCTATTTTTTGTGTGTAGTGCAAGTACCTTTTAGTAATTTATATCTCTGTCTGGACACCTTTTAGTAGAGGTTCATGCAGTTGAAAGTACATTGAAGACCGTCAAAAAGTGGTTAGGGAAAGTGTTAAAGCTCACCTAACCTGGACAAGAGAACTATTCCTCTAGCTGAAGTGGACAACAACCTCTTTATAGTCCTTTTCTGTAATACGGTTTAATAATACTTTTTGTCTCTTCATAGAAGCAACACAGTATACTTCAATTTAAAATTCAGTGGGACCTCTTGTTGTTATTGTTGCAAAATTACTATAAGAGTTTGTTTTGTGAAGATACAGTTGTCAGAGCTGTGTGATTGGACTTACTGATTGGGTATAATTACTTTTGATTAATAAGTTCCTGTCATGTCACTTCCTTTCTCATAACAGTCCTTGACTGCTGTTTATTATCTTTGCTCCTACCACAGTTACAACTTAGCAGCACAAACCCAACTTGCTTACATGACATGCAAAATTAAAGCTAGATTATTACCCCAAGTGTTTAGGCAAATAAAGTTTTACCCATTTGGGCAATCAGGTTGTTGGAGACTTTGTAGTCTAGTTTGTGTACATAATATACATGCTTGCACATGTGCATACAGTATTTACAGTGATCCTGTATGAAATGTATGTATGCTTCCCTATGTGGTTTCCACATGCAGAGACCTTGATGGAACGACACCTGATTTTTGTCAGTGTGATGACATTACCCTTTGTCAGCTTCAGCTTGTAACTGTTAGCTTTGGGTGCAAATCTAGGTGTACCTGTTTTGGTTTGCAAAGTAAATGTTTGGAAACAAGTTAGAATGTGACCAGGAAAAATACATATAAGTGCTTGGAAAGAAGCTTTTATGGATAAGTTGTTATGCCCAGGCATCGAATCAATACATCACTTACACTGTATCAAGCAAGTTGTTTTTTAGCTTTGAATAATCTCTTAAGCATTCAGGCTTAACTGATACAAATTTAAAGAAAAAGATCTTAGTTTTTCATTTGTGTAAGTTGCAGTATTTGAAGAATGAACAGGCATTTCATGGTGTGCACAGCAATATTGTCATTTGATTGCTTCCTATTCTTGAATAAAGTGATCTACTTCTGTTTTTACAGATCTTTATTCCCATCTTACAAGGCCTGGCTGTAGCTTCCAAAGAGTGCTCCCTTGATAGTGACAATTTTAAATACCCCCTTATGGTAAGCACTGTTCATTTCTAGAAGCAGTTTCTTTGTGATTACTGGTAACTTATGCAGATTCTATACAAGATAATGTACTTCAACATTTTTGAGATTTCTTTGGTTAGTGGATTACTATTAAACTATATGTTGGAAGCCTAATGTGGTATGAGATGTGTAAAAGACCATTAAAAATCTAGTCGAGTTTGAGACCAGTAATATCTTAAGCTTAATGTACAGTGTTTGTATAGTGGGCTATTCAAATGTTTATATGTATTGCTTTATATAAGCTTACTCAAATATATGGATTTCATGATGCATACTAGTTATAATGCTGTGGATAGTTACAAAATCCTGCTAAGCTCCTCCCAGTTTATGTCTGGGAAATAAGGCCCAATATCCATACCAATGTTTGTTGGGCTCACTTTTATATGTGAGACACTAAAATCTATTGCATTAAACCCAAAATTATTTGAATTGGTGACTGTTTACTGTAGGAAAATATTGTAATATATCCTGGCTGAGAAGTTTTGGGTTTTATTTTTAGGTTTTCTTAAGTGCACGGTTTAGTCCCAGATCTGCTTCCCTCCTACTGCTTTTATTGACAAAACCAAAAAAGTCTTTTGAAAAGCGTTTTTGGTCACAAAAGAGCAAGCTAAATTCTTGGCTATGTTGAGCATTGTCAGCCAACACCTTCAGATTTTAGGATCTTCAGCATATGATGCCAAAAAAGGCTATAATGTCTCAGGTTTAATTTGTACTTCAGGAAATTAGCTGGACTGGGGTGCTGCAAATCAAATTGACTAAGCAAGTACGGTACTTTTGCAAAAATAACAATTTTTGCTGGTTTTGTGTTTTCCTGCTCTTCTGATATTCTCCCCAATTTAAATTACAAACTGTTGCAAATTTGGCTGTGGGTTACAAGTAAGGACTACTTGAAAATGATATTCCACTTTGACCGCCCCTAGTTGGCACAGTGTGCAACAAAAGGATGGAATAGTAGTTACTCGCTATAGTGTAATTGAAGAATGAGAACGTATAATACAGGAGAAGCGGGATATGTGAAAGCCTACAGTATTTTTGTGTTTTCAGAATCGTCTGTTATAACTGCTTTCTTTTTTCTGTGCTGCAGTTGACAGTGAGTTAGAGATCTTGGATAGGATTCTTTGTTTCTGGCTTCTGTGTTCATCTGACATTTTTCCACTCTGATTCAAAAGACAAAGGCCTTGGTGTATGTATAGAACAATTGCTCTATTTATTATTGTTTCTGACTTTTATGTGGCAGTTCAGTAGTCCAGCAAAGGCATTGTTATGTTCTGAACAAATAAACAATTTGCACAGCTAATTTTTTAAATAAGTGCAATAATTTATTATCCTGTGAGACACGTTAGCTTTTTTGAGGCAACTTGGAACAGACGTAAAAGCTAAAATGGAAGCAGGGTGTGATCTAGCTCTTTTTGGACCTCTTCACCATTGTAGAAGATGGACGTTTTTCCACTGATGAAGGGAAGAAGGTTTGGCTGTTTCAGCAGTTTACCATGTTAAGCTTGTCATTTGCAGACAGGTTAAGAATTACACACAGAAGTAATTTTTCTTGGGATTTCTTTATAGGCACTATGTGAACTTTGTGAAATCAAGTTTGGGAAAACACACCCTATGTGCAGTTTGGTAAGTATATCCAGTCTGATATTTTTTTTTTTTCAAGTCAGAAGAACCATGTAACTTATTTTGTTGGTGGTATCATATGATCCACATTGATAATGTTCTTCAGAACTCTAAACAGGGGCTACTGTAGTATCTCATGCTAAACAATAGTTTAAAGTAAAGTGGTAAAGCGAGGCTTTTTCCCTGAGAATTTAGAAAAACAAGGACAAACGGGACTTGCTTTGATTGCTGAAATACTGAGATGTTTCCATCTAGCTGTCAGCATGACTGAACGTTGAAGAATCAAGGGCATGTGGCAAACACTGAAAGGTGATGGGGCAGCTAAAGTAGTATGGCTGACATGGCAGCTTTGATTAACTTGCTCTTTCTCCTGTTTTCTAGGTTGTCTCTTTGCCCTTGTGGTTGCCTAAATCTTTAAGCACAGGTGCAGGAAGAGAGCTGCAAAGACTTTCCTATCTTGGAGCCTTCTTCAGTCTCTCTGTCTTTGCTGAAGATGATGTAAGTGTTACAGAAGGATGTTGATAGTAGCATGGTGGGGGGGGTTGTTTGGGGGTTTTTTGTTTTTGTGTTGTTTTTTTTTCCCCTCCCCAATATGTTTGATACATTTGCCAATATTCATTCTGCTTTCAGAGCAAAGTAGTTGAAAAGTACTTCTCAGGGCCTGCCATTACTCTTGAAAACACCCGGGTTGTTAGCCAGTCTTTGCAACATTACCTGGAATTAGCAAGGGTAAGTGTTCTCATGTTAAAAAAAAAAAAAAAAAAAAAAGGCAAAACATTGTGGGTTTTTTGGTTTTGACATAAATGAAGAATATAATCTAAAAAAATCTAGCTTCTGTGTTAAACAACAAATCTGTTAGGATATGGGTGAAGGGAATTAGGGAAAAAAAAATTTAAGTGCTACAAATATTTTTCTAAGGCTGTAAGCCAATTCAGAAAATATCAGAGCAGTTAGTCATGGATTATAATTCATGTTAAAGGATGAGTAAAAAAATACATACTGTGTTAGTAGTGTGTGTGTTGAACTAGTCTTGTACATACATCTTTTCTGTAACTAATGTCATAACTAATATATGCCTATAAAGTTGACAATAAGACCATAATAGAAGTTGTAGTTAGCTTTGTGGAATTTGTAGAACAAAAATATGCACCAACAGAAAGCAGCAATGTGATGTTGAGAAGTATGTGCAACCTGACAGAATGTTTACTTGAAATTCCAGCAAGAGCTGTTCAAGATTCTACATAGTATATTACTGAATGGTGAAACTCGAGAAGCAGCTCTCAATTACATGGCAGCTATTGTCAATGCCAACATGAAAAAGGCACAAATGCAGGTAAATAAAGGGGAATGCTCTTCCTGTGATTTGTGGACCTAGTCAATGCACAAGTAGCACTAGATGGCTCCTGCAATGGTGGCTCTTGAATGGAGGACAAAAGAATTTTGAATGCCTACTACAACAGGCAAGAAGTCCTGTCATAAGTCTTTTATCTCTTTCAATACACTTCCCATTTCTGAAATTATTCTGTTTTACCTGTTTAATCAGTTTATGTTACTTCCTCTCTTAGGACTCGCATGTCACTTCATTAACAGGGATTCTATATTAGATGTTTAAAGCTTTGTACTGCCCTCCCCATGCCCCATCTATGGGGGCTTCATTCTAATTGGCGATGTTTTAAAAACTTATTTCCCAGCTGGTAGGTTGCTAGGCTTTGTTTGTGTGGTTTCTGTAGAAGGAGTAATGCAGATATGAACTGGCACAGTTCCAGTGAAACAACAGGGATGTTATTTTGCCATTGTTTAATTAATGCATTGCACTCATTTCCTGTGATAAAATCTGTGCATGAATCCTGAACAACTGAAGTTTGCATCATTGTTGTCTTCAAGTCCCCTTTTCAAAAGCAAACATTTGGAACCATTACTAGGACTATTTCTGTGAAATTCCAGTGAAGAAGTAATAGAAACTTTACGCTTAAGATAAAACTTATGAATTGAAGCTCAGCAACTATTTGAAACTCTTCTGTTGCTGTCTATATCTGTGGCAAGCCATTCTTGAAATAGGTCCTTTTAAGCCCTTTTAGTTTCTTAGGTTGTCTTCTGCTTCTTTTTATATGTTTGTTTAATGTTCTTGAGAATGGCTACTTGAACCATAAAGAAAGATAATATGTAAGCTAGTGACCTTCCTGTTATCACAAAGGTCTCCTTACAGATCTGTGTTCTTCATCATTTCTCCCTCTTCTTGAACTTGCATAATTCATTTATGTTGAATACTGTTTAAGCAGCAGAAAATACTCTTGTTATTCTAAGCTTATGTCTTCAGCTACTTACTTTCTTACCCCACAGACAGATGATCGTTTGGTATCTACAGATGGCTTTATGCTCAACTTCTTATGGGTACTACAGCAACTTAGTACGAAGATAAAGCTGGAAACGGTTGATCCCATGTACATATTTCATCCCAGGTGTCGTATTGACCTTCCAACAGATGAGACAAGAGTGAAAGCAACAATGGAGGATGTTACAGCCTGGATTGCTGAACTCTGTCAGTATTCTTATTGAGATACATTAAGCATTTCCTATGCCTTGTGTTTTTGATACTGGAGGTACATGAAAGTACTTGATTCCAGCAAATAATTTCCCTATTCCTATATGCTTTCTTTTGTTGCTGTCTGCTCTTATTCTTTTAAAGAAAGTTGAGTTCAAGGTCTCACCCCTAGGTAAGGCAGTTCATTTTTTAATTTAATTACCTATACTGCTTTCTTGTTTGTTTGTTTTCTAGACAGGGATCCGTCTCCATTTTCTGAGCCGAAATTCCCAACAGAATGTTTCTTCCTAACCCTGCATGCCCATCATCTCTCAATCCTGCCAAGCTGCCGTCGGTACATACGTAGACTGCGTGCCATCAGGGAACTCAACAGGTTAGAAGTTGTTAATTATCTAGTGCATATGAGAGTCCTAGGATCCTAGCAATGTCCTCTTCTCACCATGATGGCAAGTCCAATAAACTTAATGGAGATTAGAGTGACAATTTGGGTAAAACTGTTACTGAGTAAAGATAGTCTTAACTGTTCGTTAATCTGCTGCTTCTAGCCCTTCTGGATTTTTGATGTTGAGGGACTGTGGCTTGAATGAGGATTTCAGATAATAATGGGATGGAGGATATTGGTAACACAAGGCAGCTCAAATTGGTGAGAAGACCATTCTATTTAAAAGATAATTGAATTATCTTCAGAGCATTTTAGGATTCACAACATTACTTAACACTGTTATTAGAACCTAACCTGTGGTGTGGTTGATGGTGTGTGGGCATCAGTGCCTCGGGCTGTTTGACATAGGTGCAGGAGTGCATATAAAGTTACGTGTCTGATAATCAAGTCATTGTAGGTGACTTGTGATTTCAGAAACAAGATCTTGTTAGTTGTGCCTGAGCTGTTTTGTACGTCCCAGAAGAAACTTACCTTTTTTGCCTTGACTTCTGAAGTGGGATAACTTGTCTTACTCTTGGGGCAGGGGGACGAAAGCCTTCAGCAGTAAACTCTTAATATTGTTGATGTACATGTAATTCAGCATGTGGTTTACTATTCTAAAAATTATAAGTAAAAGTTATGTTGTTGACTTGAAGATACTGCTGTTTTCCATTTCTCTTGGCATAAATTCAAATAGACTTTTATAGTTGCTAAACCTCTAAGAATACTTTGTTAAAATTAGAACAGATTTTTGTATCATCAGTATTTTCCATTGTTTATAATTGCACTCATTGCGTTTTGGTAAGTGTTCCTTGGCAGTAATACCATGAGTTCATTACAGAATTTTTGGACTGCATTTGTAGTGATTTCATTTTTAGTTTTTAAAGCATGTGCGGGCCAAGAACCTGGGAAGCTGCAGAGCGTGGAGTAGGAGAAGTCAGTATATCTTAAAGAAAAAAGTATTTTCATATAAACAGCCTGTGGATTACTTGTAAATAAGCCATACATTTGGCTTGAAAAAGGAATTGCTGCTCTTCCCTTATTTAGAATTGCTGTGAAGGAGTTGCTTATGCAGCAATCTCCATCTAACGGTGCAGAGTGAAGAGCTCTTGGCTTCTACTGACATCAATAGCAGCTTAGTGTTCAGCATTTTCCATGAATTGCTTAGTTACTTGCAGCACTGGGCAACGTAATTAGATGTTGTTAATAAAGAATTTACACTGGATATTTTTCAGCTGTAGGCAGAGATTGATGTGGAAAAGAATTTGTGTTTAGAGGAGGGATGAAAAGGGACCGTATTCATATAGTTCAGCATATTGAGTTTTGTTCTAATTACCTGCCCTTCCTAAAAAAGATCAAGATACGGGAATGTGTAGGATTTTTTTTAATGTAAATGGTGTGTGTAATGTACGCTTAAGTTCTCTCTTCTGTGGGGTAGAGTGAGAAGATGAGTAAGGGAGGGGAGGTGATGTCAATCATCTTGATTTACTGGTCCTTATGCTGACAGGGAGACTATAGACTATTCATGTATCGTACTCTTCTGCAAACCTGAATTTTAGGGGGAGTGGAGCATGAGAAGGGTAGAACAAAACGGCAAAAAATCATGTACAATAGTGGAAAGTGGGAAGGTACGCAGGATGCAGACTTGTACCTTTCTTGGGAAAAGGAAGTTGTTCATAACAAGTCCTGCTGTTAGCCATGGTTTTTTTCCTTAGCTGATTTTGTTTTCCATTTTCCTTTCTCATATTAGATGAGATGTCTAAATATCTCGTTGTTAAGTGGACCAGGACCAGCCCTCCTTTGTGTTGGGGTTAATTTTGGGGCTAATTTTAATGACACCCTTTTAAGCTTTCTTTAGCGTGACTGTAAACTTCAGCGTGAAAAAGAAAAAAGGCAAATACTTTTTTTTTTTTTTTTTAATACAGTGTATAAAATTAGTTTGTCAGGCAGGATAGATCCCTTCTGCGTTTCATCCCTTTTTTTTTTGGTACTGTTCAGATTTGTCTGACAGGCATGTATGTTGGATGTGTATGTAGTTTGAATGCACACTGTGCAGATGTTCAGTCTGCATTTACAAAAGCAATTTTTTTTTCTTGTTATGATGATGGGTAACTTCTAGGAAAATTATTAGATTTTTTCCCCACTTTTTTCTCTATTTCCTCAGTATTTTGCAGATAAGTAGGTTAAATGCCTTATAGATGGCAGTACATATCCCCTCTGTCATGATAACCAATTGTTGCATATGGTTTTTAGGACTGTTGAAGATTTGAAAAACAATGAAAGTCAATGGAAGGATTCTCCTCTGGCTACCAGGCATCGAGAAATGCTGAAACGTTGCAAGACACAGCTTAAGGTTTGTAAGTGATTCAGTTACCAACTAAATGCCTTTGTCAACCTGTGTGTTTGTTTACTTTGTGTCCTAATGTTTTAAATGCAACTTTCCACTGATGCTTCTTGAAAACCGTGGTTTTGAATCTATGAACCATGCGACTACTGCGCTAGGTGGTGGTCATGATACAATATACCATTAACGGTGAATTTAAAATTCAAATTAACATCAAGATTAACTTAAGCAGTATTCCGCAGAAAGAAGAAAATACTATTTTTATTGGAGAGAGAACAAGCAAGGGGATTGTGATTCATTCAGGGGTAGTTGTGCATGCACAGTCCATGCCCAAGATGGAATTGGAACTCTCGAGTCCCTAATCTCATGTAGAATTCTTGCAAAGATGAGTATGCTGGGGTCCTCTCTTTGGAAGGTCAGTCCTGCTTAGGTCTTCGTAGTATAAATTGACATAAATGTTCTAAGCTGTATCACCAAAATGACGTTAATTGCACATTTTCCCACTTTGATACCTCTTTTCTTCCATTGTTCCCGTAAAGCTTGTAAAAGGCTTCTCTGTCCCTGCAACTCTGAATTATGTATGTGTTTTTCTTGATATGTTGGGGCTGAAGTGCCCTGTTTTCTTCAAATAAGAGCATATTTTAAGAAGAGACCATTGTATAATTGTCATAATTCACAGATATGTTGATTAGCTTGGGTAGGCTTGGCCTTCCTTTTATGTCGTCTTCCCCTGGATTAGTTTTTGTATGCATATTCTGCAGAAACTGGTGAGGTGCAAGGCTTGTGCAGATGCTGGTTTGCTGGATGAAAACTTTCTCAGGAGATGTCTGAATTTCTATGGCATGGTGATTCAGCTGATGCTTCGCATTCTTGACCCTGCCTATCCCAAGTGAGTGTCAGGATTATCTGCGTAAATTGTATCAAAGATATTTCAGATCATGTTAGATTGTTTACTGAATATAGCAGTTCTAGAATTTTATTTTTACAGTGTTTGCATTCTTTGGTGATTGTTACTTTGTCAGTGACTTATACTCTTGCCTGGAATATATGTCTTGTTGAAGTTTAAGGTTCAGTTGGGGGGAAGCAACCCTTGGGTGTGTTTAGTACACTTGAAGTATTGACATGGATTTTTAAAAAGTCAGTTTTGGCACTCTTGTAAAGTGTTCCCGTAGGGGAATTCCATAAGAGAGCTGGTGACACTTTCTACTTAACCCTGCTATTTTACTGTCCTGCTTGTTGTCTCTTTTATTCTACAGCATAAAATTGCCTTTAACTCCTGAAGTTCCGAAGGTATTTGCAGCATTGCCAGAGTTTTACGTGGAAGATGTTGCTGAATTTTTATTTTTTATTGTACAGTAAGTAAAGTTATATCTAAAGAAAATTTGTACTACCATTTACCCCTGTAACAGGTGGTGCGCACATAAATTTAGGGTGTGAAAGTAGTTTCCTAGCTATTCTGTAGTTCTGTTTTTTTTAACAACATCCATAAGATTATGGCATTGGCAGGCATTGCAGCAGGTACAATGCCTATATGAGCTCCAGAGTCCCTTCTAACCTAATTTTTTCTAGTAAGAAACCTGAAGTTTTTTTTGGTTCTCTCCCCCCAGTAATTTTTTTTTTTTATGGTTTGAAGTGACACCCTTTGATCTTGTGATATGTTAAATCATCACTATAATAATATTTTTAAAAAGTCATAGCTTAATAAGTAGAAAACTTATAAATTTATAAATTTGCTGGGACAAAAATGCATTTGTGTAGTTTTAGCAGTTTAGACAGGCATGAATAAATAGCTTAGATGTAATCCTGGAGTTCTGAAGCTGGTCACTTTTTTCCTGAAAATGTGCCTTCCAATTCAGGCTTTGTTGGTTGTATGATGAGGCAATGTTTGCTTTTGCCTTCCTGAGGTGCTGTTGTACTTCATAGCAAATTTGCTATTATGCACAACAAAAGAATATGATAGTGTTTCAGGCTAAAATTCAGCTTCCAGTGAACAGCTGGGAAGATCTTTTGGAAGAGTAAGACTCAGTTGCTGTAGAGAAAGATGAGAAATTAGGATAAAATGACTAAACTTTTGCAGTTCCTAATGAGTGATCTGAACTTACTTGATGTATAAGATAAATCTTCTGTAGACAATGCAGGGCTGGGGTTTTCCATGTTGTTTTCCTTATCGCCCTCTTTTCAGATATGCTCCTCAGGTGCTTTATGAGCCCTGTACTCAGGACATAGTGATGTTCCTTGTTGTGATGCTGTGCAACCAGAACTACATCCGAAATCCTTATTTAGTAGCCAAGCTGGTGGAAGTGATGTTCATGACAAATCCAGCTGTTCAGCCCCGGACACAAAAGTTCTTTGAAATGATTGAGAATCATCCTCTCTCCACTAAATTGTTAGTGCCCTCCTTGATGAAGTTTTACACAGGTAAGTGCTTCATCTGTAGTTCACTGAGTGTACAGTAAGCAATGAGTATTATAAGGCAAAAAGCTGCATTAGTTGTAACCTTTTAAAACAAAACCCCCAAAACCAGGTAGATCTTGGGTCTGTTGTAACGATAAGGCTTTGTTGCTCAGGAATCATGGGAAACAGCATTAGATGGAACCTTGAGAATTCTAGTCCTTCCACAAGGTGCTGTGCACTGACAACTCTACCACTGTAGATTGATGTGATAATTGTTTTTGTGGTGTTTAGATTACAAACTGGAAGGTTTTTGTTTGCTTTGTAAGGGAGTTTTGGGGTTTTAGAACTTCTAACTGTAGTTTTGCTAGTCCTGTAGATCTGGATGCTTCAGAAGGGTTTTGCGCCCATAGAAACAACTATTTTTGCAGTGTTCCCAGAGTTTTCTTAGTGAAATTTTAGACTGGGACAAAGCAGAGTGGAGTTGAATAGAATGAAGTTTTGTTTTCTGAGGGTTTTTCTTCAGAAATTAGGTTGGTTCTGGATTAGAAAATGGACAGTGCTTTGTCTTTTAATGGAGATTAATATGGAGACTTCTGAATGGGAATTGAATTTCATCTCTTAAAGCTTGGTGCTTGAAGCTCATCACGTTGGGGACAGTGGGGGAGAGAGTAGTGTGTTGCAGGTGAATTCTGGAGGGTAAGGAGTTTTGATTTCAGTTCTGGGATCTGTTTTCTTTTTCAGATGTTGAACATACTGGAGCCACTAGTGAATTCTATGACAAGTTTACGATCCGCTACCACATCAGCACCATTTTCAAAAGCCTCTGGCAGAATATAGCTCACCATGGTACATTTATGGAAGAGTTCAAGTGAGTAAGAAATTGTGTATAATACTGCTTACTGTCATGCAAGCTGCTCAGGCAGTGACCTGAGGAAGTCATTACCATTGGGAACGGGCGATGCTGCTTTCCATTGTATTTTAAATGGCAACCCCTTCCAGTAGAACTGCAGTGTTTCTAAACTGAGCTCTGGACACCACAATCAGCTTGGCTTGGGGAATGGGATCATTATTCGAAATATACAGTGCAGAAGGAGTGTTGCTGGGGTTGCAGTCTGGTCTGCACACCCATCTACTCTGCCGTGATAACTGTGTTTCAATGTTTTCAGCTCTGGGAAGCAGTTTGTTCGCTACATCAACATGCTGATAAATGACACAACTTTCTTGCTGGATGAGAGTCTGGAGTCCCTAAAACGTATCCATGAAGTGCAAGAGGAGATGAAGAATAAAGAACAGTGGGACCTGCTGCCCAGGGTGAACAGAGCTGTTTTTCAAAGTGCCCTTTACTTATTTTTAATTTTTTAATACAAGACCATTAAAAAAAACCTTTTTAATAAGGGGCAGCACCAAAGAGCTGCTTGTGAGAAGCAGTTCTCAATGCTTTTTCTTGCTGCCAGTATGGCCGTGGTCACTCTGGATGACATTCTGCAAAATCCATCATTCTGCGTAGCTATGTTGTGGCTGGCAAGGAGTGATGTGTGAAGTGGAAATAGTATAAAGTTTTAAATTACTGTGCACTTAAATCTAAGTGGAGAAACTGCAACTTTAACCTTCTTGAAGGAGGTTTTGGAAGATGCTTGCCAGTTGAATTGACTTCAAGGGATAGAAGCTTTTATTTTGTTAATGCATTGATCCTGGGTAGATGCAATGCAGGCAATTAGAGCCCTGTATCTCAGACGTTAGCCTGATTAAACAATAATTGTCTGTGTTGACCCACCAATGTCAGGTATTTCTATTCTAAGGTTATTGATTTAAAGAAAAAAAAAAGTTTGAAAGCTATAAAAAACTTGTTTGTTGAACTTATTCTGGTTTGTTCTTCTGAAGCCTTTCTTCCTGTTTGTACCTACTAGCAAGGTAAACCCATTACTGTAGAGACAAAATGAGCTAGTACGTCATCCACAGATTGTTCCAGTGTGGAGTGTTTATTACTGATGTTGGCACATAAATTAGAGAGAACCTCACTTGACTCTTGGATCCCGAGCTGGTTTTGAAGTATTGTCATTTGGATGGAAAGGAAGCATAACCCAGTTCTGAAGCTGTGAGGAGCAGTTACAGCATGTTAACAGACTCAATAACCATGGAGTCTTGTGATACCATTTGCATTCCTTTTTTAGTGTTGCAGAATTCTGGAAAATTGGTGCAGACTTTAGTATTGGGTAGTAAAAGTGAGCTGTACCTTAAATTAAAAGAATGTATCACATCTGGATTTGAACTGCAGTCTGTTGTCTGTCTAGATCATGTTACCATTATGGCTGTTAAGGTTTTGATGGGTGATGATGTAGGAAATTCTCTGGACTTCTAACCACTGAATGTTTATTTTCTAGGATCAGCAACAGGCTCGGCAATCACAGCTAGCTCAGGATGAGCGTGTGTCTCGTTCATATCTTGCCCTGGCAACAGAAACTGTTGATATGTTCCATATCCTTACCAAGCAGGTTCAAAAACCTTTTCTCAGACCTGTAAGTCCTGATCAGATTTAACTTTGTTTCTAGCTTCTTTAACATCTCTGCTGTTGGATAATAACCTGGAAATGTTTGGTAGCCCGTTGCCTTCATTCTCCTTTCCTTTCTCCAACTCATTGAAATCTAATTGCTGTTGAAGTTATTTGATGTTAAGCGCATTACCTGAGTCACTGAGATGGTGTGATCCTTCGAGACAGAAGCTGTTTGCGTTTTTTTTTTTTAATGGAAAGCATGCATGAAGAAAAGACACTTCCTGCGAGCCTACAAAATTATAATTTTATTAGTTCCTGATCTTGTATGCAAATCTAGTGGTAATCTTCTTTATCACTGC
This sequence comes from Buteo buteo, assembly GCF_964188355.1. NCBI lineage: Eukaryota > Metazoa > Chordata > Aves > Accipitriformes > Accipitridae > Buteo > Buteo buteo. The sequence continues at coordinate 5,548,688 of NC_134175.1, forward strand.
CTTCATGCTGTAATCTGTGTTTTACTTTGGTCTTTTAGGAACTTGGACCGCGATTGGCTGCTATGTTGAACTTTAATTTACAGCAACTGTGTGGCCCCAAGTGCCGTGACCTGAAAGTTGAAAACCCTGAGAAATATGGGTTTGAACCAAAGAAGCTGTTGGACCAACTGACTGACATCTATCTACAGCTAGATTGTGCTCGCTTTGCTAAAGCAATTGCTGATGATCAGGTGAGCTCGAAAAAGATGAGAGAGGGAAGCGCAAAAGCACTGCGGACAAACAGGACTTTGCAGAATACTCTAGAAGAGTTTCATCTTGCTTGTATGCTGCCACCCAGTTTCCGTCATATATGCTTGCAATTTGTTTTCTTTTAGCAGATCATCTCTGTTCATTTTCTGTCTGGCCGTTATAGATGGGTATATTTTCAAAGTGTTTTGCAAACCTATGGACACACATAAGTATCTATAGCACTTCACACACATAGGAATTTTCCTAAGCATTAGTTGCTTATTAGCTTACAGCCTCATTGTAAATTAGCATAAGTACTTTGTCCTGATTTTGTAAGTGGGAAAACTGAAGAGTTTTGACTCCCTCCCTGCTTCCTCATCAAGAACACATGGAACAGGCAGAGCTGGGACTGAGAATAAGAACCTCATTTAACAATCCAAAATTCATTCTCTAGACTAACGGTTTCCAAATTTTTTCCCTTTTGTATCACTTTATTAAATGGCTGTGTAATAAACTGATGAAACACAGCATGTGTGAGACAATTAGACACCTTTGAATTCCTCATGGTAGTCTTCAGAGCAGAATGTTAATTCTTAAGGTAGATAAGCTATCGCTCATCTCTGTGTTCTTGTAAAGTTCTCAGACTATTGAATCGCATCTCTCCATGCCTGTCTCTTGTAATACAGTTTTCAAAATGTTTTCAAAAATGTTCTCAATGGCTGCTTGAAATTCTAGTGGAAGCTGGTTTACAATGCATGAAGCTGTATTTGCATGTCTAGTGAAGCAGAGGTATCAGAGTAACTCATGATCTTTTTTCTGTAATTATTTAAGTTCTGATAATTGCAGATAATATCAGTAACACTTCTGAAACAGACCTTATGCATTTGCATGTGTATAATGAGCATGTAGTGGGTTTTTTTATGCTGTTCAGTATATATTAAAGTGAGAATGTTATGCATCATTCATTCATCGATGCTAGCCACAGCAAAATGCACAGCAATGACATAGGGATTAAAAAGAAAGAAGCCTGCTGGTGTGGGAACTGGAATGAAGCTTAATTAACAAAGTGGCCCTTCATAAAAAAGGGGGTGGGTGGGGGGTGACTAGTATCTTGGAAACTGTCAATGACAGGAAAGAAACACCAAGGAAATGCACAGTTGGTTAATGGCTACTGGTATTAGAAGAAAAAAAAAAACCAAAACAAAACAAACAAAAAGTTGCTTGATCATGGCAGGGTCTCTCTAAAGCATTTTGATACATCTCCCATTTGCTAATCCTGGCACGTATTTGAAGGAATCTGAAAACGTTTATAAAGCCCTGGGCATATTGCCATAGTTCTGTTCTCTTCTGTGGACTAGAAAGGAGTTTGGGTGGGCACTGTGTGTCCTAAGTAGTGAATGGTATTTCTTGGTGCGATGTAGTGTAGATGAAAGAAGTAGGGCTGTGTTGAACATTTTAAAATCCCCAAGGAAAACAGAAATCTGTGAGACTTAGTGTGTTTTGTTTTGTCATTTAATTCAACCTTGCACTGCAGTGTAAATAGTAATTTTTATTAAAAGGCTTATATCAAAACATGGCTTTGTGAACTTAAAAGAAAATGGTGTCTTCAGAACATAAGCAGCTTTCAAAAGTCTTTGCCTAACTTTCTTTTTTTACATGAAAGCAATGCTTGTTTCAGTTGAAACTATATGATATACATTTGGTCTCTCCGAATGTTGTACTCTGTAGCTGTACAATTCTTACTGCACTGGTTGGCAAGTTTCCAGAAAGTATTAGCTCCCTCTGAGTTGCCTTACTATTTTTGCAACATCATGGGATGGGTTTTTTGTTTGTTTTTGTTTTGGTTAGGAGAAGGAATCACTTCTTTGCCAGTACTGCCTTGCACATTATCAGAGAAGTTAAGAAATCAAAAAAACTTCATTTTGTGCTGTTTTTTCAGCCAAGACTTGTGAGAACAAGAATACAGACAGGAGCAGCAAGACAGATGTTTTGTCTAAGGAACAATCCTAATAATTATAGTCAGCCTCTCTGAGTGTCTTATTCATTTTGATTAGGTGACGTTGCCTTTTGTTTTGTGTTGTTCCGAACAGTTCTACAGTAGTGATGACTGCTAAAAAAAGCATAAGTCTACCCCAAAGTCAACATTTTGGTGCTAGATGAAATGTAATCTACATACTACTTTTACGTTTGGCATAATGTTGAGGTTTCATTGATCCTTCCTTCTGAAGTTTTAAAAATACATTAAAAGATCTTTAGAATTTTTATGGCATGTTAGGCATACTACAACTCAGCAAAGTTTTCCTTTATGCTTTGCTTGTAGAGGTCCTACAGTAAAGAGCTCTTTGAGGAGGTTATCTCAAAGATGAAAAAGGCTGGAATCAAGTCAACCATAGCAATAGAGAAATTCAAACTGCTGGCAGAGAAAGTGGAGGAAATTGTTGCCAAGAATGCCCGTGCAGAAATCGATTACAGTGATGCTCCGGATGAATTCAGAGGCGAGTTTTCTAAATACTGACTTTTTAGGAGAAGAGGGATTTGTTTTGTTACTTTGATTCTAAATATGAGTATATATTAATAGAAACTGTGTATTGTTTATGAAGCCTTACATCCTGCTCTATTTCAGTTAAATAGTTAAGTAAATAGAGAGGTAAGAGTTTCTTTCTTTGTTTTTTTTCCCTGGGATTGTACTGTCTAGTCCTATCCCATGTTTTGCTTACATGTACAGTAAAAAAACAAACAACAAGCCAGCAAAAAAACCAAAGCCCAAAACCTGAAAATAGGGTGAAAATAGCTAATGCTTAGACCCAATTCGGAAGGGGAAAAGCAGTATAAAGGCTAAAGTCCACCGCTCATTTTAACCATTTTCTGTAACTTCAGCAATATACCTGACTGGGGACCTTGAATATCAGTTCTGCACTGTGGTTTTGTGTACAGATAAAATTTGTGGCTGTCTTCAATTTTAATGATGATACACTTGTGCCCTCAGATCCACTTATGGACACTCTGATGACTGATCCTGTGAGGTTGCCATCTGGAACTATTATGGACAGGTCAATCATCCTGAGGCATCTGTTGAACTCTTCCACTGATCCTTTCAATCGTCAGACGCTGACAGAAAATATGCTGGAACCAGGTATCTGTTTAGCAGTTCGTAATGGAACTGTTGACTGGGGGACGCAGTTTGTGTGCAGTTTGTTCCGCATACTTTCGGAAGATAGCGTAGTGGCCTGTTACTGAGATGTAACGGTTCTTTCATCTCAACTTGCATAGAAAAGTTCATTCCTTCTTCTTTCCCTTTTTCTGGGAAATAAACCCCACACCCTTGCCTTCATTAACTACCAGGCTAAAGGATATTATTATGGTAGGTAAATGAGTCATTTACTCAAAGCTGTGAAGAAAATACAATGATAGAGAAGAAAATAGTAGTAGGTATTCCTGATCAAGTTTCTAGAAAAGAAAACACTATTGGTCATGAGGAACTTTTTTACAGTAGTATTACCAAGTAATTTAACTGCAAGTTAACCATTCTTTTTTCTTTTCTTTACACTATTAGTGCCAGAACTTAAAGAGCAAATCCAAGCCTGGATGAGAGACAAGCAGAACGCTGACCATTAAAAATTCCCTTGCAGTGCACGCCAACACCAATGGGAAGAACAGGGCGTGGGCTGTTCTGGTAATAGTGGAGCAGATACACTTTGAAAGCTATTGATGGGATTAGCACGCCCACTGGCACTGACTTGCAGTAGTGACCAGAAGCATGTCGACGAGGAGAAAAGCGGCTTAATTCTTGTACATATATTTAAGTGATAACGATGGTCAATAACATGGAGGACAAGCTAGGAAGTTGCTTATGTTACAAAACTGTCCTTCAGTATGTCACATTTTGGAGTTTTTACAGCTGAATTATTTTAGCAAAGATGAATGGATCAGGGCAGCATCCCTTCAACCTTATTTTTTACAGCCAGATATCCGTTAATTTGATTGTGGTTAGAACCTTGGACATTTTGCTGCTAAAGTAACTTTTTCCTCTTTCCCTCCCTTTTTCCTCTTCCACCCATCAAACCTGCACTGCTGTCTTTTTTTTTAATGCAAAAAAAAAAAAAAATCCCTGTGAAAATCAAAATCATTCCCCTGCCCTCAAAAGAACATATTCTGTGCGATAACTGTGCCTGCAACAAAGTGTTAATCTTGGGATCGTATTTTTATATTGCACATATTTGCATATTTGGTTTTTAATTGGTGTTAGACACAAGGATAATTTCAAAAAAGCAAAGGTTTCACACATGGATTTTAATTTCTGTTCTTTGAAATGTCCCTTTTCTTTATGTTGATTTAGATGCTCTGGTATTTTTGAAAAGCCTTGAGATAGAAGTGTGTTAAAACAGCTGCCATGAATGAGATGCTTGGGAATACCAGGATTTCACTGACTTTTTAAAAAACAAAATCCGTTCTTTTAATGCTGCAGATATGATATATGCTAAATGACAGTTCTGAGCCAGTAGAGCTTGTCTGCAGAGAGCAGATCCTTTTATTCTTGGAGGCTGCAGTTTGGGGCAGGGGTCATTTTTTTTATGTTGCGTACCAATTTGTATCCATGGCTTGGCCTTACCAAAGCAGAAAGGGTGCAGGAAATATAGAATTACATTTTTAAAAAAAAAAATAAAAAAAAATACTCACAAACATTTTTGTATTACTGCCCCCTGCATATGATACTTGAATTTCCTTTTTAAAAAGGATTTGAAACCACAGTGTTTTAAAATTAAGTCTGAAAAAAGGTTGTTTTTCTTTTATTTGTGTTTCGCTGTGTCTTCTGTTCAATTCCTGACTCTCTTGAACTACAATAAATGATACACACTCGCACGAAATGTTTCCTTTGTCTTTCCTTTTAAGTGTGTCAGTAGAAGTATAAAAAATACTAATGATTGGGTGGCTTTGTTCAGGTTTGCTAATAGTGATTTAGGATCTGGAGATAACTTAGTAAAATATGTGAAAAATTTCTGTGCACACAGATACCAGTAACACTTCAAACTAAGGAATGTTCCCAAGTGGGTGACTCTCATACCTATTCATAGCTACATGACAGTTGGTGACAGCCTCCAGGGGAACTTTTGGTTGGGTTATATATAATCCAGTGCTGACCTTTGAGATATTCAAGTAATTCTAAATTAAAATGTGAAGATGTAGTGGGTTTGGTTTTTTTGTTGTGGTTTTTTTTTGGTTTTGTGTTGGTTTTGGTTTTTTTAGTTTGTTTTTGTTGGTGTTCCCCCTGCCCCTCCCCACAGTGTGTGTGTGTGTTTTTCCCAAGGGTGGGAGGAAGATTCTGAAGTTTGTGTCTGCATGGACTGTTGGCACAGAGAATCTTGTTTGTTGACTGGTTTTATTGTTCCTTAACTTTCACTCCTTCCACAAATTCAAATCCCCCTTTTCTTCCCTCTTCAAAAGTCACAGAACAGTCTCAAAGTCTGCTGTGCTTCTTATCTGCAGGCTGTCATTCAGCATCCAAATCCATCGTGGTTTCTGACCATGTTATAAGGGTATGCAGTGAGCTATAGCTTTCAAGGTGTGTTTTCTTTTTTAGTAAAAAGGTAATCATTTTCTACATAAAGAAAAACTCTTACATGTTCTACTGTCACTTCATTATTAAGGATTATAGCACAGAATCTCTAGAAACATCCCAGAATTTATTTCATGGAGGACAACTGTTCAGCAGTGTATTATTTGTTTTTACTGGAGGATGATTAAACTGCTATGGTTTCTTTCACATTATGGCTTTTTTCCTGTAAGTTAACATCATATAGCTTTTAGTTTTATTGACAGACTATGAATGTGTTGGAAAGATGGAAGAAATGCTTTCTTCTAATTTTCTTCAGCTATTACCAATTAGACACACCACCACCTTTTGCGAATAAGGATGCTGTGGAAACAATGAGCAGTCTTACAAAATGAGAAGAGCACAAGCAGAAATAATCCATCCTTAAATTAAAAAAAGCTAGTTGCTTAAGTGTATCCTGTACAGGGCTTGAGGTCTGCTATTCTCTAATAGTTCTTGATATTTTACATTTGAAGTGTTATAACTAGTATCAGAGAGGGTTGTGAATTTAAATGTTTTACCAGAAAATCTGTATGGAACTAACTCTTTTTTAATGCAAGTCTAAAATCACACCCCCCTTTTTTTTTTGTTATTTATTCCATTGTACCAACTGAAAGGCTTGTCTGAACAAATTCAGGATCTTTCTTTTAACATCCTGATTTCCTCCTTGTCTGTCAGGAGGAAATAGAAATATTTACATTTGGTATAAGAGGTATTAATCAAGACAGTGCCCTTCAGAATCTGAATTTATATTTATTCTGCCATGGTATCAGACGTTGACCTGAGGAATATAAATAGCAAAGTGCATTACTGAACTGTTTTGTCTAATTATGGGATCCATTTATCACTTGAAAATGTATCAATGCAGATATTACAGAAGACATGAAGGCTAACATTAAGTGGCTAGAACAATTTTATCTGGAGAACTGAAATACTTGATACTAAAGATGTGAATTTAAACAAATTCAGCATTCATGGGCAGAATAATGAAATGTATTTTAATACGAGCTACAGAAAGTGCCATTATATTGCTGTCTTCTCAGTACAAAAGTGAATCAAAACCCTGCCTTTCAGTGGATAGTGGACAGTTGAGTAACTGCAAAAGGAAAGCTGAAGTTGGTATTGGATGAAGAATAAATATCCCATAAAAGCATATCAATAGTGTGACAATTCTTAGTTTAATTCATTTAATTCTACCTGCAATCTTTTGTGCTTTTTCCCATCCCCCTACTATCATGTCATTTACCTTTTTCAGTCTAACTGTAACCTTACTAGGATACAGAGACTTTATATTAGAGAGCACAGAACCTATCAATTGATCAAATTACCTTTGACATTTACATGTATCTGCAGAATCTGAACAGCTTTGAGCTATAAATTGCTCATCCCAGGAATGGCTAACTTATGCTTTTCTTAGAAAATCTGAAGTTAGGAGATTGTATCGCTGGTCTCTACTTATCCTCTAGCTATGTGACTAGAGAAATTACTAGGGCAAGTTCTGATGTTACAGCAATACAATTCAGTACAATTGATTCTATTATATCACAATTTACACTTATGTAATAGCACAATTTACGTCTCTGTCAACTATTCCCTGCTGGCAGCAAGGACAGCCCGATGCTGTTAATAGCAGGATGACAATGCTGCTTTAGCCAGCAACAGATTGACTCTAACAATCCCCAGAAGCATTGCACTACAAAGTAGCTGTCTTCATTATCACTTAGCTTAACCTACCCTCTTTACTGTATTCAAACAGGCTTCCCAATTTGAGTAACCAAGTATATATGTCTGTATTAATAAATGCAAGAAATTTTTCACAGTACTACTTGCTGTCATTTGTCTGGTATAATAATGCTCAAGAACACTTTTCTTTGTGCTGGGCACCTTCAATATGTGAGTATTTTCTTGAATGTCTAAATTCTAAACACACACGCTTGCAGGGAATTGGATCTGTTTCTGCTGTTTTGTAGGCTGATATCGTATTGGTCAGAAATGTATAAAAGGAGTAAGAATGGTCCCTTTCCTACAAGGGAATGGACACAATTTTTAAAATGGTATTCACAGGTAGCATTCACATTGCAGTAGCATTCCACTTAAGTACATTTTTCAGTAAGTTAATTCTAAATTACCCAAGGAAACCTGACTTTCAAAAATTATATGGAAAAGGCTAGTCTAATCTCTAATTAAACTGAGATATAATTCTATAAGTTCTACAATTAAAAAGGCATCAGAACCAACTAGCTGAGGATTGCCTTACCTCCATATTTGGATATTTGAAGAGGAATTTTCCTTATCTCCTTTTGCAGTGAGTGACGTCCCAGATGCTATACAGCACCTGCCATATACCCTTTACTCTTTTCTTTCTCAACATCTAACTACACTTCTTCTGAACATTTTTAGCAGATTTTTCAAGGTTCTGTAAGCAAGCAACCGAACTAACATACTAGAACTATTCTATGCGAGCACTCTGTAAACTTAGATGTAAGACAGTGATGCAGGAACTACTGTTCCTAAGAGACGCTACACAAAGTTTGCTGAAGTAAAATTAATCGTGTTGGCTATTACCATGAAGGACAGCACACCCCAGTATCCAGACAGGTTGCAGAGGATTTCAAAAACAGGTTTTGGTTTTTGAGTTGGGTTGGGGGGGGGCGGGTGTTGTTTTTTTTGGTTTTTGTTGTGGTTTTTTTTTTTTCCCAGAGAAATTACAGCTAACCTAATTCTGCATGGCCCTAGATATAAGGCAGCACAGTTACACCACACTAAAACCACCACCAATGATTTAAATGGGTCCTGGCAATAGAAGTCTTCCACAGTTCAAATAATGGTATTTTCTAGGACATGTGAAAGCCACCTATTTTTGCTTTGCTGGTTCTGTGGCAGTATTTCCCTACCAACCACTGTTCAGCTATGTGGTGTTAGGCTTTTGCATTCATAGGCGTAACTGCAAATGATCTCCACAGACAATGAGATTGGCAATGGTGAAAAGTCATTTTTCACCAAACAAAGTAATAAGCAACTCCTCCCGAAAACCTGAGACTGATGGGGAACACAAGAGACACAGTGAAGATCAATGTAGTTAATAGCTAGGGGCCTGTGAACAAAAATAAACCTCATTCTGAAACTAGAGATCTCAGGTCCCAAATGTTCTCAACAGCTTAAGTCCAATTTGTACGTGATGGTGTGTGTGTGTGTAAAATACCTAAGTAAGGTACTTTATGGAATATTATTTTAAAATGCTTATAAGCTTATACACAAGCCTATTTCTAACAGTAGTAATGATCAAAGTGCTGATGGAAAGGAGGAACTTGACAGCTGAAGTTATCACCACAAAAATAAATTTTTACTATGAGAATACACGTGAAATTATTTAAACTACAAGATCTAATACAACACCATTGACTAAAACAATTTAATCACCTACATAAAGATACATTATGAGAGCTACAAAAAATAATTTAGGCTGCTCAAGGAATGTTTGGGGGGGGGGGCGGGAAGGCAAAATTAATCCCTTCCCTCTGAACTACCATCGTTAGGCCTCGTTTAGGACTCCAAATCCTACTGAATCCCACCGAAGCCGGCTGGGACTTGGAACAGTTACTTCAGCCACTGTTTTTCGGCAGGCAGGCGCGCCGACGCGCTCACGGGCCCCTCGAGTTGGGGGCGCCGAGCAGCCGCATACGTTAAAAGGCTATTTTTAGTCACAAGTGCCCGATTTCTGCTCACGTCTTTGGCAACGACACCGCCGCTCTCAGGCCCGCAGGCAAGGCCGCCTCAGCCTCGGGGGGCGCGCACGCACACACACAGACAGAGCACGGCGGGGCGGTGATAGGGCCGAAGGGTGTCCTCGCGCCGTTCGCTATAGGCTGAAAGAGGGATGACACGGATTCCGCCCCGAGTTCTGATTGGCGGGGAATGGAGAAGAACCGAATCCCCGTGTCCCTGGGGCTCGGCGGAGGGATTGACTCAGAGGGTGGAGCGCAGCTCGTCGTTGCGGTCGGGCATTCCCGAGCTGTGATTGCTGCACGGCAGTGTCAGCCTGCGATTGGCACGGCGGGAGGCGGGCACGCGCCGAGTCCTCCGCCTCGCGATTGGCGGGCTGCAGGGAGGAGGGAGCAGCGGCGAGCGGCTATTGGCGGGACCGACGTTCCTCCCCCTGCGGAGGCGGGTTCGGGCGCGGAGCCCCGCGATCCTGTCAGTGTGGGAGCGGCGCTGTGGGGAGCGCGTCGCTGCGTTCCTTCTTCCCGGCGCGGCCTTTCTCTTTCCTCCCTCCCCTTTTCTCCCCTCCCTCCTCCTTCCCTCCCTCCCTCACCCTTCCCGCTTCCTTCCTGGCGGCGGGGTGGGGGGGTCTCCCGGCCTCGGTGGAGGCGGCGAAGCGTGATGGGGATGGCCGGACTCTTCTCTTTCCTCCGCCCCGCGCTCCTCTGCTTCGCCGGCCCCGCCGCCTTCCCCAGCTGCTGACAGCGCCGGCGGCCCCGCGCTGCCCGCGTCCTGCGGATACCCCCGCCCGTCCCCAGGTGAGGTGGTGGCTTACGCCGACGGAGCTCGGCCCGACGGTCGCCGGCGGCGGTTTGTCAGGGGAGCGGGCGGGGGGGGGGGAGGCGAGGAGGGGAACGGCTTGGTGCCGGGGCGGGGGGGCGGGGTGGATGCCGTAATGCGGTGGGGGAGGCGGGGGTTCCTGGTGTACGCAGCTGTTCGGGAGGGGGAACGGGGGGGGGCTCCACGGGTGGGATGGGGCCTGGGAAGTGGAGGGGAGGCGGGGTGGGAACGGGGGGGAGCGTTGGCAGGACAGGGTGCCCCGGAGCTGTCAGGGCAGCGGCACAAGGGCGTGGGGCCCGGACTCGGCCTTTCGTCGCCTGCATCTGCCTGATGCATGTAGTTGTCCCCTGGGACGCTGCCTTCCCCTTTCCCCCAGGCGCTCCGAGCCATGGCGGTGCGGCCGCTTCCCGTCCTTTCCCTCGTCTCGATCCCGTCCGCTGTGTGGGTCGCGAATATCGCCGCGTTTCGCCGTCCTTTTTCTCCTTTCTAGCTCAGATGAGGTGGAGGCGATAATTGCTCGTTCAGGAGGGAGGCGTAGTCCCTCATCCAGCTGGAAGATGCAAGAATGTGAAAGGATTGTGGTTTTCAGGGTGGGTTTTGTGGACCTGTAGTTGGTGGCTCTGTCCCTGGATTCCGTACAGCACAATTACTGAGGCAGCCATATTGGGATGATGATCTGACAATCCTCTGAGCTAAGTCAGGAGGCAGGCGTCAGGAGACAGGATGACAGGCCCGGTAGTTTTGGGGTCATTGGCAGAATATGGGTATTAAACTGACCTTGCAAAACTAGAATTCACCAGAAGCAGATGGTGAATTTGTATCTGTTCTTTGAAATGTAAAATAGGTTCATACCGAATTTTAAAGTGTATTTCTCTTCACTTCCAGTTTCTTCTTAGCTCAGTTCTTTTTGTTATTGCACAATCCAGTACCTTGATGTGTTGATAAATAGCCGTATGTTTATATGATCAGATTTTCAGTGCATCACCAAGTTCTGCACCACTGTTTTATCTGGCATCTTCACTTAGTACAAAGATAGCAATTCGTAGTGTATGAGTTCAGCTGATATATCAGACTGTCATCACTACCTGATCTTTAGTGGAGGACCTAAAATTGGATTTGCTGTGGTCCTTTTGTTCATAAACCCCTGCTGCTCTGAACAGCTGTTTTGCTAACTTTCCATATACTAATCTCTATCCGTGTTTGTTTTCTTTCTTTAGATCTGTTGTACTTGTTAAGTTACAAGCATTTTTTTTGTTTAAAAGTTAGTACATTCTTTGGTAGGCATACCTGTGCAAATATGACACAATAGGTGGCTTTGTTAAATAAAAGTGATGCTTCTTCATTTGTGATGTGTGGTGTTTTGGGTTTTTTTATTTGAATGTAGAGATACAGATTCTGAACATTGTTTTCGTAACCACTTTGAACTTGTTGCAAACTTCTCTGAATATATAAATAATAATTTGACTCTAAATCCCTACTGTGCTTGTAATTTTATTTCAAAAAATAGCAATATGTTCTGTATTTTGACATTGCATAAAAACTTGTTTACCAAAACTTTCAAGTACGTCCAAGGATGCAAGTCTTAATGAACAGCTTGTAACTTTAAACATTTGTGTGAAAGTCCAAATCTGGACTTACAAGTGCTTTGAGACCATGAAGGGTGATGGATCAACATCATTGGGTTTGTAAGCTTGAATAACAGAAAACAGACAAGATATTTAGATGGTTTGTTTAATGAAACACTTTGATGTTAAAGCGTCACTGTGTGACTTACGGGTTGGATGGTGGATATCTTTTAATAATAGTTTAAGATAAGTGTAAAATTAATATGTAGGCTTCACTTCTGTGCTGATGGAGCTCACTAAACAACTCAAATACTATCTATGGTTCCTGATTGGATTCATACAGACTGAGCATTAAAAGATACACAGCTAGTAGACTCTTTCCAAGGCATTAGGAGAATGATTCATTCTGGCATGGATGGCAGCCTTCTAAGGCTATAATGAACATAAAAAAAGAAGCTGTCTTTTATAAAGATTGCTCTTCTAAATCTGCACCATAGACTGTATTGCACATTTTGTTTTGCTCTGTTGCAAGTTACGTCTCCTATTGCCTTTCTGTAGACAGCGTTTTGTAGTAGTGATACTACTGGGAAATGTGAACCCTGAAAAACGAGTTGCAATTTATTATCTGTAATGCTATGCAACTGCGTCTTATTTTGCCTTGTTTTATCATTCTGGATGATGAGGGCAATAGTCCCTTTAAAAAAATGTTACAACCAGTTAAAGTTGCTGATAAGTGGAAAAAAAACCCTCAAAACCCCAACAACTTAAGTTTATGGGAAGCTTAGAAAAATATATAATTTTTGGTTAATTTTCTTATTAATGAAAATTAAGTCTTGCATAGCGAGGTGATGTTCAAAACATCTGAAGTCCATGTGCATCTAGAAGTAGGCATTTTGCATATGTCAGCTATGAAAAATAGCAGGGTTGAGAATGAATGAGATTGAAAATTATACCACATTTAATTTTCTGTGAGCACAAAAGTTAGGGTTGGGGAAAGTTGGTAATTACAAAAGTCTAGCAGTTAAATTTTTATGCTGTTGTAGGTGATTTTGTGACCTGTTCTGTAAGAACTTCTTCACAGCTATGTTTCAAACAAGGCTATCGTCTAGCTAGTGCATATGGAGTCTCTGGCAGTGTGCTTTTCATACTTTGTTATTGTGAATATGGTGTTCATGGGTACTCAAGAATTTTTTTTTTTTTTTGAAAGTAGATGATTGTTTCACTCCATCTTCTGCTTGTCAATTTCCTAGATATACTAGTTATCTGCAGAAATTAATGTAGTATTCTGGGAGGTATTTCTATGAAAACAACAGAAAAAAATCTTTGTGGGACTCTTCAGTAAGAAGAGTAGGTAAGAGAAAATAAGCTCCCTATGTTTCATAAATAATATTATAAGAACACAGTGGTTGTATTTTTGTTTTCTTAAAAAAAAAAAATCCTTTTCATTAATGGCCTTACCTTTAATCATTGGCCCTTGTGGGATGTTGACAAAATTATGGTTTTCCCATTAATATGGATAGATGGGGAAAAGAAAGATGAGAACCACTAAGCCACTGTTAGGTAGAGTTTCTGTGATGTGCTGTGCCCTATGAAAATTCCACCGACTCATCTTTTTCTGCAATCTGACAAAGTAAACTGTGTCAGTAGAAACTTGGTAATAACAGAGATTTTGCACTTGATAGATTTCTTAAATTGTATCTCAGAAACAATGCTTAGTGGCCACGTACAGTAACATTTCTGTTTTCTAGCAGCTATATTCGGGGTCAGTTGAATAATACTACTGGGATGTATCAGGATTAGTCTTGTCACTTAGCTTTCATGTGAGGGCACAGGTACTTACGCAAGGGTCAAGTTAAGAAAGGAGAGCAAAAATTCCACATAGTAGATACTCAGGAAGAAGGTTTGTAATGAAGCTGCATGTTTGGTACACTTTATTATACAAAAAAGTAGGCACCTCTGAAGAAAAGTAAATAAAGCAGTCCTCAAACAGCCCAGAATCTCTTTTAAACTTTGAGTATCATGTGAATTCATTCCCATTACTTCTTTGCTCTATTCTTTGTTTAAGTTTTTAGTGAAACTTCTTAAAATTCTGTACTAACCTAAAGTTGACTGTGTGACTGTCTCGTGAATCATTATTTTACCAGTTTGTCGTACCACTGACATTGAAATTCAGTTGGCTTGTTCCTAAAGACATTCCTCTAGTCTGGTGAGATACCTCAGGTACCTGCTGAAATAAGGAATGCTTTAAATTACTTCTACTTGGTGGAGTAATTTAATTTCTGCCTTCACCATGTGATGGCATTAAAGAAGTAATGCAGTTTTTAATAAAAACTTCTTGTACTGTGTGAAGATGTGTCATAACTTGAATTAAGCATGTTTAAGTGTTTTTACCAGCTGTAGAACTTACTTCAGAGATGAAGTGCTTTTGCTTCAGATCTGCTAGTAAGTTTTATACTTTTGTGGCACTGTGATTACAACGCTGAAATGAACATTTCATTGGATAGGTGGTGTATCGATACCAGAAAAGAAGACATCAAGGTTTTTGGGTCATGCATGGTGACTTGTGCAGGGTGGAGTTCTGCCCATGTTAACTCAGATTCAAGATAGAAATGACTGCATTGAGTCAGACCAAAGACTCACGTAGCCCTGAATCCTGTCTTCAGCAGTGGCCCTAGCAGGTATTTAGAATATAAGGATAAATCAACCATTTAATTACATTTTTCTCAGTATAGTCTTCCTCGTTCTGAGAGTCTGTGCCATGGAGGCTTTCCTAGCCAAGGGTGGTTAGCTTTTTACTAGACCTTGATGGCTTTTTTTTTTTTTTTTAATCCATCTTACTGCTTTTTGAGTGTGTTTAACTTCAGTACTGACAGTATCATGTGGCAATAAGTTAAACTGCTTAATCATAGACCAAGTGAAAAACTTTCTTCTAGTGGAAAAGATTGGTCAAGGACAATACAGTTGAACCAATCTTTATTAACCCTGCATTTCAATTGTCTTGGACATGCCTTGAAGTTTGGATTGTGGGTATCAGGGAGTTTCCTGCCAACTAAAGGGCTCCACCATTTGCATGCAGTAGGATTTGAACAGGTATTTTGATAATGAAGGTGAATTTACTGGTGAACATTTGTTAAAGATAGATAGTAATATTTACCCTGAAGGCAATGATTTTTATTCTTCTTCCTTATAGAGTAGTGTGTCCTTTAATCACTGGATACACAAGTAGTCAATGAGTTTTTATTTCCTTTGAGAAGAGGACTTTCCCAAGACTGCAAAGGGTTCTTTAAGGTTGTTGGGTACACCCTTTTCTCTGGAATGGTGTGTATTGAAAGTCAGTGTGATACGGCCCATCACTCTTGTGTTAGTTTTAATATTATTGCTAATGTGTTCTGGCAGCAAAGGTTGACAGCTGGAGAACCTAGATACATACGTATGTAGTATATGGTAGTTAGCTCATGCTGAAATCCAAGTAGCTGTATCTTTACTGCTAAAATTATCTTTGTTAGGTTAAGCCTAACACATGTTGCAACCAGATCTTCATTTTGGTATTGGCATCCCTACTTTCTGGGAAGAAAACCAAGTAATGAAAACAAATACGTTTGTACACTTCAAAAGAACTGCTTCAGATGAGAGAAACTTTTGACTAGGGAGACAGTGTAGAGGTGCTGTTAAGTTCTGTCTTTGAAGTGACAGCTTTGAGGTGGGGGAGGGTGATTGAAAAGTAGAAATTGAAGTTACCAAACAACTTAAACCTCCCTAATTTTATGAACATCTTGAATACAATAGCTGTAAATAACTAAATTGTATTTTTCTCTTTAGAAAACACCCAAGAAGAAGGATAACTTGAAACACTCTTGACCCCTTCACTTTCAATTTCTTGACTGCACAACAAGCAACCAGAATGTCGGGGGCTTCAGTGAAGGTGGCTGTTCGGGTCCGGCCCTTCAATTCCCGAGAAACCAGCAAAGAATCCAAATGTATTATCCAGATGCAAGGCAATTCAACCAGTAAGTTTATTTTAATCTCGTAAGTGAGTCTTTCTTTCTCCTCTCCCTTCGTACTTAATCCTCTTTTTTGTCAGACTAAACTGTGTACATTATATCATCTAGAATTACTCTCTTAGGGAGTCTTCTCTTCTGAGGTTATCATTACAAACTAGATTGTCTCTGAATTTGACCAGAAAGTCAAAATCATGGGTATCTTGATTTTGAATGCAGTTGTTTATGGTGTTTGATTGTGCTGAGTTGAGAAATCTACAGAAAAATTAGAATACCGAAGTGAAAATCTTTTTGTTAACTTCAGTGTGTGGGATTATCATGTGGACTGACAGATACAGGGATACGTTGCAGACCACCACATGATAATTGTTGTGGTATAACTTGCTGCTTGGGTCTGGTGCTTTAGTTTTTGGTGTGCTTATTCTGCAGTCTGTGCCTCTGTTTAGGAGTCTAATTTGAGTGAGAAAGCTGAGGGGAAAAGGATGTCAAGTTTTATGCTTTCCAGATTAGATGTCCAAATGATGGCAAAATAACAGACTACATAGTCATCTAATTTTCTAACCGATTAGAAGTGTTAGGGTTCTTAAATAATTACTGTGGGTCTGATTTGGAGAAGGAGACTCTTCTATGGGAAACTGAATATGGACACACCACTTATTGATTGATTTTTTTAATTTTTTTTTTTTTTTTTTGTTACATGCTTCTTAAGGTCAAGGCAATATTAATACCATTTGCTGCAGTGTCGTTGGTTGTGTTAGACTAATAACTATACCTATAAACTGCTGCTCTTATGGTAGTTTTTCATTGTTAGGTAATCAAGTAGAGTCATCTTGTCTGTAGCTGTAGGAAGTAACACTCCAAAAGCACTGAGTTACTTCACTGGCTGATTACTTGAGTATTTACTCATGTTTGTTAATACAAAGGAGGTTTCATATGGGCTCCTCCCTTTTTTTTAGCCAAGGTTGTACTTCAGCCTGCTTCTGCAATGGAATTTAAGTCCTGGTTGTGCTCACTTAAATTATATACAATGTTTATGTTTTCACTGGAAGAGAGGCATCACACAGAAGAGAGCTTGCTTTTCAGCGCAGTAAATTCTTATCTTCAGACCTTATGTGGAATGTTACCTGAAGAAACTTTTTTCTTAGTTGGGTTTCAAAATTTCCATTTAAAATGAGGGGAATGTTCAGAAGTCATCTCATGTAGAAACAGGTGCTTGTATCCCAATGATGCCTGCCAACTTTCAGACCAAACCAATGTAGAATGGAAGAACTATAGACTCTATTAGATGGCATTTGTTATGGAAATGCCACCAAGCTCTGAACTACAGCAGCACCACTGTGCCACTGTAATAGGTTTTCTTGCTGCTGTCATGACATGACAGCTGTAATTTTAGATGCCTAAGATTTTTGAACTCCAGGAACCTGTGGAAACAGCTTGTTTGTAGTACAACGACAAGGGTGATCAATCTAAGATTGAAATGTGGTGTAGACAAAAGACACTGGTTCTGCTTCTGAACACTAGAGCTGCACTGCAAAGGCACTTCACGTTTTCAAGAAACTGCACTGGCTTTCAAGAGGAGAAAAGTACGTCCTGATTTATCTAGTTGGAAATTTCTTTACAGCTTTTGCTATATTTTGTGCTCTGGAAATGTTCTAATCTGTAGCCTTCTATTTGAGTCCTGTGGCTCTGATACAAGATGTGTGATATGACAGATGGTCAAGTTTAAGTCATCAGGGGCCATTATAGGCTGTGGGAAAGGAATCATCAGTTGCAATAGTTACATGTTCTTACAGTCTGTGGGCTATTTTTTCCCTGTATTTCCCTCTTAGGGGAGAAATACAGAGGAAGGCAGTAGACAGAGGAGTAATTTTACTCATTGAACAGAAGAGGATCATATAATAAAGTATATGAATAAGGCATTGTTTGGTGGAGAAAAAAACCTGAGCAGAAATCTTTTCTCCAAAGAATCTTCCTAACAAGTTGTCTGACATGTAACTTCAAGCTGAAATTCTTCTGGTGTGGTTTTAGGCTACATGTCAGATTTGGGGGCATAAGTACTGTTGCTATTTCTGCCAAGGATTCTTTGTTCTTCGTGATCCCTCAGTCTTTGCAGCCTCACAGTTATATTATTGAGCTTCTTATTATTAAGGTCTGAATTTGTTGGCTAAAAGCTGACTACAGAAAGTGACATTAATGTATCTGATGCTCATGTCTGATGCAGCAATTTCAAAATAAAGGGAATTCAGTAGTAATTCTAGCCTATGGAGTTCCTGTTTCATACCTTCAGATGTGCCAGTGAAAGGATCAAGGCTTAGATATCTTGCCTCTGAGAAGTCAAGTTGACAGGAGGCAAATCTGAGAGGCTGGTGATATCTTGGGTAGTGACTATTTTAAGCCTCCAAGACAGTTAAAGTTCCCTTATCTCGGAATTAAAGCCTAATGGACTGTTGTGATGAACAGGATAGGCAGTGTGAAGTCTGATAGCTAAGAAGGGATTTTGACTGTTAGTTGAATGTTAATTCTTTATGTATTGATTGGCCAAGCTATTCTACGAATACTTTGTGTGTCCTGAGTTTAAACTTTGTCCAGGTCTCGTGTTTTGTAAATGTATTGGCTGATATAGGCAGAGGCTACATTAGAGTGAAACTGAGGCGAAGTGCTTAGGATTATTTTAAGGAAAATGCTGTAGAGATACAGATAATAAAGTGTATCATAGGTGTACTCCATTTATGTTGTTTTTTTAATGAATATCTGAAAAAAGGAGCATTTTTTGACATCCATAATGAAGTATATTCCTGAAGTCGGAATGCCACCAGGGTTGTTGCCTGACACGCTGCTTTTGTTTGTCAGTTTTTGTGTGAATTTGGCTGTTTACAGCTTTTGGGACTGCCCATCATTCATGTTGGGCTTGCCAGCAAAACAAAACATCCTCCTGGGTTAGAAAGCTTATTCTCAATTTTGTCACACAGTTTAACTTTGCCTTAGAAGCAAAACGAGTGTAGTTTTGTTGTGAACTTGAGGTCTTCTACAGAATTAACTTGTTATCCTATCTGGATTTTATGTTATTTCCTTGTAGAAGATCAAGGCCTTTAGTCACAATCCATAGTATATCTCCGTCTTTATAATGTCTCAGTGTTTAAAAATGACAATGTAACTGAATACAGTTCTATATATGTCTTAACCTCAGGGAGTTTTTACGAAGGTCTTTAATGCACAATGTTAAGAGCACTTACTGTGAGTACTTGGGACTTCTATTTTTCTGTTGGAAGAATGCAAATTGTGTGAATTTTGAAATCAGTACTTGAAACATATTGTTTGTCTCTTTTTTTTTTTTTTTTTCCCCCCTTCTACTATACTAAGATGACAAGACTAAATCTTTTTCCCCTTTATGGTCAGAAAGGTATTGATCTGCAGTAATACAGTATCTTGCACTTAAAGAATTGTCAGTCTTTATGTTTTTAAAATATAAGTTGCAAAATTGAAATTCTGCAGTCCAGCTGAAGTCACATGTGCTGACTGCATTAAAGGGCTGGTATTTTGGCAGAAGGCCTGTGCTACTCAGATCTTATCTAATTGCAGATGGTATCCATTTAAATGATATTGCCGAAAGTTTTTCAGTGGAGATGGCAGAAGAGGGGGTAGGAGAATAGAAGATAATAGAGGAATTCTTAAAGACATGAGAAGTTAGAACCTGCAAAATCCTACTACTTAAGTTAATTTGGGAATGCAAAATGCTTTCCAAAGAAGACGTAATGTCACCATCAAATTACAAATTAAAAAACCCTACCAAAACAGTAACTGAGTGGGATTAGTTTAAGAAAAGACTGTTGTTGTTTTTATTATTATCAGTTAGAAATGATCTTAAGACACAAAATTTGTTTTCAAAAGCACCTGATGTGCGAGTGGATTCAATTGACGTAAATGTTTTGTTTTCATTTGGAGTTATGCTCTGAAGAGCATATCTATATTGTCCATTGTACAGAGGTCACTAGTAGAATGAAAGTATGCGTGTAAGTCTCATGTGTGCATACCTACTCAGGACTAGACACAGTATAGCTGTGTTTGTAGTGTTGCCCAAAGTGTTGTCAGCCATGCTAGGGTTCCTGGTGAAAGAAAAGTTAGTGGGCTCTGAGGACTTTTCATATTGACAATTAATTCCCTAGGATGATCCCTCTGTTAGCAGTCCTTACTATCGGTTAGCTTGATGCTGCCTAGTATATTCTTTGTTTCATATTCTGCTTATTACAGAATATTTTCAAGTGAAACTTGGTATCAGTGGACTTTTAAGTTGCTTTTTGTGGTGGTGGTGGTTTATTGATAAAATCCGAGATAACACTGAAACAGACTGAAACTTCTGAAATAACACTTTTGTCTTTTCCTCTGAGATAACATTGTTTAATTTTGTCAGTTTTTAAATAAATTTGAAAATTTATCTTTCTTTAAATTCCTGGATAGGTG